>NC_138905.1:103635508-103952739 GCF_965231255.1 Vanellus vanellus | reverse complement strand
GGTAAAAGTTTTTTGGGACTATCTCTCAGAACGTAAAGTGTCCACTGAAATCACTAGGAACTACATTAAAACTCAACTTGGTTTCTGCTGAAACAGTTTTGAGCTCCTCTAACAGAGCCAATTTAGATGAGAATCGGCCACAGCCACATGTTGGAGTCCTGACTGACCTCAGGTGTGCTGCTTCTGAAATGAAAGCAAACAGAAGGCAGCAATAACTCCTTATACTGCTGATTCCTCCATTTACTGCTCTGACCAACACACACTGAGGACTTGAAAGCAATGCCAGTTGCCACTTAAAACACATTTAACAAACTCCTCCAGTGGCCAGTGAATATTTTTAATACACATAACACGTGTGGTCACAGCCAGCATTCAAACGGGACCTTCTGCATTCTGTAGGTTACCAGGCTGGCCACAGCTTTCTTAAAAGAAAGCCATGGGACAAAAGCATCAAGACGAGGAGTAGCAAAGCTAGCCTTGGTTACTAGCGAGAGGTGAATAAAGGGTGCTGTGTGCATTGTTTGCAAACCTCAGTGCAAACCATTCACCAAGTTACTTGGCCATCACATGTCTTCACTTGCTCATTCCCTCATTCTACATTGCCTAAAGATTAGATTTGGATCTCACTGCGGCACCATTCCCACAGCATGTGATGTACCTGGCTCTTAAAGTCTCAAATGAGGCCAGTAGACCAGGCTGCTTGAGCAGCGGCTCTTCTCAGCAGATCTATGACCAAGACAACGAGCAAGAATACAGACTCCCACCTTAAACAGGCAGCTACGTCTCTGGTGCAGATTAGCGACTTCTGTCTAAACCCATGTTCTACTACATAATAGGTACCCATCTGTGAAAGCCTTCTAGGATTATTATCAGGAATGAGAGACAACATATAAAGGCCAGAGCCAAACTAAGCAGCCACAACTATTGCCAATAAAACCAAGCAATACTCATCTCACCACCTGATAGCACAGAGCAGTCAAACTAAAGAGAGTGCACTCAAGTGGTAAAGCAAAGTCCACTATCTGACAAGTATCGTATTGGAATTTCCCTCACTGTCTTATCATGGGATTGCAATCAGTAAGAAAGCCTAGTTAATTTGACAAACTAATACCAGAATACAAAATAAGACTCATCTGTGAGGTTAAGAGCAGCATTTCTCCAAGGAACACTTCTGTCTTCATGAAATAGGGACAGGCATTCAGAATCTGGTAGTATATGCATACAGAGGGACTTCTGAGAGAGTTTACCCATATGTATATTCTCAATGCTCCTTTTTTTGGTTACAGACATGTCTGAAAGCCTCACTTAGGGTTATATGTTGTTGTGCAAGGCACTATTAAAAAAAAAGACATATGATAACAAAGTCAGGCCCAAAGATGTCATGATTCTAGGAGATTAAATTGATGGGCAAGTAGATCAAAGAGCGGCAACAGAAGCAACCCACACACTGTTACACAAGTAACCTGTGCATAACTTTTCTCATTAGATACATTAATTCAAATTTGGGGGGTTGTTTTTTAATTTTACAAATTTAAACACCATAATTTACAGCAGGTGAGAATTAGGGAAGTGCAGCAACCAGGCATACTGTTTACAACTCAAGTTCATTTTAGCATGCAAGTGCAGAGGTTTCAGGTATCAGCACAAGATGCTCTTCAAATACTATTACAGGATGTGTGGGTAAAAGCTCCCACAATATTTTGCTGGAGAAACACCTATCCCACTTAGCATAACTTTAAAAAAAGCCTTCATGCCCCTGACAAAGTGCCAGCGCTGCCAACAACTGAGCTAAAAATGAAGGAAAAATACCTAAACAAAAACCCCACAAACAAAATCAGATATCCAAACAACATTAAAAAAATTGCACTACTACTGGTCCTGGCCATCCTCACCCTTTTTTCTGCATAGATTAAACCTCACCTACTTAAACCGAATTCTCCAAAAGTGCAACAAAACAGAGAATTACAGCTCTTAATTAAGCAAGCCCTGCCTCAGCAGAGAAGCACCTGCAAGCTTTATTGTGCAACAGACACCCTGAAAAGGGGGGCAGATGTATCCTGTCAAATTTCACAGGCTAAGTACCACCAAGATACTAAAACTACATCCACACGAGCTCACCAAAAAAGACAGTAGTTCTGGGTTCTCCCTATAGTGATTAAAGGATTACAAAAATAAAAAGATACCCTTACTGTCTGAACACTTCTAAAGTATCATCGTATTTTCAGATTTCTGAGGGACCATCATTGCCTGTTTTTCCACCTATTGAGTGACAAGATGCATGTGTGTGTGTCCCTGCTTTTCCTCCTCCAACTAACAGTGGTAACGCTAATGCAATTAAGTGCTTAGCACATCTACTCCTGAAATCTATATGGGCAGGTAGATCTGGATATCCTCAGCATAGCTCTACATGTATTTTTTGTCTCCTTAGTCAACATGCAATGATGTGTTTAACAGAACCATTGCTGTCCTATATCTCTGTCAACACAATGGAGCAATCAGAGCAGTGATCCAGTGTCAGTGATAAAAATCACTGGATAATTTGTCCTGTTAAATAATCACTGCCTTCCTCCTTTCTCTTGATCTTTCTGTGCCATTTTAATAAACAACATACAGAAAAGCTTCACATGTGTCACTGGATCACAAGCCACTTTTTACAGGGAAAGCGTAGTTGTTTAGCGCTATGGGACAACCCTATGTTAGTAAGACAACAGAGGGAAGGTTTCAGGTGCTCAAGGGTTAAATACAACGTTTATTTAAGGAATACAAAAAAGAGAAGCAATCTGAAGTGAATTAAGGATGCAATAAAATCTAGGTCTAGGCATCTAAGAAGTTTCAGTCAATCCTTCCATGCTGTCATTCCCATTCCCCCCAAAATAAAAGCAAGAAAAAATATGCCAAGCATTTTCTATCAACCCAGGTGTAAACAGTCCAGCTATCCAAACAGCACTCTATGTCCTTCTGGAACGTATCCTCATTTAGTTCAGCTTACCCAATTTCAGCTTTCAAAAGTATCACAGTCTGGACATACCACTCCTGTAGCTATGAGCTGTGACCCCAGCCCATCAGTAACACTCACCAGTCTGTTGGATTGCCACACTTGCTATCTCCACGCTCTTCTCCTGAATCTTCTGCCATGAGCTATCTGCCCCTCTCACCCACTCGCTCACAAGACACCTGTAGGCACCCCCATCCACTGACGAGGCCTGGGATACAGATAACCGATATGTGTCATTCACTCCTGTGTCCAAGCGGATATCTCCATTACGGTAGCGCTCTTCATAGGCAGGACCCGGCTGGAATTTGCTCTCATGAGTCAAAGATAGGATGTCCCTCCAAGTCGATCCACTTTTGATCTGCCAAGTCACATGTAGGTGAGTGTGTTCCGGTGAGGTGGTAATTGCTGAGCAATGCAACTTGAAGGAGTCACCCTCAGACAGCCTGAGAGATGTTGAGGAACGTGCTTTTGAACCACCCACTGATAAGCCATCTGAAATCACTATTAAAAAAAAAAAAAAAAGACCAAAAGACACAAGCATCATAAAATGGAAGCAAGAAGAGAACACCCACACAGACCTGTTCAGATATGAGGCAGTGAAACTACCACAGAGCAACACCTGGCCAATAATTCCTTCTTCCACACAAAAATATATTCCAGGAACAAGGAAATTCAGATGAAAATCTATTGAATGAAGTGCTCTGCTTTAAACAAGCCAAGACAAGCATTCAAATTCATTTATCCTTCCAGTCACTTTAGTTTCTCATCCAAACGTCACCATTCTGCCTATTCCCATCCAGAACCATCTTGGTTTTCATGGGATTAAAAGATAAGACACTGGAAAAAAACAGTCCCCCAAATTACTACTGAAGAATCTCAAATGCAAGAGCAAAGCTAGGGTATGACTATGCTAATGGGGAAAAGGAAGATTACCTCCTTCATATAGAATGATCCCTAAATGACACTATAAATGAGAGAGAAGACAGGTTGTGTTTTTTACCTGAATTTAGCCTGTCTACCTGGAGGCTTAGGGACATTAAATATTTGCAGACATCCTCAGAAAACCCACTGCTTATTTTTCCCATATTTATTTACGTATTTACTAGACATAAAAAAGGAAATTGGTGTTTATAGTGAACAGCCTCTCTTCACTTCTTCACCTCACTTGCCTTTGCTATCATATGTCCCAATTTTCAATTTTGGTTTTAGGAGAATTAAACAGGAATACAGTGAAAAAAAGGGAAAAAAAAAATCACAATGGTCATAAGCAACAGAAATTCAACATTCTTAAGGGTACACCAATATTAAAAACAAATTTAGAGCACACCTCACTCTTCAGAAATACCTTTCACTTGGACCTCTGCATCATAATTTCCCTGAACGGTGGCATCAGTGCTGGGCGTGGAGCATTTGTATCTCCCTTGGTCAGTTGGCTGGATGTTTCTAATCACAAGTTCCACAGCATCGTTGCTGCTCCGTCTCAGTTTGATATCCCCACGGCCCACGCGTTTTTGGTACTCCTCAGAGGTGAATGTAGAATCCCAGGTACTCACTATCCGCACAAAGTCAGTCTCCCGGGAGAACTCCCAGTCGAAGTTCTGTTCACTGGGTCCATCATAGTCACTAACGCTGCAAGGGATCATCACCTCCGTGCCCACGACTCGAATAAGAGGACCTTTGGGCACCCTCACAACACGCCCTCTGCAGAAAGCTAGGGAGAAGAATAGAGAGAGAACACACAGTTAACAAAGGAATTACCAGGATAGACTTTGACAAAAAAAAAAAAAACAAAACACAAAAACATGAAATAGAATAAGGTTGGGCACTCCACTCTGCAGAAAGCTAGAACTAGTAAGAACAGTATTTCCCATTAACATTTAATATAACTGGATCAGGAGCCCCTAAACACACCATTTTTAGTGTAGACAATCTTTATTTCATCGCTTGTTTAGTAACACATTAAAAAACGAAATACTGGAGGAGAGAAAATTCGGGGGGGGGGGGGGGGGGGGGGGGAGAACTAGCCATAGATCCAATAGGCAGCAGTTTCTCTACTAAAAGCCAAGTGCTATGTAAAACACTTGAAAACCACTTATTAATGTTGTTTATTACTACAGTGAGGGTAATCTAATCAGGCACTTTTATAAGTCTTCTGCTGACATCAATAGAGGGTTCAAAGTAGGAAAATAACTCTCTCCTAGCTTGAGGGCCGTAAGAATGGTAAGTTGACATTCTCCAAAAATGAGCGTAGTCTCTTCTGCCCTGGAGGGTCATGGCTTCTCTAATACAGGTGAGCTTCCTTGCCTTCCTAATTGATTTAAAAGAAAGAACTGATTTCAACAGATATGGTTTGCTTGAAAGGATTTCTACAACCACATCTGTTTGTAGCACACATTTCCTCTTTGGTGGAAGTCCCAGAACATAGAAGCATGAGCAAAGCAGACTGCCTCTAGAGTAGAGAAACACACTGTGTTTAGACTGTGTTTTCTGGGACTGTCTCACTAGAAGCATAGAACAACAGCAGCTCTCTGCAGAAGGCTGGCAAAGCAGTATGTTATGCTCCAGGCAAAAGTGTGAACCACTTAAACTAGCCAGAGGACTTGGCAAAGGTTCAGCAGGAGACTTTTCTGGTTGATCTGGCTCTGTAGCCCAAAGAATAACCCCAGCAGCTGCACATGGATTTTGACGGGTTCTTACATCCCAAAAGAGCAAAATGTTTTGATTCATAGTTCCAACCAGAGAAATATTTTCAGAAAGAGAGGGGTACTACTTAAACTCAGCCTCCAAACTTGAAAAGCCTACTGCATTCTATGAGCTCCGTATCTATAGGAAGATATTTTGGCAGCCAGGTAGAACAGGAGAAGTCAGAACACTGAAGGACAGATCTTGCTAAAACTAAGTAGACGGCCATAACAACATCAAAAGCAGTTGGACCAAAAGGTTGATCTGAGATACCACAGGGGCAAAGCCAAATTTAAACAAACAACCCCCCAACACACAAAGTCCAGCAACCCACAACTACTCTAATTCATCAGCTACATTGAGGAAGCCACTAGCTAGCGACATGAGCACAAATATACCTACTGAGCCTTCCCTTCCTCTCACTCTTGATATAGATTAAGATGCCACTTGCTGGCTCAGAACCATCATGCCAATCCAGGTGTGGGCAAAGAAGTTAGTCTGGTGGAGAGAAACCACCCATTGGTGAACCTGTTATAAAGTGCAGCTTGACCCTCCAGAGCAGCGTGGAGAAGGAGGCTGTCCTGGTTTCAGCTGGGAAAGAATATGTTTTCTTTCTAGTGATTGCTGTGAAAGGAATGTCAATAATACCTATTGTTTTAGTTGTTGCTATGTGATGTTTATACTTTTCAAGGACTCTTTTCAGCTTCCCATAGAAGCTGAGAAGGAGCATAGACAGAAGGAATGGCCAATGGAGTATTCCCTACCATAGACATCATGCTTGGTATACAAATGGGAGTCGACCAGGGCGGGGAGGGGGGTAATCAGCGATCACTGCTCAGGAAGTACCTATTCACCAGATTTGTTATTATTGTTATTTTCCTTTGTTATTATTGTTATTTTCCTTTTCTGTTATTGTTCCATTAAACTGTCTTTATCTCGACCCAGGGTTTTCTTTTTTCCCCTCCTTTTCTTTCCCCTCCTTTTCTCTCTCTTCTCCCTGCCCTTCTGGGGGAAGGGAGAGAACTGCTCAAGCAGCTGCATGGTTCTAGCTGCTGGCTGGGGTTAAACCACAACAAATGTGTTAAAGAATCAAGTTTTCTGTGGGCACTTAAAAGCTACACAAACAGCTATACACACCAATCATAACTGCAAGAGAAAAGCATATTTTTATCCCCAGTTACAGTCCAGCAAACAGTCGAACCAAGGACTGACACTGCCTTTACCTCCTCAGCTCGTAACTCCCAGCATGGTCTTTGCTTTGCAGGTTGTTCACATGTACAGGCTCAGTCATAACAGACCAATGTCCTCATTGTCATGACCTTCTGTATTCAACAATGGTACTTCATTAAACTTATTTGTAATGCAGACTGGGGTTAATCTCTTACCCCTTATATCGTTCCCAGAAGATGATTATTATGTACCTGATGAAGTGACTGACTAGCCTTAATAAGGAAGCTGGACTTCTCTGCACCATTCACATGTGAAAAACCTCCACTGCTGATGTCTTGTTCCACAACTAGATGTCTTTAAGGACATCTCTCCAAACACAAGCACCATATAGTATAATCATTGATACAGAAAAATAACCAAGAATAAATAAAGCAAGCTGCAGATCTCCAGTGTATTTCCTCACTAGGTCTTAAGTTGCAGCCCCATTCAGTCCTTCAACTTATCCTGTTACAGAAAGCAGTAACAGCAGCAGGTAAGCTTTAAAGCACTGCCTGACAGCCAAACCAGCTTCCAGCAGACCACTGTGGGAAGTCAACCCAGGATCCTAACTGAAGGCACTCCTCAGACACTGAGGTCTCTCTAGAAAACACTCTCCTGTGACACTAAAACAAGAAGACAACACTGTTCGGCATGTGTCTTCAGCTGTAGACCCACATACTGTGTACTGCACTAATCCAATCTAGAGGTGACAAAGGCATGACTAATGTGGCAAGGGCTGCACATTTGTGTTTGAGATTAGCACTGACAGCTCAGTTTCTCTTCTTCCAAGGTCACTAAAGACCCTTTGACACTAAAGGAAGGTAGGGGGTGATTAGCACCTTTATAAGAGAAGGCAGGCCAAAGGGAAAGATAGGAGCACAGGCACTTCTCAATGGATCTGTTCAGAGGCCATACCCTATTGCTGTAAAGCAATGCCTATCCCCCTCCTCACAGCACAGTCCCAGAAGCAATTCCAGTTTAACACAAAGTTGGAAGGAGGGCAGTGGAACAGGCTTCAGGAGAGAAGAGGGACAGCCTGTAACACTTATAATTTTATACTTTACAAACAATAACATTTGTTACTGCTGAGATAAATTAGGATTCTTGTAAGGCAGGAGCACACAGAGACAGCATCACAAGAGAATGAGAACTTACTGCAAAGCATCTGCTGTGCCCTGCCCATAGCTATGGAAGAGCATGCACAGGGCAGACACTCCAAGGGTGAGCTGCAGTTCTAGGTGACCCAGAAGGGTCAATAGCTAGCAAGTTGTGAATCCAGGGTTCTGACTTTTGTCCTGCAGCAGTCAACAGCAAGAGTATCCCTAGCTTCTAAACAAGGTGCTAAGATTAACATTTCACGTAACTGTAGCAGAAGGCAGAGCTACAGACACTGATCTTGGCAAGATGTAAAAGCTCCTAATTTATCTGCCAGAGTAAAATGGAGTTCACAAGTATTTCATTCTTGCATTGCCCTGTGTTACTCACATACAACCCCTGCATCTTCCCAGAGCAATCAAAGTTCAGCTTCCATGATATGAGAGCTTCAAACTCTGTAAATTTGTTGGAAACATTTATTTTTCATGACACCCAATATATTTCACTGTTAATATAAGGTGACATGTCCTTAATGAATTCACTTGAATCCCATTTAACTGTAGAAGCAGATGGAGGACAGAACAGTGTATATGCGAGCAACAGAAAACAACAGAACTTTGACAATTCAGTGTTTTTCAGTATCACTGAGACCACCAAAGATGTGTATTTAGTAGGAAATCAATAACTGGCTCTGTATCATAAACTACAACATTAAACCTGCCTGAGCACAAGATTAATTGCCTAAACACAAAATTTTATATTTTCAGACTTACCGGACCACCAGATGAAACTGTAAGGAACTAGTTTCCAAAACAAAACATAATGGAGCCCCTGTAAGGAGGCCAGCACACAAACACAAAGGATGGAACTTGTTCCTTGGGCTTATTAGGCAGGTGACAGGACTGCCAGGCAACACTGGTGCTTTTGCAGGGCTGGGCCAGAAACACCCAAAAAGTAGGGCAACCACAGAGCCTTCATGGCTGTTTTTCAAGCACCTGATAAGAGGATTCTCCCAAGGGAACACATGAAATACTCCACCAGGAACACTGGCAAAGTGTGGCTCATGGTAGAATAATAAACTCGGCCCTACCTTATTAATAATCCAGAAGCAAGATAGCCCAGACATACCCTAGGCAGTTTTGAGCTAGTGTTTGTTCCCCTAGTAATGGTCCATGAAGTACTTAAATTAATTTTTCCCATCACCGAGATGCACCATCTCATTGCTGTCATTAAATGAAATCCTTTCAGAGAGGAGAACAAGGAAAGCAGATGACTGAATAGATAGGTTGTGAAGTCAATCCGAGTACATTAAATACTAACTTGTCATTTTTAGGATAACCAAGAAAATGAGGCAGCAAAATTGTGCAGAATCTACAGCACAGGTGGTCTGTTTAAACTCCAACAAGCTACACAACTCCCCAAAGGAAGGGCTGCTGAGGATTTTCTCTTGCATTAAGGACATTGCTATAGATGAGGAAAGTCTTCTAGGAACTTCATTTTCACACAGGTTTTACATCTATGTATCATTTATGAAAGAACAAGATAAGAAGTAATCTGTGGAGTCACCCACAAGGCTGAGATACCATTGCAAAGAATCTACTTCTGCTTCAGCACTCTCTTACACAAGGTGCTTCCTCCAGCCTGCACTAGACAGCTCTATCTAATAAGAAAACATGTTCTCTTAGCAGCCCAGAGAAGGAGGTTGACTCTCTACGTCCGCCAGCCAAAGGAAAATGCAATGTGACATGCAGTAGGAAGCCAATTAAAGCCAAAAAAGTAAGAGCTGAAGAGTGAGTAAATTGGCTCAGACTATGCACTCGAGCCTCTGCATCAGAAAGACTTAGAACACACAGTCCAGCTCCTCAACCAAGGCAGTCACAGGAGACACAGCGACAACTTTGCTGATGCCTTTCATCTCAAAAAAGCTTTCCGAACAAAAGGTTGTTTCATTTGCCAACTAAACATTACCATGTCTGGGAAGGAAATACAGCAGCCCTTTCAAATTCACAACAGTTTATGACAGGAAAAAAATACTGCAGCCAACTTTGCAAATGGTGGTAACTATTTTCCTTCCCTGAACTCCTCCATTTATTTTCAATCTAGGCACCACTTTGCTGCAGCACTGTGTAAATGAGAGGGTTGAGCAGGGACAACCCTTCTTGTGCCACATCAGAGAATAAGCAATGGATTCCCCACCATTAAAGCTGTGCACTCTGCCTCCTATTTCTAGCAAAATTCCAGATCTCTCACTTCTGTACTGCACTGCTTAACTACAGCGTTTGGAATACATGAAGCCATTTTACAAAATGGAGGGGGGGGGGGAAAGATTTGATTTTTGCATCTTTTTTCGTCCCAAAGAGATGTGTCCACACAAATACTCTTCCTCCGTTTTGAAAGAGAACTGATCAGGCTCCTGCTGGGAGGTATTCAGGGACTTTCCCTAGTGAGCAGGCAGGTGAAGGGACAGACAGCACACCACACATTCCCAGGGTTTTCTCTGGGGAAGGAGAACTAAAGCGTATCAGTATGTGAGATTGTAATCTTTATCTCCAATCTTCCCCTTTTCCCCTTGCCTCTCCTCCCAGCTCCAATTATCATCAGGCATCAAGAATGTCATCTGCAACTATCTAGGAGAGAAAGAACAAGTTATAACAAACATGCCTAAAATGTTTGAAAACCTTTCAATACTGTTAACACAGTATTTTTTATTATTATTATTATTCTATTTTTATTTTTTAATATGCAACATGATTTTCCTAGAAGTGGCACATTTACACAAACAGCATATGGCTTTGGGATTTTCCCCCTTGTTTAAATACAATGTTAAATTTTCTGTCCTACACTGTGTATGTGTGAGGGGAAAAGTCAGAGAGATTAAGCAGAATAAAAGGAATTTCTTTAAGTACCAGAAATACTGCTAACTATTGAAATTTCTTTACAGGTCTCAAAAAGGAAAAAAAGAAATCTGAACAAGTGAGATCTCTTACCATTCCTGCTTAACACGTGACAACATCATACTGTTCTTTCCAGTGCAGACAAACACACAGCAAGGGTTGGGATCTGAGTTAAATAAAGTGGTAAACTCTTGCTACTCTTTCAAAATTACCAAGTTTAAATTGCCCTCATCAGCAGAAGCAAACTGCACCTTACGACCACACAGCCTGCACAGGGAGGGAACAAGAGGCTCCTTTAAAAGCGACCAAATTTGATTCTTTGTGTCAAAGCTGTAATCACCACAGTAGCCGGAATCATCTAAAGCATGCAGGGCTCCCTCCATACCTTGCAGGCCAACAGCACTGTTTCATCTCTCTGACTGCAATACTCCCTACCTAAAAAAAGACTGATAGATTTTTATGGGTTGAAAGATCTGCAGCATATCATTTGAAGGCCTCAGAGAAGAAAGAATTAAAAAGTCCATGAGAGAGACATTTACATTGTTCTTTCCCAGGCAGCTAGGATTCTTTTTTTAGATAATGTAGAGCTCTTATCAAAAGGAATTAGCCTGGGTGTAATTGCTTAAAACCCATTATCTCGATCAGGATGAAGAAACGCATACTGCATCTTAAGTGAAGCCTCAGAAATGCTATCAAACTACAAGGCTGCTGGATTGCTCTAATCTCCATGCCATCTGAGATATCTCAGAAAAGCTACATCTCCAGCACTGGGTGAAAAAGCAAGGACCTTCCCAGTTAGACCCAATCTATACCATGTGGATTAAGATTCACAAAGGATTAAACCAACATATTTTGCAGCACAGTAATGACCTACTGTCTTCCCCATTCACCCCCCTCACACACCATCCTGCAAGAAAAGTGATTTCAAATGCACCTAAGCAAACCACAAGGCTTTCACCTAGGACACAGTTCTTAGTTATCACAGAATGGTTTGGGTTGGAAGGGACCTCTAAGGATCATCTAGTTCCAACCCCCTGCCATGGGGCAGGGATATCTTCCACTAGATCAGGCTGCTCAAAGCTCCACTCAATCTAACCTTGAAAACTTCCAGTGATGGGGCATCCACAACTTCTCTGTGTAACCTGTTCCAGTGTTTCACTACCCTCATCGTAAAGAGTTTCTCCCTTATGTCCAATCTAAATCAGTTCTCTTTCAGTCCTCTTTCAGTTTAAAACCGTTGCCCCTTGTCCTGTCACTACAAGCCTTGGTAAAAAGTCTTTCTCTGTCTTTCTTATAAGCTCCATTTAAGTATTGAAAGGCTGAAATATGGTCTCCCTGCAGCCTTCTCTTCTCCACGCTGAACAACCCTAACTCTGTCGGACTTTCTCCATAGGAGAGGTGTTCTGGCCCTCCTCTGGACACACTCCAAGAGGTCCGTGCCTGTCTTCTGCTGGGGGCTCCAGAGCTGGACGCAATACTCCAGGTGGGGTCTCACCAGAGCGGAGGGGCAGAATCACCTCCCTCAACCTGCTGGCCACACTGCTTTTGATGCAGCCCAGGATACATTTGGTTTTCAAGACTGAGAGCACACATTGCCAGCTGATGTCCACTTTTTCATTCACCAGTATCCCCAGTCCTTCTCTGCAGGGCTGCTCCAAATCCATCCCCCAGCCTATACTGATACTGAGGATTGCCCCAAACCAGGTGTAGGACCTTGCACTTACAAAGTTCACATGGGCCCACTCCTCAAGCCTGTCAGGGTCCATCTGGATGGCATTCCTTCCCTCTAGCAAATCAACTGCACCACTCATGTTGGTGTTGCCCACAAATTTGGTGAGGGTGGACTCAGTCCCACTATGTCATTAATGAAGATACTGAATAGTGCTGGTCTTCACACAGACCCTTGAGGGACATCACTTTTACTCATCTCCATTTGGACACTGAGCCATTGGATGCATCCAACCAATGCCTTATCCGTCGAATAGTCCATCTATCAAACCCATATCTCTCCAATTTAGTGACAAGGATGTTGTGGGGGACTTTATCAAAGGCCTTCAAGAAGTCAAGATAGATGACATCAGTTGCTCTTTCCTTATCCACCAATGCAGTCACGCCATCATAGAAGGCCACCAGATTAGTCAAGCAGTTAAGTTATGCTATGGCACATCTTTCCATTTCCAAGAGTCCTTCTGCATAGCGATTAGATGTTTGCTGCTTTATACAGCTAGTTACCTAAGTTCTATCTGTCATCAATGAAGAGAAGCTTTCTCAGAAAAACTTCTCTCCCAATGCTGTTTATAGTTAGAGCCTAGGGAGACAACCACCCTAGCTCAGCAGAAAAACTAAACAGATTTTCCATGCCTCTCCCTCACCCCTTTAAAAAAAAAAAAAAAAAAAAAAATTAAAAAACTCACACACCCCCAAAAACCCACCAACAAAATAACCCCAGCACTCTTACTCTAAATACAGAAACCACACCAGCACAATGGGCCAGATGAACATCCAGTGAGTCAGACCTGATCTGTTCTGCCCAACACAAGTGTCTGGATGATGTTACTTTAGATAAATACATAGTAATTGGCAAGTTCAGATCTGGAAACAGCATTCAGAAGGCCTTGTTACTTAAAAAGACAGAGACAATAAGAGAACAATACTTCACCATATAAAATATGCTATATCACTGCAGACAGTCAGAAGATCGTCTGATCACTGCCCCAAAAGATTTAATTTGGAAAAACTTCACCGAACTGTCCTGCAAGCAGGAAAGCCTCCTTCCTGTGCCATGTCTCTCTGCTAAGGCAACTGCAATGGGCAGAACTACCTCTCTCGCTATCTCTTAGGCTATGGGTAATAAACCACTGTTCACCCTTTTGAAGACCAGCTGACTTGCATCTCTTTCACCGAAGCACACAACCCATTTCAACTCTCTGCCAAAATAAGCCACAGGAATTTGTCATAAGTGCTTCTGTGGATTGTTCCTGCTACAATACAAGGAGAAGAGACCAGTAAAACTACAGTGGAAGCTTGTAAGGCAGAAACTAGGTTGCATATGCAGTACTAATCAGAGTTTATAACACTATCGACAGTACAGATCCAACTGTGTACCACTCCTTCCTAGTCATGGGGAGAGGTATGTTACTGGAAAGTAGAGGGGACAGGAGAAGCCACATAAACCTTTCCCTTCTGTGCAAAGCAGAAGGCTAGTTTGTCAAACAGACCAGCCCTTGGCAGGCAGAGAACTGTGGCACCACTGGTCCAACCAGAACAAATGTCTAACAAGCAGAGATAATACTAAAGATCATGTTTTAGGTTCCTCTGGATGTCAAATAACTCCATCACACATGATCTCTATTTCCTTTCCCTACCACTGACTGACAGTTGAAGATAAAAGGCTGTATCTAAAGAACTACTTTTGATAAGTCTCCCAAATGCAATTGAGAGCAAAAGGGAAAGGAGAGAGAAAAAGAAAAAACAACAATGAAATGCAAGAGTCAACATGCTGCTTCTTCCTAGGTCTTACCTGAAATACCTGCCCCTGCTAGTGACCTTCATTTACTTTCCTCCATATAGTCTCACAGAACTCCATTTTTACCCTACTCTGCCAGAGCAGCCCATTTAGGTTACCTGGTGACATAGAATCATAGAATGGTTTAGGTTGGAAAGAACCTTGAAGATCATCGAGTTCCAACCCCCCTGCCATAGGCAGGGACACCTCTCACTAGACCAGGTTGCCCAAGGCCACGTCCAGCCTGGCCTTGAACACCTCCAGGCATGGGGCCTCAACAACCTCTCTGGGCAACCTGTTCCAGTGCCTTACCACCCTCAAAGTGAAAAACTTCTTCCTAATCTTCAATCTGAACCTGCCCTCTTCCAGTTTAAAGCCATTCCCCCTCATCCTATCGCTACATGCCCTAGTAAAAAGTCCTTCCCCAGCTCTCCTGTAGGCCCTCTTTAGGTACTGGAAGGCCACAATAAGATCTCCCCGGAGCCTTCTCTTCTCCAGGATGAACAGCCCCAACTCTTTCAGCCTCTCCTCATAGGGCTATCTGGGCTTTAGCTAGTCTAACCCGATCCCTGGCTGCTTGAACTATTCCTCTGTATTCCTCCCAGGCTACCTGCCCCTGTTTCCACTCCCTGTAGGCCTTCTTTTTCGTTTTGGTCATGCCCAGGAGCTCCTTGTTCATCCATGCAGGCCTCCTGGCTTTTCTGCCTGCCTTCCTCTTTGTAGGGATACATCTGACCCAAAAAGTCTAGGGACTCTGGAAGTGTTAGACTGCCACACAAGGCAGGTGATTTTCTGTTGTTCTGCCTCCGAAGCAATTTGTGTTGCCAGATGAGAGGTTCAATATGTTACATTCTAAGGAAAACAGTTGACAAAGCAGTAAAGCCCACAACTCAAAGCTGAAGAGCTAGCACAGTTGGAAACAGGGCTACAAATATTTGCAGAAATGCTGTATGTAAAGTATCTTCACATTTTCTTTAGTGGAAAGGAAAGGCACAGGTTAAAAACTGTAATACTAATTCCAACTCAAGAGGAGTGTGTACACTGACCAATGTTTTAAAAAACTCCTCAAACTGGAATAAAAATCAGTGCTGTTCTGCAACATCATTAACTTGCACTTATCTATTATCTTAAATCTTTCCCAAAGCAGTTGGAACTGAGTAGAGCAGTCCAAATCCATTTGCTCTATACTGCAATTTCCTCTGGGCAGACACCAACCATTTTCTTGCTCTATGTGGAATGCAGTACACCCCTAGGATTAAACTGAACTTTCTTTGGATTTAACTGGAGAAAACAAACAGACTAGTATAGATCATGTCTAAATCTGCATATACATTAAATAAAATTGTACACTGAGTGTGAAAATCCAAGACACAACAAAGAAATCCAAATCCCAGACAAGACCATGTTAAACTATAAAAGCTAATACGTTTTTCAACCAGCATGATTTTAAACAGGACATAGCACCTAGCAGAGGTGAGAAAGCTGGAAAGCTAGAAGAAAGTATTTTTGTCAAAAGACTTTTTAAAAGACGAACATCTAGTAATAACCATGTGTTTCATAAATCTATAATTTCACTAATAATATATTTTAAAAAGCTCCCTCCTCCCCTCTCCCACAAATAATTTCCTTTACTATCATCCCCTTTTCCTCCCAGAGCAGAAGGTGTTGATTTTTATTGGTGTGAAATAATCATTTGTTTTCCAAGTATCTTTAATGTTAGGTAATATCCAAAAAACACCCAAAATGCTTTCAAGTAGAAGTGCTTAATCCAATATTAAATCTTTTACTTTTCATTGACAATTATACTAAAAACAAAAAGGAAAACAAACAAAAAAATCACCAACAGCTGTTTTATTGGTTTTAGTTGGTGTTGGGTTTGGTGTGTTTTTTTGGTTGGGGTTTTCTTTTTTCGTGTGTGGGTTTGCAGGGAGGTTTTTTTTGGCAGGGTGGTTGTGGGGGTTTTTTGTTTTTTGTTTTGTTTTGTTTTTGGGGTTTGTTTTTTTTTTGTTTGTTTGTTTGTTTGGGGGGGGGGAGGGGTGTTACTTGCTTAAATTTGGTGGCACTTGTCTGCCACAATTTAACCCAACACCCCATCCATACCAGACAAAATCCTGCCTAAACCCAAGTTAAGTCTAAAGGGGATCGGAAGATGAGATTTAAAAAGCCACATGCTTTCGCAATCCAGATGTTACTAATCTTAACCTCCACTCCCCCCAAAATTGTTTTTGGGGATCATTTCAAATCTCAGTACATGGAGACTAGTTTCCCAGCAAGCATTCCACTGGATAAGCACAGGCATCACGTAGGCTTCAGCAAAAACAGCAGCAAAGCAAACCCCAATTACAGAAGTCAGCAGCCACAACGCCAAACAACCCAACACACATGTTAGGCTCTCAGACTCTCTGGTTGGGATCCTGAAGGGCAGCTTCACTCTGCATCTGCTGTTGTGAAAGATTATGGAAGGAGGTGGCTGGGCAGCAAGGCTGCTGAAACTGCTGAACAAGGCTGCATATGGCTCTGGTCCACCTTGGCTCCACACTTGACAATTGATTTGCAGCCATAGGAGCCAGTGAAGGGATGGATCTCAATGTTTATAGAGTAATCCTTTTCGTCTGTAATTTAATTATCTGAAAGTCCCACCTTCATCATAAATAATCTCCAAGCAAGCAGCCACATTAAAAATGCCAACAACAGATGCACACAGAATGGGTGTTACAACACAGGAATGAGTGCCTGTGCCTCATCGGCACATGCAGGTTAAGTGCAGTAGCACAGCTATTGCCAGCTCTTTTGCTGCAGAAGGTGTACTTGGACAGATTAACCAACTAGACCAAACTCATGCAGCAGAACAGGTGCAGTTAGGAATAGATCAGAGGCATTCCTGGTTTCAGGCTTAGTGCTCATTTCACACTGTTTCCTTACATAAAGATGAAAACAAAGATATGTACAGCTACACAAAGAAGACATAAGCAAATGCAAAGCAGACAGTTCGCATGTGCTCTATCAACTGGTTCCCCTGTAGCTCAGGAGCCCCCCCGAGGACTTCATTTGGGCACCTACACCACCACTATATCCATACTGCTGTCTGCAACCTGCAAAACCAGAGACCATTGTTTTCCAACCTCTTCTCTCAAAGCCCATAGATCCAATTAGCGCTCAAAAGACAATTTCAGGTCATGCAGAGCAATACTGTTTAGTATGCTAATCTCTATGGAGCCTGCATGTTAGGAGCACGGATATTTTTCTCCTAGACAAGAAGGAATTGTACGCATGCGTGCACACACAGAGTATGCTTTAAGAGATATCAGGGCTCTACCTCCTTTAATATAAGATTTACATAACTAATTCTGTAATTGAGAACAGGACTGCAAGGTATTTGCAGTACTTGTTGCTGCTGAGCTTTTATTATTTGCTATGGCACTGATGATGAGAAACTCTGTTGCCCCAGAAAAGGCAGCTAGTTTGGTCTCCGGCATAAAAAAAGTGGACACATTAAATTACCGCCATTTCAGGAAGACACATTTTTCATTACAGTATTGTATCCCTCTTGCAAAGGAGAGGGTCAGCGATTTGGAGGGGGCAAAAGGAGGAAAGAGGTCCAGATAAGAAAAAGATGAGAGATCAGGGACATAAAACAACATCTAGAAGGCACACAGGGATTCTGGTCAAGGTCTTTAAAAGGGTCTGTGTAGCCCCCAAACAGATCATTAAATAAAATTGCCCCCAGATGGGTCTGCAAAACAGCTGGCTTTAAACACAGGCATGCCACAGCACTCTTCATTATTTGAAAGAGACAAATACCAACACAGACAGTTCTGGAAACACAGGAAAAAGCTTCACAACCAACATTCAAATCAACCTGGTTGATTACATTAAGACTTCTGAAAATTGAGAATAAGGTATTAGATCAGTAGATGGAACTCAAGAAAGCCTTCTTATTTACTTCACTAATATTTAAAAAGCAAAAATCTTATCCCCCATGACACAGAAATTTAAGACTAGCACAAGTGCTTACTTTAGCACCTGGCACAGTCCAAAAGGAGAAAAGGCTGTAGAAGGCAGTTGGTGCTGAGGCCCCAAGAATCACACTATGCATGTTTGGGGGTTTGGATTAGACCGGGTTCGATGCCGTAGGCCAGACACCCAAGGGCACCTGAAGCACAGCACATATGCTCCTAGAGTGACACTTCTGGTTCAGTTACATCCAAAGGAATCCTAATTGAACACTCAGATTGTTTCCCAGTAAAAAGCAATGAGCAGAAAGTGGGACAATGAGGAGATTCACCTCAGAAATTCAATCCTCGCCCCAACTAAAACAGTAACAAAGATGCAGCCTGCGTGCTCTTAAAGGATACTTAAAGGTCTGTTCACATTTAACTTGAACTTCAGTGTGGAAATGGGAACTCTTCCCTACATTACAAGTGTGAGCTGAGCCATGAACAAATGTATGGCTGGGATATGAAATCCACCCACACTCTGCAGTGTTGCTTATCCCTGGCTCAACAAATTTAACAGCCAAAATTTTCAAAAAAGCATGCAAGAGTCAAAAATTTGCTGGCATTCACTGCCTCCGAGAGCCTGAAGGCAAATTAACTGTGTAATTAGCTGTCCATGCCCCTGAATTCTACCTCTGGAAAGCTGTTCTCACATGTGAAAGGAAATGGTATTGCATGCAGCTGCTGTTTAATTTGCTAGAAGAATTTTACTAGACAAAAGAGGAGACTTTCTGGAATGGCTGGGCAGGTATGTGCACGTAGGCAACATGCAAGAGATTCAGAACCCAGCGGAGACCTGAACCACCTCATGCAAGACACGTGCCAGCTACAGCTCCACTCCCAATTACCCCAGTCCTGGAGAGAAATGAACTCTTTTGTACTTGCATCGTCTATAGCAAGCAGAAAAAAAAGAAACACTCCACTCTTGTAATCAAAGTTAGCCAGTTGAAGAAATGAAGAGGTTCAAAGGGCCCTGAGCATTAACCTTCTGGGGAACCAAGTCTCTTTATAAAGAAAGTTTCAGGCTCACAGCCTCAAGCCTTCCATCACCTCTGAAAACCTTGCCCTGTATTCAATGCAGGTATTTTGTTATCTCCAGTAGCAGAATAGCAAGGTTCTTCAGCCAGGTACTTAATTGATGAAGTCCAGCAGTCTTCTCATACTCCCCATCACAAATTGAAAGTATTTTCTCCCTTTGCATTATATGCCAGCAAGTTTTCACCGTTACCTGCTTTGATTAACTTGCAGAATTTGCAGTAGTATCTATCCTCACCTCTACAACCAATACTGAACAGCCTCCCTGGTATGCACAGTAACACACAGCAGTACAGAATGTCACACATTTAAACTTTTAGGGAGAATGTTATGCCATTAGACATTTGAGAAAACCCACGTGCAGCTATGTAATAATAGAAGACTGCATCACAACATATTACTGCTTGGAGTCTTAGTAAAGTTTGGCATTCAGCCAGTAGCTACTAATTTTCAGATAAGCATGCCTAAATACACATCTTAAAAGTGGGAATAACAGGAAGCATTTTAAGAAATGTATCTAAGAAATATTTACTTTGCTGCTGCCATTGGCATGCTGTGTATAGGAAGGTCAACACCACAGGTGATATAAGAGAAAGGGAAAGTTAACACACAGTCAGAGATCAGCTAATATGCACCATCACCCTGAACATTTCAGAAAACAAAACTTTAGAGGTAGCCAAATGCAACACCCATAAGCCAGCAAACTCTTGGAGAAAATATGAAGGAATAATGGTTTTAAACTAAAAGAAAGTAGATTTAGACAAGATAGAAGGAAGAAATTTTTTCCAATGACAGTGGTGAAACACTGGAACAGACTGCTCAGAAAGGTGGTAGATGCCCAATCCCTGGAAACATTCAAGATCAGGTTGGACAGAGCTCTGAGCAACCTGATCTAGTTCTCCCTGCTCCTTGCAGGGGGTTGGACTAGGTGACCTTTAAAAGTCCCTTCCAATCCAAACTATTCTATGACATCCAAGGTTAAACATGAGGATACCACCTCTAACTCAGGACATCTCCAAGCTATAGATGATCATGAGACAATATACTCAGATAGTAATAGGGTGTGCTCACTCTTTCCTAGGCGTCTGCTCTTGGCCACTGTCAGAGGCAAGACATAAGGCTGAATGGATCTTTGGTGTCACCCCTCCCTCTCCTTCTACAGCTTTAAGAAGCAAGAGCACCCTTTTACTACTGCTGTTCCTCAGTGACACCCAGGCTGGTGACTAGGCTGTGCCCAACAGTGAGAAGAGAAACAAAAAAGGACTGAAAGAACACAGAATTTTCAAGTAACTCTTAAAAATCAGAAGAGAGGGAATCCTCTCTTGCATACTCAAAAGAAAGGCAAGTAGAGAACAAACATGACATTGAAATAGCAGGAGGAGGAGAATACAGTTTTTGAAAGACACCCGGAGGGAAAATGCTTAATTGTTTCTTTTCTGCTCCAGTCTCCTTGCAGAGCTGTTCTAGGTTACACTATATAATAAGACAACCTACGTACAAAATAAGTAGCTGTTAATATTTGGGTGAAACTTGGATATTCTGAAATTATTCTGTAACTAACCCTTATAAGCAGCTTACATTGCAACAGACAGCAGATTGCATTCACCCTAGGCATCCTCACATTTGCTACATCGGGAAGAACAGTTATGTCCCATAGTACATTGTTCAACAGAACAAAAGATTCTACAGCCAAACTTCATGCCAGCCATTTTCTGAACTGGTACACGCAATATTTTCTTTAGTTCTTAAAATACGTACAAGTTCCAAACACCCATTGCAAAAGCAATAGTGCACTGCAGACTAAGTCTCAGAAGTATCTCCCAGGCACTGTATTAACACAAAGAAACAATTTTATCATCAACAGAAAAGAAATAGTGTCTGGTGCAAATGCAGCAGCTGTCTAACAGCATGCAACATATAGCAGCATAAGAACAGAAGTGGAAAGTACACCACCAATTTAGAAAGTCAAGGGTGTTAAAATTCACCTGGAAAGTTGTAAATGGACTTGGCCACTGACAGCAGTCCACACTTTTAAACTGTGAGAGGAGATTCTTATTAATATCTTTTAAGCACCTTTGAGATTTCTAGCTGACAGGTCTCTCCCTGAACTGCCCCCTTCACTTGAGGGCATACGGCCCTCAGGTAACAAAGGAGATGTATTCAATGCACAGGCAGAGCTAATATTCCCTAGATGTACTTCTGATTAGGCACAGAAAGCTGGAGCATGAAGCATTGCTGCCCAATGTGCAGAACAAGCCCTGATCCCTTCATCAGAACATATCTTGGAAGCCATGTCAAGTCAAGGAGACCTGTTCACCCAGCCTTAGCACCAGAGACGATATGAACTGACATATTGTTCAGAATGCAAACACAAAACACAGACCCAAACGTTAAGAAAACAGAAATGTGAAATATATTTGTACCACACCAACCTATACCCAAGAGGTGTTCATTTGGCACTTAGGCCTTGAACTCAGGCTGCAAAAAACTAAACTGAAAGCCTGATCTCACAAACAAACAAAAAAAAAGGATAAGCAAGAAAGGGACTGAATGCTGTGCAATATCAGGAAATTCCCCTTGCTCTCATACTTCATAATAACATCTGAAAAGATAGCATTGCTTGAAAAAGTCAATGTTATATCTAAGCCCCAGTGAGCAAAAGGAGTTATGCCTTCATTAATACTCAGAAAGAGATGCAGTATACATGTAGTCAGACTTCTCAATGGATGGTTTAAAAATAAAGAATCTTCCTCCCAGCTCTGCATCTAGCCCTGTCAAATGTCAGCAATACACAACAATTTAAGAACCATAACAAAAAGCCTGACAAGCCTTTCATACATAAATACAAAACTGTTTATTTCTCTTTTAATTTCTTCATTGTTTGTAAATTTGTACTTTACAGCTTCAAAGTACTATTTATACTCCCTGCTCACTTTTTATTTTACTGCACCACAAAATCAACTGCGTTTACCTCTCTTGTTGGTATGGCAGTCATAAATCATGTTAACAGCACTATCCTATAACAAAGTTTGTTTATTATTAGAGAGCAATCAGTATTATTACTCTTATAAGAAAGTAACAAAGTACCAGAAGGTACTGTTAGTAAGGACTTAAATAGAAGGTACATAGAGCATTTACAAGCTCTAGTTAACTACACAACTTTCCTCTCACCTCACCCCCTGTCTCCCTATTTAATTTTTCAGAAATAAGAACAGGTTTTTAGAGATTAATGATCTGAAGAGCATTTTCCAAGAGTTTAAACCAGCTAAAATCCACAACATCAAATAACGACATTTTCAAGAATTCAAACAGAAGAGCACTTGCTGTAATGCAATGCAAGAGCAGCATACAAATGCCTCTACTGTTAGCAGTTTTATAGTAAGTCCACCAAGAGTCAAAATGCAGAGTACAAAGCACACAACTAGATCAGGTTTTGCCTTTCCCCAGACAAAACACAGATTATTTCACAATCTTTGTCCCTTTCACAGGGAATAAACAAGCCTTGGACAAGGGATTGCTAGAAGTTCTTAAGTACAGAAGTCCAGTCTGTCCCTAGATTGAAAAGAAGCACTCTTTGCCTTTATCATAAAAGGAGATCCTCTTTGCCAAAGAGAACCGGTGTTTGGGTTTTTTAAAAAAATATAAAATAAAAAAATCAGTTTAACACTCAAGTAATTATCTTTCCTGGGCAGTTTTATTCAAGGTATTTGTATTTTTACCTGCCCCATTCACACTGTTGTACTTTCATGTATTAGCAGTTCAATGCAAGAAACTCACTACCTGTCCATCACCTACTGTTGCTCAGTACAATCACTGTGATCTCCCAGAATTCTCTGAGATTCTATTGAAAAAAATATCTCTACTGATGAAAAGAACCATCTTGATTAATCCTCCTGGCAGATATATTCTTCCCTTCTAATCATGATGGGAGTTCACAATTCTAATAAAGCTGTACTCGCATCACATTATTCAGATTACAAAATCTCTGGAAAAAGAAAGCTCTCGGACATGGTGCTGTAAATCATCAAAAACACTTCTTATTCCTAGCTGACAAGTCCTTTAAGAAAGGGTATGTACATAGCTGACAGCTAGGGAAGAATCACAGGCATAGTCAGTCTACTGGTTATCACTGAAACAATCATCTGTTAAGCAGCAGAACTCAACTCAGATTATAATCAGAACCCAATTTTCTACAGGAAGGATACATATTTATACACTGTTTAGCCCAAACTTTGAGTGAAACCCACCCAAACAGATGTATCGTAAACCAAGGCTATAAGATATCTGAAGAGAGCCTGAAACAACAGAAGTAAAAGCCATGACCTTGAATGTCAACACTGGAAGCTGATAACAAATTTAGCATCACTGTTATGGACTGTTTCAGCATTTATATATTTTTGTGGAAATGTGCAACAGTTGAATGTTGAATTGCAGACATCAAAGCCAGACTAAGACCACAAGACAGTAGAGTTACAAGAAACATCCTGCAGGAAAAGTTTAAAATGAGGCTCCTTAACTTCTGTCTGTAGAAGGGAAGAAAAAAGGACAGACTTCCTCAGCCTAATTTCACAAGCTCCTGCTAAGCCTGGATGTCACTCAGTTAAATGTTTGTCCCTATTTCCTCCTTAAATGCCAGAAATGTCAAAGGACAGGGAAAGAAAACACTAACTCATTCAAATTAGTTTCTATCTCAACATGAAAAAAAACTTGCACAATACTCTGAATTAGATGATGCTGGGGAAGGGGGGGGGGGGGCGGATCAAGAAATGGACAGTAGGCAGTAGGATTTCTGTATGACTATCACCATAAATTCAAAGAATGTTCTGCCAACTATTTCATATTTAGATCTTACTTGGTTTTAAATTCCAGTTTTATTCTTATTTGTGACAGGAGCCTCCATGCAATTCATAATTCATTATGCACATGGCAGAAATCAGAATTATAACTTCAAGTTACAGAATAACTGTATAATCTAGTAGCAGTATTTATGTAACCACAGTGGTCTAAGACAATATTCTTTAGAGATCTTTCATTAGACCAGCTGATACAGTTAGAAGAGATGGCATACAAGTCCTTCTTCTGAGACAGATGCAGTAAGGAACCTCTGTAAAGTTTCACATACACAGGGTTTTTTTGCTATCATCCGGCATCAATGAGGTCAAAACTCAGCTCAGCTTAAGTTCCATGGTTCCATGTTCCAAGTTCTGCCCTATCAGAAGTATACACTCCAGTGCTTCTACCCATAGTGACTTTCCTGTAGAACAAAACATCCAAGATGACCTGACAAAATCCTTGCTGGCATTCATACTTCTGATGCTACAGAGAAGTGGACTCAAATGGAGAAAAAGGCAGGCAAAAGATGACTTCATGCACAGAAACAGGTGTTCTGAAAGAGGGCAAGAGAGATTCCGCTCTCCTAAAAATGCCAACAATATATACCACTAGATAAGCAGAATTTTGTCTAAATGTTTCCCAGCAGGTATTCACTGCCCTTTATTTATTTTGATGCAAAGCATGCATGCCATCTTTTTCAAGAAAAGGGAGAACGGCCTCAGTACAGTCAGGCTAGCTAGGAGACAGTCTCAGACTCCTGCAGCAGAGGCTACTGAAGCAGAGCCACAGATGCCCGCAAGCTGCCACCAACTGTTCAAGCCACTACACTCAATGTATGAAGCTGTTATCTCCAAAGAATGCCACAGCAGAACAAAACCACAGGTAGCCATACTTGCTCCATTTCACACATCTTTAGGGAGTAAGTGTCCAAACCCAGCATGATGTACCCCCACACACTACTGCCTCTGAGGAAGTACTAGAGATCTGTTTTAAACTCAGGAGCAAATTTTATATTAAATTACAAGAGAGTGGGTACGTGCAATTTCCTGTGAGGAATTTTGGGGTTTTGCTAAACAGACAGGAAAAATCATCAAGATATTTCCTGTCACAATCTGGCGGCATACATCCAGGACTACACAGAGGTCTTAAAGGTAGGGCATTAATTACCACAAGTTAAAAATCTTCTTGGCTGTATGTATTGAAGTTGTCAATTCACGAGCCTTTCAAATTTATAATGCGTGTAAAAACAACAATGGATGGGGAGGTGCAGAAGGAAGTGGTGATGTTAAATAGTACTGAAACGCACTCAAGTAACTTTGAAGACAAAAGTTCTTTGCTCACCCACACAAACAAAACAGTCTAGAATGGGGCAAACAGGACTGTCCTCTTGACAACCTCCATGTGGATGTGTCAGCCACAGCAGTCATGCATCTGGCTGTTTCGTATCAGAAACTGGGTACTGAGCTCACTCAGCCTTGTTCAGGGAGTGACCTTGTTGACTAAAACGCCACCCAGTACCTGCTGCTATTTTGCTCAGGGCAGCAGGCATATGTTCACTCAACTGAAGCAAAACCAGTAATTCATTTTGCACAGGCCCAGCAAAAAGTAGACACAAGGCTGCATTCATACCCACACACTCAAAGCAGAAAGCTCTAGTTTCACATTACTGAACTCCCCGAGACTAGCTGTCCTCCACCACCAATTCATGACATGGACCCTAATATCAGGTATCTTTGTCCTCCAACAATCAGCACAAGGCTTCAAGCCCAAAGCTCTTCATCACATTAACCCTGTCAACGTGAGTTTGACACCTAAGGAAAGAGGTAGAAGAAAAGAACACTTAACCTACCATCAGTCTTCTCAACAGGCCTTTAATACATTTAATGCACACAGGTCCTAAGACAAGCATCCTAAGCAGGTCCAGCATGTGTCATTGCTAGATTTTCTATGAGCCCATGGCCCCCTCTCCACACACCCAGGTGCCCCAGGCACCATTTTTTCTTCTTACTCCCCCTCCTGCGCATCCAAGGTCAAAAAAGACCTTATGCCACCAGGCCAAGATGAAAAAAATCATCAGCATGAAGTAAGTGCTCTTCATCGCTATGCCATTCACAGAATCTGCAGCTTGGGCTCTCACCTCCTCCCTGCCAAAAGCTCCCATTTTGGACTGCAAGCAAGATCCTACAGCAACCAGGCAACCCTGATACTGGAGGATTACTGCTGACCCCAGACTGTCACTCATTCATTCACACTGGACTTTGGCCAAACCCACATATGCAAAGTGACTTCACACCCCTTTGCACCAAAACCAGAAGTGCAACAAAAGAAGAAAATACAGAAGAAAGAGAAGCCAGAAAGTTACTTTGATGGCATACACATGTTGCATGAAAGCACTGTAAGGGGACTAGTTTCTTATTCTGGGTAGGAATTGCTAAAGCAAGGAAAGGACCCACCTTACAAGTCTGGGTACAGAAGTGCCCAGATGCACAAAGAGGTAAGCATCTCTCCACAGCTTCAGACAGGGAGAAAAATCTCTATATATACATACAAACCAAACGCTCACTGCTCACACCAACAGGAGGATCAGTGAGAAATACTTTAAATCACCTTTAACAGCTCCTTTCCAACTAGCTTTGGCCTATCTCTGTTGTTCCTTATAGGTTTATGAGACAAAGTCTGGAACAGGCACATTCCCTGTACCCTCTGGTCATGAGCAGGAGACAAGGGTACTGTCTGAAGTCTCATTTGTTCTTCAGCTATTTTGGAAGGACATCCCCACCCAGTAACTCTATTCACAGTACTGCAGCCTCCCCCTTGCCCCTCCCTTTCAGACTCAAAAGGCAGACACCAGCATCAATTCAAATGCCACAGCATACCCTGCAGCCACACACATCACACTTCAGTCCTCGTTTTAAACTCTGCAGGAGTCTACAATTAGATATTCCATTTACCTGCCAGTGGTAAGCAGAAAACTTTACTTAGAAAACTAGGGTATTTCAAGATTTGCTTGCAGAACTTCGACAAACTTGTGTTTTTTACCAAGGCTGGTTTTTGATGATAACTGCCCCAACGCCACCACCTCATGCAGACACACCTTTAACTCATTCTTCCATTTTAAACAAGCTATTCCCCCATTTCCCTTTCTCTCTGGGAAGTGTGTCCTGCTCCAGGAATCTCTCCTCACCTTCCTTCCCCCATCTCTAATTTCTAGCAACAGCCACACTTCTGTGCCCATTGACTCCTGCCTATATATGCTATTTTCTTATTTTTTTTAATAAATAATAAACCTACAAACCTAGGGATGTCAGCAGTTTTGCAACTATCGACAGGTGCCTATCAATACAGATGCCAGCAACCAGGGCTTAGTCAATAGCTTTAGTGTCCATTCAACCCTGCTTTGTGATATACATGGAAGAACCAGGCTTACCTTGCTACCTCTCACCTCCAGACAATCACAGAGTGATTTTGTCTCTGATAAGCTGTCATGCTCTTTACTTTCTCACTGATGAAGCCTGCTCCAAGCAGTTTAGCTGTCTAAGACAAAAGGTACAGCATGCCTTGTCTAGAACCAAACAAGGTTGATGCAATAGCCTTATTACTCTGCATTAATTTAAATCTCCATATGAACTGAATATGAACAAGCACACTCTACATACAACATAAAGGCGCTTTACATAGACATAAATTCCATCCACTGACACCACCTCCCAATACACAGTATGTCACTGGGCTTCTAAAGAACATAACGCTTCTTTTGGGAGATGGTGGACGTTGTAACATCTGGGTAAATATTACAAGTGGTGCTCTGAAAGCACAAAATAGTTTATGGCAAAAAGCAAAGGAAGATGCATCACCTCTGCCACCCTCTAGCACTCGGAAGAGGATTAGAGTACAGACTAACACCTCACTGCTTATTCTAACAGTTTCCAATAACAAATAATTGCTTGTTTTCACCTCAGTATTACTTGCTGTATTCAAGCACAAATGAATATATGTACTGATTAGACATACGTTTCTGGAAAAAGGGTATTGAAACAAATGATTGTTCACAAATTATGTGAATTCTGAATTTTTCTCAAAATGATGATGTTTGGTACCCTGAAAATTTAGGAAGCGTCCTCTACTAGTTCAGCATCTGTTTTGTATTTAGAAGCTATTCTTTGCAAATGCAGGGGTCACACTGCTTTTAAAGCAGCTCCTGCCAATTCTCTTTTGCAGGGCAGATTTAATAGCAAATTCCATTGCCACAGGATTCACTGTGTAATAATGAGGGGTAGTGTGTCAATAGATGAAACTGAACACATCAATAAGAAGCTGGCAGAGGTCCCCGTGGATGCCTCTCTTGCAACAATCATTTTAATGCGAGTAGGAGAACAATGCTGTTACAGCCTGCTCAAAGATTCCCCACAGCCACATTGCATCAAAGACCGACTGAAACACCATGCTAAATCTCTGCAGTTGGAGCTAGCAATGTAACACGCATGGAAACAAAGTCCTTCACATTGGCAATTTTTCTTTTTAAGACTGGCAAACCTAAGCAGAGCTAACTTTTGTCAGAACCGGACTCTCACTAACCAACATGACCCAAAGTAATGGTTCCACCAAACTCTTTTTAACTGATACTGATACAGCAAGAAGAGAGTGACTCAAATAGCATGAAAGCATGCAAACTGCAGTCACGAAGCAAGCACTAAGCAGCATAGCTAAACCACACCTTTAAGAAAGTCGGCAGAAAGGCAAGTCCAGACTAATCAAGCCTGTTAAACAAAAAGAGTGGCATAAATTCTTTAGTTCTTGACTTTTTTTTTTTTTTTAGAGAGAGAAAGAGAGAGCAACTATAGCAGCAGGAGCTGTTTTACAGCCAGCATGAAGTAAAGGACAATGGGGGACACCTAGAAAAAAGCCAGAGAGAAGAACTGAAGCCAGAAAACAAAAGTTAAAAATCACACAAAGTTTACATTGATTTTTTTTTTCAAAGCCAAATATAAGATGATAGATATACTTTGTGTGCTACAAGCAACATACTCTCACAGCAGATATGATCAGCAATCGACACAGACCAGCACATGGCTCCAGCATTGGCTAATTTTGCAGAAAGAGGAGAAAGAAAAAAACAACAAAAAAACCAACCCACCCAAAAAACAACTTTGCAATACATTTATGGAAGTCTGAAACTGGAAGAAAAAGGAGGCTTCCACTTCTCCACCCCCAATTCCAGCTGTAATCCTTTGACACCTTAAAAGCAATGACAGAGTGCTTTCTCTAGGGACCTGAGAATAATTACCTACCAAGTATTTACAAACTGATGCTTTTCCAAGTCTTATAATGTGGCCAAATTTGGACATTTTTCATAAGAACAGCAAAAGCCACATTCTTGTTGCAAAGTTAACTCTCCAGCCAAATTTCCATATTTTGCTCTAAAGCACAGAGGTGCTAGAACTTCACAGCTTAGCAGCTGAGATTATTATTTGTTCAAGAATGAGGCAGGAGAATTGGCCAGAACATGTGAGAATTAAAAAGAAAAAAAAAAAAGCCGCTTCTCCCTGCTCCCTCCCCAAGTGTACAGCTGGAAATACTGGAGGGTTTTTGGTGGTTTTTTTGGGGGGTGGGCGGTGGAGATGGCACAGATTTCCCAGAAGAAAACATTAACCCGTGGTAGACACTCAGCCCAGAAAATTTCAGCATGAATGCCTAAAGTCTTGCAGAATAATAAACAACTTAAGAGATGGCCCTAATAACAAATAGTACCAAGCAGACACTACAGGCATTTCTGGCAGCCCTGCCTATCAGCAGCTGTGACAGCTTGCCTGGGAGCTCCAGTCTTTAATTAGTTCTCATTCCTGAAGTTCAGAAGTCAATTAATTCCAAAAAAACATCTTCAGATCATTTTTTAAAGGAAATCCTGTCCAGGACTCAGCGTCTTATTTACCTATTCATCCCATAGCTCAGCTAACAGTTCAGATCCTTCAGCACATCCATGCAAATTCCACCTGGCCATAAAGATTATCAGTAGTCAAACACTTCAGCTTGCTTCAGCAATTCTTCATATTTCTGCAGCAGTATTTTGCCATTGCTGCATACAAGAGATATTGTTCTCCAGGCTGCTTCGTCAAACCCTGTCACACAAAACTTTCCCTGCAACTTGCCTCATCTAGTGTAATGAAAAGGACCACTGACTGCAACACTCTACCACAAGTTTCAAATAGTCCCCCTGGCAATTAGATCAACTCAAATCTACCAGCATTACCATACTGCTTTATAACTTTACAAGGCTCAACAAAGGCATTTAGCTACACTGGTTCTACCTTCTGTCTAGCTCACTTTAAACTTAGTCAGTTAAGTTTAAAGTTGATAATGGTTCCACTGGAAACCTAGCTTTGAAAGTTCCTCCAACTCCAGGGAAAGAGATCATCCTTTTTTCTGTCTCAGACTTCAATTAGAAGAAATCAGTTAGGCTTTACAATTATGAAAGCTTACATGTAAATGAATAAGCCAGTTTCTGATATGAAACTCAAAAAACTAAGCAACTTTTAAAAGTTCCATAACTTCTGTCTTGCTTCTTATCTTATTTTAGATATGCTGATGATCTGGAAAGACATTATTCAAGGCTTTTGGCATCTGAGCAGCTATTTTTCAGAGCATCCTATCCCCAAAACAGTTTGGTTTGAAACTGATTTTATATCTTTGTCCCTTGCAAAACCTAATGCATAAGGTGTATTAAAAGTTTATCTTATTTTTAAAACCTTTCTTACCAGGTATTCAAGCCTTGGAAGAAAGCTACAGTTTGAGGTTTTCTAAAGAATAAACTGGAAAAAAAAAAAAAAAAAAAAAGACAGTTGGAGAACTTAGTACCTCATTGGTATAAGCTCATTCCTTCCTTAGGACAGGAGATACAACCCAGACAAAAGCCACCTATGTTACAGTCTCTCCCTGTCTTGTTTAATCCAGTTTTGGGGTACCTTATTCAGGTTAGGAACTAAGGTGCTGCAGGAAACTGTTTATTATTCTTGGACAGAAATTGAAACACTGGTATCCCTACACGATTCCACCTTACAGGTATCTAGAAAACAGATTTTATCACTTACTACTGCAGATCTTCTAAGAAAGCAGAATGTCTAGCAGGACCCTGGGAAGTAACTGCAAGATAGCCAATAAAAGTCAAAAGCAAAGTATTAAAAAGATATTTTTCTTTGCATTACGATACAGATTCTTACTTTATGCTCCACTTAATATCTTGCTTTCAAAACCACTAGAGACCTTAACAGACACTGACATAACCCCTACTTTGACCCAACTCACCTTAGTAATGTTTTCCTCAAGTTCTTTCCAACTTCCAAGTGATTGATTTCTATACATAATCAGAAAGAATTCACATTTTCAGATAACGTGTCCATCTCCCTTCCTTCTAAAACACAAAACTACACACACAGCCCAAAAAAAGCCCAAACCAACAATGAAAGGCATCTAAAAAACAGAGAATTGAAACATTCGCTTTCTAAAAGTATCTTACTGAGATATGTAACCATTTCCCTACTAAAAAAAATCCAGGTCTGTTTTGCAGGTAAGTGTTTGACAAGGATTACGGAGACTAGGAAAAAAAAAAAAAAGCAACAACTTAACCCAACAACAAAAACCAACCACACAAAAACATATCAACCCATAAATTTATTAGATGTGAAAACTGAAATCTCAAATGTCCCTGAATGTTTGCTTATATAGCTAGACGGATGGATATATATATTATTTCTTAAGTACATTCCCCTCTAATCAAGCATGTGGCTGCATTTTTAAATGACCCCTACTGCTTACTTCAAATCTTGTTCAGGCAGGTTTATACCTCAGTTCAGGGATTAGAGCCAAATACAACAGAGACTACCTAAAGAGAGCAAGCTGTTGCTATGTTGAAACGTAGCAATCGAGAAACCTGGAGAATAAGGTCGAAGAATTTCAGAAAAAGGACCCGGACTCCCTAAAAAGAAGTCCTGGATGGGAACCTACAAAGACACAAGACAGCCAGAGAAGGTGACTAAGCTATCGTTTGCCAACCCAAAAGAACACAGGATGTAAATGAACAAAACACTCGCTACACTGCTTGCCCTTCGATTCCCACATCTTCCCACAGCCTACACACTAAGAAAATATATCAGCATGGCAAAATCACACAGAAAGCACCTCCTCCTCAGCAACACCACCTGCCCTTCAGTGCCTCACCAACCCAGTTCCAACGCTCACTACGTGCTTCTACTGCCTCAGCAGTCTGCAGCTGCTAAGACCAGGACAGGCTTGTCGGTATTTCCCCTTTGGGAGCCTTTTTAACCACCTCTAAAGCTACAGAGATAGGCAGGCCTAGCTATCAGCTCCTTCTGCGAGTACCAGTGAGGATCTGAGCCTGCCTTCTTCCAACAGCAGGCAAGCAAAGGCCACCAGCACCAGCCCTGGGCTCTTTGGTAGGTGAGCAGGCACCAGCAAGGGAACAGGAAGCAGAATCCACTCTAACACACCTTGAACGCTCTGTGGGCAGTCATCCTTACATCATCTCCCTGCCCTAAACCTTGAGGCTCTCCCATTTTCTAATACTTTCACTTTAGCTGTAAATGCAGGGAAAGATTAAAGCATACTTTTCCTTGAAGTTCATGATCACAATAACTTACACTAATTACCAAAAGCTTTCTATTGCAGAGCTTGAATTAAACCTTGATTCAAATGACTAATTGTTGTAGCTTCTGAGGAAAAGAAAAAAAAAAAACACAATAAAGAATTTCAGATATGAGTTGTAGGAAACAACTCTATTCATGCATACACAAGGCTCCTGGGGATCTGGCATGCTGGAATTGACTTTCATCACAGCGGACAGCAAGTGTCACACAGGTCTAAACAGCGGTAAGAAAAAGGCCATCTCTGGGAAACCCATCATCAATGGTTTTCCCCCCAGGATCTACTGAGTGCCTGCTCTCCTCAAGCCCCATAGCACTCAAACAAAAACCATCTTTTTTCAGATACACTGAAATTCTTACCTTGAATCTCAAACAAGAACCAGGGGGAAAAAAAAAAAAAAATCCAGGAGCTGCAAGGCTTGCTGTTTACTTTACAGTCTGAGCCCTGGTAACCACCAGACACCTGTTTTGTTTTTTAGATGTCTTCTCCCAGGAGGGATGTTTTGGTTTCCAGAGCATTTCACAGGTCGATTGGGCAGACTGACTGCAGAATGAAATCACACACAGAAGAGGCAATGGCAGTGCAAAATACCCTCATGCTGCCCTCTCTTCTCAGGATCTAACTACACCAGAGGAGGAAAGGAAAGAGAGGCTAGAACAAGTCTTAATCTCAGGATCAACAATCTCCTTACCAAACAGTTTATAACTGTACTGGATCCAGGAGAAAGGATGAGAAAACATTCATATTTGTCGCAGCCAAATACTTCAGCCATTTGCATCCTTTTGCTGCGTTGTTTCGTAAAGATCTGAACAAAATAATCAAGTCTAAGTACACGCAAAGGATGAACTCTTCTATGCTTCAACTCCTTCCCTCCACCTCCCTCATACCAGAATTCCTCAACACTTGCAGCACATTAGTTAACAAAAAGCCTCAACCTGTCTCTCTATTAAAGAGCTGCTAGAAAACACATGTTCACAGAAGCATAGTTTTCCCATCCAGAGTGAGAGGAACACCACCTTCCCAACCTCTTAACACCTGGACTATCTCATAGAAGCTACCAAGTAATGGTATCAGAAGATAACCATACCGCAACACACACCACGAGTAAAACTGAAAAGTTGAGGGTTTTTTTTTTCTTGCATACAAAAGCAGTTTCAATTTCAACAGCACCATTCCAATTAAAAAAAAAAAATCCCCAAAAGGCAACTCAGAACATCCAAACAAACCATATCATGGACAGTGGCCAGATAATCTGTACATGCACATTTTAAATTCTTCTAATTATTTCGTCTGGAATTCATCCTTCACAATTTTTACTTTTTGCTGCATGACCTTGAGTATCTGAGAGTCCCGATTTTCCGCTTGTCCTACTAAACCATTCTCTTGAAAAATTTTATTCCCTTTCTGTTTCTAAACACAAACACTAAAGGTGTTCTCTCTGGTTCTTCACTGTTTCCCCAGCTGGCAGAATGCCTATATTGTTAAGATAAACGACATGACTAACCACAGCTGCAAGTAAGAGAAAGCACAGTGGACACCTTTGTGTGGTAGGATCTTGACTTGTAGATAGACACCCCTCTGCCCCGATTGCCTCACTGCCTGCAAGTAGCCTCAGGAAAGAGATTGGGACCAGCCCAGGTTTAGGAAGCTGACTTTTTAACTGTAACTATCTGCTCTGCAGACCTGGCTATGAAAGATTCAACAGCGAAACCATGAGGAAAGTGCTCTGGCAGACTTTTAAAAAAGAATTAGTCATAGCAATGTCAAAAGTACAAGCACAAACTAAGTCAGCAAATAAAGTTTTGTTTAAAGAAGAGCGTTGCAGCGTGGGGTTGGGGCACTGTTTAGTTACTCACTCCTTCCACCCCAAATCTAGAAAAGGCTCCTACTTACCACCTGCCATTAGTCAAGCATTCTGAATCAAGAACTGCATGTAGTAATTTGTGGGGCATGCTTGCTCACCACCACCTAAAGTCCTCCTCACTGCCCAGAGCTGACAGAGAACGTCTTAAATACTACACATAACTATCTCACCTTAACAATCTTCTTATTCTCTAGTTAAACTCACTGCTACTTCAGTAACACTGTTAGTAACAATGCTAACGTTTAATAATTGTTGTCCAATGTTGAAGAAAGAAAAAGAAAAAAAAAAGGCAAAAAACCAAAACCCACCACCCACCCTTTTCTGTAGTTCTTGCTACAGTCTTATTTCTGTATGCCGACTGCCTGGCATTGACACCAATAAGGAACAATGCCACATGTTAAGCTCACGACAGCTACACAATTATGTGAACACGGCATAAAACATCACCTACACAATCGTTCCTCATCTTTTAGCACCAGAACTTCACGGCAGAGGCAGCAAACCCCGAGAGCCAGGACGGGAGGGCGGCAGGAGAAGTACCGCTTCCCCTACAACACCTGTGTGCCCGGAGAGCCCCGGGTTTCTGTCGCCGACAGGCGAGGCTGCGGGGGGCCCCTCCTGCAGCCTCCCTCGTGAGGATAAGCAGGGGAAGGATCACCCCCCCCCCAACTCCCCCCTCGGCCCCGAAACGAGTCACTTCACCCTCTGCCAGGTGACATTTCGCTGCCCGCACCTCAGAGCGGCCGCAGCCCACGCGCCAGGTCGTGCGAGAGCGGCTACCGCTACGCCCGTCACGTTACCCCGGCCGCCCGTGGAAGCTCCTCTCCCCGCGGGACCACGCCACGCTGCACACACCCCCACCCGCCCCATCTCGGAGGGGGCCCCTTAAAGTTTCGGGGAGATACCCGGCAGCAATCCGCGCCCCGGCCCTTGGAGGGAGCAGCGGAGGCCGGGGGAGGCGGGGGAGGCCGCGGAGCCGTTAGGGCCGTTAACGCCCGCGGGCGGGCCGGGAAACGGCGAGGGCGGCGGCGGCCCGGCCAGACGGGGTACGGCAGAGCCCGGCGGGCAGGCGGCGGCGCTGCCCGGTCCCCCCCGCCCCTCGGAGAGCAGCGCCCCGGCTGGGCTCCGCCGCGCCTCAAGCGGGCACGGCGCGGCGGGCAATCCCTCCCCGCTGAGGGGGTTCGCGCCCACGGGCCCGGCTCTCCCTCGCTACCTGCGGGAGAGGTGGCCGAGCTCGGCCTGGCCCGGTCCCCCCCTCCGGCCGCCCTCCCCACTGCCCCTAGCCGCGCACCCCGCGGGGCTCACCGAACAGCAGCAGGAGAAGGAGGAGAGGCAGGCAGGACGCCCTCTCCCCGCGGTGCCCCATGCTGGCAGGACTGCGCGGGTGCCTCTCCCTACGCGAGGGGGATCACCGGCGCGCACGCACGCTCGCCTCGCCTCGCCTCGCCCGAAGACCGGCGGCAGAACGCTCCTCGGCCGGCCGCTCCTGCCTCCCGCTGCCCTGCGAGCACACGGAGCCGCCCGCCCGCCCCGACCGGCCGCGCCGCGCGGCGCAGCCAACCACAGAGACAAACTTTCCCCAGCGCCCGCCCCCGCGCGCCCCCGCCCGCAGGTAGCGGGGGCGGTGCGGGGGTCCGGCCCGGCCCGGCCCCCACCCCCTGAAAGGGGAGGGGTGGGGAGGAGAGCGGCCGCCGCCGCTAGCCGCCGGGCTGGGATCCCCTCGTGGAGCGGGGCTGTGGGGAGGGCGGTGTCTACCCCCGCCGCTCCCGGGGCCGCCCCGCACGCGTGGCCTGGGAAAGCCCCGGTGCCCGGGCGGGGGCCGTTGGGCCGGGGAACGGCCGTTGGGCCCTGCGGGCGCGCGGGGCCGCCATGGCGCCGCTCCTGCCCCGGTTGCGGGTCATCCCGTCCCCTCTTCCCGCCCAACCCCGCCGCTGTGGGGTGAGGTCTGCCCGTGTCCGCTGTCCTCGCACACGCGGGTACCCGCAGCGTGGCGTCGGCTGATGCCCCCTTTCCTCACAGACGCACCCCCAGCGCAGCGGCCCCCAACGTAGAACCACCCCACAGGCGTGGGGGGAGTCACTCGCACGCCTGTCCCCACATACAAACTCCAGCCAGGGGCTGGCTGCTGGTCCACGCGCACATCCCCACGCACAGAGGCTCCTTCGCACCTTGGTCACACAGCCCTGACCACAGGCTCCACTCATGTCCCCATCCATGCATGCATCACCTCAGAAAACAGTGCTGGGTGGGCCCACTCGTGTCCCCTGCCCTTCCATGGGCACACACGGCCTGCGTGTGCTCCTGCCCGCTCTCCAGAGCGGTCCCACTGGCCTGAGTGCCTGGGTCAGGAGAGAGGGAGCAGGGTCAGTGCCCGGCCAGAGCAGCACAGACACTCTGCGTGGTGGCGTGTGGTATGAAGTGGTGCGTGGACGGGGCCGCCCCTCCCTGCCGATGCCAGGCAGCTGCCCCACAAGCACGGCTGGCCCGTTTGGGGACTGGGTTTCTTTCCCCCTGCCTGCATTCCTGCTTAACTCAATACAGGGCTGCTGCCGCACAGCATTCATGCCACCACTCCACTGCCTTTCTCCCTGGCCTGCTCGCAGAGATTTTTGTTTGCTCGGGGATTTAATTTCCTGTTTGTTTGTAAAAACAAAGAACTGAGGTGCTGGCCTGCTCTCTAGTAACTGAGACAGTTACCTGCTGTTTCTGTCCCCTTGCACATTAACTATAAAATCATGTCCATTTTGCTGTTTGCTGCCCAGGCTCCCTTCAGGCTACCTGATTTTCTCGTTTGGTGGAGCCAGATCTGTGTTACGCATTTCTCTGCGTGGGGAGTCTCCGGAGCCTGTGCACAGTTTTGGGCTGCTGCCTCCACACAAAATGGCTGGTTTAGGCTTTATTCTAGTCTGTCCAACGCACCTTGGTCTTGAGCATGACTTGGCTTGGGCGAGGTTGTTTGCTCCCACTAGCAGGAAGTGCGTGTTGTATTCATAGCTGAGCATGATTATCAGACTGGATTTTAGGTTGGACTTTGTTATTCATTCTGTAATGCTTTACAGTAGAGAGGGTGTTGCCTGATAGGAATGAAACAAGACCCTCCTAAAACTGATGAGGAGAACTTTCACCCTCCGACCACAATTACATGAGCTCCCTCACACAGTAGATCTCTTTGCAGAGCTGCAGCCCCAAGGCACCTGAGGGACACTTAGTCCTGTCCACACTGAAGTTCTCCAAGCTCCCAAACCGCAAATGAGGCTGAATCCACAAGTGTGACTGAGAAAGGGCTGCCCAAACAAAACAAAACTATCTCCATCCATGTTTCATATGTCTGTCTGTTCTTGATGCCTGTTTCCAATCATTCTGCTCTAACTTCCCTTTTGGCCAGCATTCAAACACATTTTTTCTTCACTGGAAAACATCACTTCTGTAAACCAAGGCATGTTCCTCACATCAAATTTAGAAAACAGGTTAGAAGATCTCTCACCCTTACTGGTCAGCTTCTGTCATGCTGGGTAAACTGCTGATCATTCGTCAAACTCCAGCCCTGAAAACACATCCCCCTGTGCCTCTTAAGCTTTGCAGCAGCAATCCCAATACGTACACAGGGATGTAGTCATGGATGTAAAGTTCACTGTACGCACAAGGCCACTGATTTTGCAGGAGCCCCAGTCCGAGTTTTCTCTGTGCTTCCTATTTCCTGCGCTCTATTGCTAGTTGAGGATCACTGATCCGGGACCTGAGTTACAGCGCTGAAAAGTTACAGCAGTGACTTGATGATTTTCCTTATGTCCTTGGCGAGATTTTCCTTATGACTGTCCAATTTGGAACTCCCTATTGTCCTTACTGTACCTGCCAGATACCGGCATCTACTTCACCACTGCTATGCACTGTTAGTTACACTGGTGAAAAGAACAGATAAACTCCTGCTACACTGAGCTGTGGTGTGTGTGGTATTCTCAGTAAGTGTCCTCTCACTCTTTTACTTTGTATTTAGCAAGAACCACTTTCCCTCCCAGATAGTCAGACTTCCAGACAGAAGGGGCCACTGTAACCCGTTAATCTGACCCGTATACACAAGCCATAGATTTCTTTTCCCCAGCAGCTTGATCAAAGCGAGCTTGAAAGACAACACATCTTGTCTTAAAGACGCCAAGTAATGGCAAGTACCTTACTCGACCTACTAATTTATTCCAATGTTTAATTACCCTTGCTGCTAGGAAATTGCTTCTTTCAAGGTTGAATTTGTCTAACTTTGAGATATCAGAACTTGTTATGCCTTTGTCTACAAAACTGCACACCCATCCCATTTTCATGGATAAGTAACTATACATGGTGCTCCTATCACCTTTCCTTGCTAAACTGAATAGATTGTTTTCTTTGAAGCCTCACATTGTAAGATTCAGTTTGTTCACTGCAGCATTTTTCAGACTCTCAAATGTTTCTAAGTGCTTTTTGACTTGCAGGCACCCACCCTGGATACAATGTCGTTGTGGTCTATACACACATGCTGTGCACAGAGCAAAAATCATTTCTCATTGTTTGGTTTTCCCCTTCTCACATACCTAAAAATGGAATTAGACCATTAACTGCCTACACTGCACAAAAAGCTTGTGGAGTCCATTCCCCATGTTGGATTCCCAAGTCCCTTTCTGCGTCTGTGTTTTCTAAGAGAGCATCTTTACCCTGCCATTCATCACCGATGTTCTTGCTTCCTCACTACGTGGCCTTGCAGCAGGGTGTGTTAAAATACAGCTTGCAGTGTTGTGACAATTTAAGCAGGTGTTTGAAATCCCTCATTCAATTTGAGAAACGTTTCTCTGAGGCTGATAAACCGCCAGCATAGATGACAGAAAGAGCAGGCCTGAAGCTGACCGCTGTGTTAGTCTACCTTCTCCTTCAAAGCCTGTTTTCTTCTCTTTTTTGTGTGTCCTACTTTCAATGGATTGTTACATGTATGTGGTTATGTCATTTTTTCCCCTTGCCAATTCCATTTTGTATAGTTCAGCTATGAGAGCCAGACTGAGTCAAAAGCTTTCTCCAAGTATAAAGTCAAGACAAATATCTTCCTCTGTTTTTGTGCTTTCTCAATGTTTATTTATGAGATGCAGAGTAAATCTGTGGTCAGTTGTTTGTGTCTCAGGAAGGCATCCCATTTGACTTTCAGTGTTTAGCATGTTGTTGTTTTGAGTAGATACCACATACAATTCATTTATTGATGATGCTGCAGAAATGTTTGCCTACATTTCTTCATACCTAGATTTTTGCATAATGCATAGGCTGAAGGCATCTCTCATTTGGGTGTAACTAGATTAGACAACAGAATCTCAGGGAAGGATTGAGATTGAAGCGTTACATTAAACACATTATGCATGCACATATGTGCATGAATGTGAACGCACACTGATCCTAAAGAAACCCACATGCAACCACTCCCTACTTGAGCCACTCCTCCAACACACACTTGCTAGCTTTTGCAAAGTTTCTCTCTTGACAAACATGGACAAAAAACTCTTGTTGTCCCCACCTTGTTGCCTGAGCAGCAGAGGACAAAGGCGAGACAACTGCATAGCAGGCCCACATACAGCGCGGAGCGCAAGGGTAAACAGCATTCACAAGTCCCATATGTCTCTGACCGACAGTAGGAGGACCCACTCTGATGAGGACCCAGCACCCTGTTTAGGGGCAGAGTCTGCAAAAGTGCTGCTCACGTGCGGTGCAGATTGCTGGCTGCAAACCTTAAGCCAGGGAGAAATCTTTTGGTCCCATTACCTTAGCTACGTGAGGCCCCTTGCTGCTGGTGGGTGGCAGCCGTAAGCTCTCCACAACAAAAGAGAGGGATAGGCAGACAGGCAGATAAGGCCATGCTCAACTGCTCCATCAGCAATACGACAGCCACTAAGGGCAGGAAGGGGACTGTCAGCGGCTTCCAAACTGGTTGCATGAGAACCCCAGGGAAAGGGAACCACAGTGTGAACGTTGTCCTGGAGACATCTACATGGGGATGTGCCATCTCGTGTCTTGGCTACTCATTAAAGACCCTTTTCTCAAGAGCTAGGGACGTTATCCTCAGTGTGCTGGCCAAATTCCACATTGCTTGATTTCATTCTGCCTCTAGGTTCTCTTTGTGTTTCGGAGCGGGCACAATACTCATCTTCATTTCCTCCCTCGACTCTTGTTAAATTTTGCCTTGCTCTATTAAACAGCTTGCATGTTCCAGCCAAGGGGCTGCCCCATCATGGTTGTGGCTGACGTGAGCCCTACGCTCTCGAAGCTGTACAGTCAGATTTGTGAAATGCTTCCGAGCATACCTGGATGGAAAATATATGCCCCCCTGTCATTCCTCTCTCAGTAGCTGAACAGAAATATGGGCAATAGCACAGAGCTCACAAAGAACTGTGAAAAACTCAGCTTACCCATTATGTATTATGCATTAAAACCTGTCTCTATTGAGCTGTCCAAGATAAAGTCCTACTGGCATTTGATCAAAAGAGTAGGAAATTACCTTGGTTTGTCCTGGCTAGAGCTGGCTGCCTCATGTAAAAAGTATTTGTGAATAAATTATTTTCAGATTGATGGGAAAAAAGTGAGTAATTTATTTGATGAATATTGTTCAACTGGCTATTGAGCTAACTAAATCATGAGGAAAAAATATCGGTGAATGATTTATTTGAAAATCTAGTTGAAATTTGACAGAAGAAAATGGTCAAACAAACTGTTTGCCACTGTTATTCAAATGGCAGCAGACCTGGATCGTGTTTGTGCACTAGTAAAGCGCACCCCGATGCTTCAAGCCATGGCCCTAAGAAAGGTATTGAAATATGAATTCAAATCTTCAGATCAACACTCACCTTCTCCTTGAAAGAGATTCCTCTCAACCACAGCCCAAAAGATACCTATTAATGAGCACTGAACAGATTCTACATTTGCAGTTATTTATTCTTTCTTATTATGAAGACACTCTGGAAACTATCTTGCCTGATATGATAGCAATGAAAATTGAGTACCTTTTACTCCTCTACTGCCTCTCTTCAGTGGATCTCTAAGCACTTTACAAATTTCAATGGGTTTAATGTTACAGCTGTTCTGTGAGGCAAGAAGGCATAATGAAATCCAGGGAAAGTAGGAAGCACACACCATGCGCTACAGGTTTCTTTACATCATAAACTCTCAAACTTCATGAGCGTTTTTAGACTAGACATCTTTCAGTAGAGCACATCATTTAAAGACTGACTATATTTTTCAAATCTGGCTGCCTGAAGCTTCGTTCCTAACTACTGAAGCGCTCATAAACAGCTGCTTTATATTACATGCTGAGCTGTTGTTGAATTTGACAGAATTTTTGAGCACTAAACACATGAGGAGAAAACCCCATGTATCGTGATATTTCCATGCATACATATAGATTTAGCAGCATATCTCTAGATGCCATGCCTGCATGATGATCTACAGGTTAGAGCCATAAGACATGCTGAGAGAGTTGGGGTTGTTGAGCCTTGAGAAGAGAAGACTCTGAGGAGACTTTATAGTGGCTTTCCAGTATCTGAAGGGGCCTACAAGAAGGCTGGAAAGGGTCTTTTTACAAGGGCATGTAGTGATCAGAGGAGAGGTAATGGCTTCAAACTGAAAGAGAGGAGATTTAGAAGAGATATTAGGAAAAAAAAAAAATCACAATGAGGGTAGTGAGGCACTGGAACAGGTTGCCCAGGGAAGTTGTAGAGGCCCCATCCCTGGAGGTGTTCAAGGCCAGGCTGGACAAGGCTTCGAGCAACCTGGTCTAGTGGAAGGTATCCCTGCCCATGGCAGGGTTGTTGGAACTAGGTGATCTTTAAGGTCCCTTCCAACCTAAACCCTTCTACGATTCTATGAAAGAAACAGGCAGGTTGCAGAGACCTGTCCGTGGCTGAGGGTTGCGCATCCATGTCACTGATGCCACATGAGCAGACCACATGCAAAAAAGTCATCCAATCTATTATGCAACAAATGAGACATCCTCCTATTTCATCCCTCTCTTTTGCACTTCCAGCAGCAGGGCTGCAGTCCCTCCCTTGCTTTTTGGTTGAAATTGTGAATGCTTACTACCCAATATGAGGGGCTACACTTCAAAGCACCAGATAGGTATTAAAGATTTGGCATTAGATGTTGTGGCAGCTCCCACTATGGCATGAACAGTAAGGATAAAATAAACACACTATTTGAACCATTGGACATTTTCTTGTCAACGTCAGTGCAAACAGGATTTGATCTCTAGTACCAAATTGAGCATCAGCAACAAAAGAATTGGTGAACAGAACGTACATGCTGAGGCAGTATATGCCAAAATTATTCCCCAACAACTTGCTGTCTGAACTCCTACAGAAGTTAATAATTAAAGAACCAATATAAAAGATACATATTTTTATGTAAGGAAGGCTGAATATCAAATTAAAGATCTGCTGTCAGCTTAAACACAAATAAACTATAAAACCAGAAATAAATATTTGTATGATTGCTGTTGATCATTAGTGGCAGTTTGAAATCCAGATTTACCGGGCATGATTTTTGTTCTCTTTCCCACTAGCATGTCTCCTCTCTTGAACTAGGAAAAATCAAAAGGAGTCAATTTTGCTTTTAGGTTTTCTCTCTTTCTGCGTTGTAACTGCAAAAATCATAGGGGAGGATATTGCTCTGTTTTAAGGGTAAGGAACAGTTTTCATTAGAAAGAGAGAAGGAAAACAATAGAAACATTTCTGTTGGCATTTGTTTGTTTTTATATAGATTCTCCTAGGCAAAATTGAAGTCACGAGGGAGGGGAGAGTCTCTGCTTGTAACATGAGCAGGTACAATTCTTGCCTGGCTCTGAATTCACTGTCGTGATACAGTCCAGTTGCACTCCATTTTGGGAGCTTGCTTTTTTTCATGAAGGTCAATCTGAGCTTAGCTCTTCTTTGTGTTTTTTACCTGCGGGACTGCTGTCTTCCCACATCAGAAACAGGCTCAAATCCTTTTCTGACCTTGATTGCAATGAGTAGGACATCCATGCGATGAGGATAGAGCAGATTAAATCAGAAGCAGTAACAGTGCATTTCTCTGGCAGGTCCCACAACCTCACATATTGTTACCTTCTACCACGCAAGGTGCGTAACCCAACCTTGACTTTAGGCTATTCTGAGACACAGAAATTACAGAAACAAGAAGCCAGGAGGTCTATGCCTAGGCAGGACAGAAATGCTACACGTAATACAGACTGAGCTGTCACCTATTATCCTGAGTTGATTTAAAATAATCTATAATCCAGGGATGAGAAGTGAGCACCATAGGATGAGGCAAATCCTTCTCATACAGCAAGACAGTGTTGTCACTGTACCGAACCATGAAAGAAGAAACACGCTGTCTCTTCAAGAGAAGATTTCTAATTTCTTGAACACTGCGGCTAAAAGAATCTTTTCGAGTGCGCTTATTAACAGAAGTTAATTAAGAGATTAGGCTGGGACCGGTGATCATGACCCCATCTGGCAATCTGGGCACACTCTTTATTAATGAGAGCCTAGAAAGAGGGAAGAGGCACGATAGAAGCTAGTGCAGTCACTGCATCCCAAGGAGCAGAGATCTCAGTCCAAAGGTCGATGCAGAAGTCAGTGTTCTGCGGGTCTTCCCTCTCCCTGATGGGACTGAAGGAGATGACACGAAGAGAGCTTTGTGTTCTCAGACAAAAATCAGGAAAAGGCAGTGAAGTCTGAACGCGTAGTTTTCAGGTTCATTTCTAACTTCCAGTGCCAAACAAAGAGATTAGAGATGCAAAATACATGCAAAATAAAGCCAACATAAATGTTCAATAACAACTGGCAAAATGAAACCTCTGCTTTTAACAGAGTTCCAGAAACAAACTCCGAGAGCTTCATGCACAAATAATAAAGGAGAGCAAAGCAACCTGTGTACTTATTTCCAGTCCTTTTGACATGCTAATAGTCCAGCACCTCCTGCCTATTGCAATTTGCTGTCTTCTTCCCTCTATTTTGTTTTCACATCAGATGACCAGCTAACTAGCTATTGAGCCAGCAGAGAAAAAAATAAGGGTCAAAAACTGCAGATGTCTCAGTGTTTGTGCCCAGAGGACATCAGATAACAAGCTGGTATGGTCTGCTTCCAAATCCACTGATTGGCTTGTTATTCTTGAGTGTCTTCATAAGGCCTCATTGATTCTAGTTTGGCACTTTCCTCTTGACCCTGCAGCATTTTGGGGGTATCTGCAGTACAAAAGGCTGATCAGACCATCCAGCACTTCTTCTCTGAGTCTTGGGTAATGGTTAGGGAAGCAACTTGGATGCTAACATCTCAGAGAAGCTGCATCTCACCCCAGACCATGAAACATCAGGTGACCCATCAGCTGGGGGCTCCTGCAGTCTGGTAGGACACTGCTTTGTACATCTGTGCCTTTGCAAATCTTGCGTCCTTGAGGATGTTCACTTTTAAAAGGTGTACCTGTACTGGCAACACAGGGAATGTGCCTGCTGATCATGCGGTTTGCCAGGACAGCCAAAAAAAAAACATCACAAGGTAAACTACAGCACAAAGTCTCCTTGCCTACTCTGCGGCCAAAGGGACTGCAAGCAAGGAAACACATTCAGATTCAAATCACGATATATAAAAGTCTCACTAATTTAGACCCAAGAGACTTCAGAAGAGGGCAGATTTTGGCTCTCTGTTAGAAAGGAGTGTCTGCATATAAAGTCACTGGAAAATGCCCAATAAGGCTACATATACTGTCCCCCTCAAAATACGCTTCTGTGACTGGGGAATAGTTGCTATTATTCATGAATTGCATGTCTTATAGCAGAATAAGAAGGTTCGGTAAAAAGAGCATGTATAAATAGTATTAGCATTGTTTTAAAGGGACCTCCGATCCAGCCTTTGCAGAGACGAGTGAGCAAAACCGGGCAGGGCAGGTCTGCGTGGGGGCTCTGGCTATTTTCTTGTATCCCCAAGGAAATCAGCATTTCTCCATTGGTGAAAGGGATGAGAGCCTGTGCCTTCCTCACCACTCAGACCTTCCACGGGCTTTCAGGCCAGCTCTTCACCCACCACCATGGCAGCAGTGCTATGGAGTGGTGTCTCCCGCCAGCAAGACGACCCAACAGCAAGGGGGCTTGAAGAGCGAGGAAAGACTAGTGTGAAAGGACGTATCATGGCATTTCCAGCGCTTGTCACAGAGGATCAGGGCAGCTGAGTAGCCTTGGAGACAGAAATTGAAGGTGTGTTACGGGGATTTACATCCTGGGTTTGGAAGACCTGTTTCAATTTAAGATGATTAGCAAAATCTTTGAAAGCCCTCAGGAAACTGACTCGTTTTGCGTTTTCATAAAGGCATCAGACAAGGCATAGCCCCTTTCTTTTAGCAGGAATCCCCTAGCCAGTGACTGGAGAAATGTGTTGCTTTTCTCCTTGCTGAGACTAGGCAGCTGCTGTGCTCGCTAGATTATAACCCAGGCTGCACGGGAAGATTTGATTTAAGGCAAGCCTGGCTGATGACTCTCTGCATGTAAAACTTCCAAACAAGGAGGAGGGAGCAGCTGCAATTACAGTTTTCAATTGGGAAGTGAGAAAATAGAGATAATTTCCCTTTCTACAGCAATGTGAATAATTATCAAAAAGAAAATGGTTGACTGGCAGCTAGAAGCCTTGCTCCTACTACCAAGAGCAATGGGCCAGTAACAGCAGCACAGATGAAAAGCCTGGATGTCAGGGTCCACTTCTAAATGTTAAACCTCCTTTCCCCATTCTCATGTTTGTTTGTTTTTCATTGCCACTTACTTTGAATTTAAACTTCCTCCCCCCAGAAAACACTGTGTTTTACAAGGTTTCCACGTGGATACCTCTTCTGTGATTCCATGTTGCCTCTGCTTACATCTCAACAGCCGATCGAACGAGACTGCAAGCCATTCAGGCACTAAGCCTCTATAAAACCCTGCATCCATTTCTAGATTAAAAGCAACAATGCTTATTCTCAAGAACACTTGAAAACCAGCCATATTTAGCAGGTGATGGGCACTCCCCACAAAGTTGCTTTCACACAGAGCTAATTTTCTGATGCTGTCTCAGACAGGGACTCCTAGCAAATTCCATATATCCAGAGACTGACAAATCCATGGCAATAGCCTTCTGACATGTTAGTAAAATGCCAAGCCAATTCTGGAATCATCTTCTGGCGTACGAATCTGGACTTCTTTATCTGAATGTTGTCAACGCTCCTGCTGCCACCTAAAAGAAGGTGGTGCCCCCTGTGACGAACACCAGCACAGCTGAGCTACCCAAATGAATACTGCAAAACAGAAGTCCAGCGGCGCTCAGCTGGTCTAAGTGAAAATCCACTGAAATCCACTTAACTGCCAACACTGAAAATCCACAGGTTCTGAATTAAAATCATCAAGCGGTCTACTTTAAAACTTCAGTACAATCTGCCCAAGGGCGCTCAGAAATAATGAGCGTTAAAGAAAAAAACGCTCTTCAGAAAGGAAGGTCTCACTGATATCTTACATAGCAGGTAATGCCTTTCGCATTTCTTGTTGAGCTTCTGTAGCCGGCTGTAGTCTTCTCTGACTGCTCCTGTCAGCACATGTTGGAGCACATCTCATGCCTATTCAAACAAACAAAAGAGGATGTCTCGTCTTGCACTTTCTCCTTCCTCCATACTGCAGGGAATTACTGCTTTTCTCCATTCTGCTTCTCATGTGGAGAGAGTAATTTTTAATTTTTTAGTGCAGTAAAAATAATACAAAGCTTCATGAATGAAGCTGGCAAAATACAGAATAGAGCTTTACTCTTCATGCACAAAGATAAAATGGTAACATAATATTTAATCAGGGAGTGAAAGAAAGAGAAGTGAGTTCATTAACTTTTCCCTTGAGTGAAAACTCCTGTTTTTATTCTTCTTTTATTTTTATTCAAATAATTTTCAAGAGAACACCATCCGTATGCAAATGCGTATGTGTTCTCAGAATACAGCTTTCTTTTATATAGACAATCGTGAACTCAGTCCAATAAAGGAAAAGAGTCAGGATTTTTCTATAGAAATAATTGGCCAAGCAGCCAGCAGTAAAAGCTCTATTAACCTCCAATTATCTCTTCCACATTCCTGAGAGCTTGTGTACTTCAGTGGACAGCGTTTTACAGCACTGGGCATCACAGATCCAAATTGCTTTCACCCAGGTTCAATTTTTTTTCCCCCTACCCGCTAGTGACGGCAGAAGACAAAGCAGCAGCTTTTGCATTCGGTTCTCCGAGCAGCAATATTCACGGTCTTGAGAGCTTTGGAGGCTCCAATTTTGCTCTGTGAAGACCCACTTCTGGATGCCAACAGCAGCTTTGGGTTTTGCCTGGAGTGTGCTCAGAGGCAGGGCTGCCCGTGACACAGAAGGAGAGGGGAAGGACAAACAGGCTTTGATTTTGAATGATGGGCAGACATCATTCAAAAGATGGCATTTGAATTGTGCCCTCATGCACCAGAGACCTGGAAATGGGAATGTGATTCGTTTTACAACCAGGGGCCAACGGCAGGGGAAGGGCTCCGGTTGACAGCTTCCAGCCATGGTTTGGGGGAACTCTGAGCCTTGACACGATTGCTCACCTCTACCCCGCTGACCTGCTTAATAACCACCAGTTACCGGCTTCCTGACTCAGGTCGGGCACCAGCTCTGACTCATTAGGTACCCTTATTATGGGGAGAAATGCTTTTGTCGAGCAGGCATGCCAGTTAAAAGAAGGTGCACAAGAAAGAGCAGCGAAGTTTAGCAAGAGGAGTGCCTGTTCAGAGGCACTGATTGGGACCGTCCCACCGAGCTCCACCCCGACAACTTCCCCGGCCAGACTCTGATGGCAGCACGCTCCAGCCCTAAAGCACAGAGCACAATGACAGCATCGAAATAATTCCAGAGTGAATATGTCCTAAAGGTATGCTACTTTTACAGGATCCTGTGTGGTGTCTTTTCCAAATGATCCCTCTTATGGGTGTTGCCTCCTGATACACCCACTTGGAAAGCAGTTGGGTTGAGCAAAAGTTTTTAGAGATGCAAAACGAATCGTTAAAATAACGTAAGCAATTCCCACGCCCCCTCTGTGACATAAAAAACATACTTGTCTCCCATCACCTGGGCCTGTTATTTCTGGATTCTTCCTGCTGTTGTTTCCTTTTAGATAACCAAGTTATCAGAAGCCACTAATTTATGAGGAGCAGACGAAAACCAGGAGACCTGGTCCTTCCTTGAAGACGTTACTTCTGTCAGATTAGTATGTGAAAAACAACCAGGAACTACTCAATGAATCTTTCTGGAATATTTCCTAAGCAGCTGCTGATTCTTTCTGAGTAATAACAGAAAAGAAATCTGAGAGGAGAAACTGCAGCTGCTGCCACAACAGAGAGAGCTTATTATGAGACATTGCGCTCTTTTGTTTTTTCACTTAATTTCTTTGGATTTTGTTGGGGGTTTTATTTTTGCTGGAGTGGTAAATTACTATGGAAAATCCACACCAGGCAATTGATATATACCCCTACCAACAGGCAGGTTCCCATACAACTGTGGATGATGTCAGCTATTTTGGTTAGTAACGATTTTGTCCCCTGTGGCATTTCCATTCCCTTGCTACAGGACTCAAATTTTGCGCTGGAGGCACCAAACTGGGATTTGAGTGATTTGCCACTAGTGCCTGCCTCTTTCCAGCACACACTGGCTCAAGTTACCTCCATTTACAGTGCCACAGTGCACCATCATCATAGGTATCTCCTTATCTGCCTCAATGTTTAATGTGTTTTGATACTAAACCTTTCCGAGAAAGGATCATTGGATTTTTAGGCCCTATTATAATACTATAACTGATAACAGGGAGCACTTTCAGCAGTAAAATACGATTCCCAAGGCTGCACTTAAGGCAACCTTTCAGTCCTTAATTACCCAACACACAATCAGAGAGGAAAGAAAAAAAACCCAGGAAAAACGACGCTCCAGGCATCTGCTCCCACCGTCCCCAAGGAGGAAACCCGAGCTTCCAGCCCGGAGCCCAACACCGCGCAGCGCTCCTCCTGCTCGGAAAGCTCAGGAGTCTTGTGCTTGTATTATAGCCGGGGCCAGTAGGAACTAAGGGATTATGAAACACGACATTCTTGGGGCAATCCTAGCCCAGCACTACCAAGAAAGGAAAGTCAGAAAAGCTCAGCTTTTTGAAAAGAATTACCAAAACTTTTTGAGTTCCACAAAGCGCTACTTTACATTCACATTACAAAGCCATGTGACACCGAGGCCAAGAATCAAAACAAGGGGAAATACATCATATTGTAATATAGATGGACTTCAGGTGGCTACAGGCATGCTACATGAAAGCGAAAAATCTTGTAGTCACCAGCAACCTTTGCTGAAGCACCTCTGACGTCCCCCAACCTCCTCCTTCTCTGCCAAGCACCTAAATAAAATAAAATAAATGGTTATTTACCCCGTTAGATATTCCATGCCCTCCTCTGGAGGTTGCATACTCTTCACCACAGTCCACTTGCTGTGCAAGTTCAGTTAGGCATTTGTCAGGTCCTTTCCAAATCTGGAAATACTGACTTGTCACATCAATATTTCTTTGTTCAGGGGTTACTGGGTGGATTAATTGTGGTAGCTCCTCAAAGGAGAACTTAATCTGCATTAGCAACTCACCTGCTTCTCAGTGCAGTGTGTGTTGGGAAGGATGGATGGGAAATTAGGAGGTTTTACTCTTCGTGTCTCTTGACGTGTCTTAAGCAACTTGCCTAAATGGCTGGCAAGCATTTGCAGTTAAATGTATTATGAAAGCAAGTCAAAAGAGAACCTCAGGCTGGTTTGGGGATTTTTTAAAATTTTTTCAGGTAATCAGCTAGATCATATCCTCCTAAGCAGCTGAGTTCCTAAATTATTTGTTGATTTAAAAAAATGTAGTTTTAACCAGCAACGTGACTTTGCAAACAGTCCATTGTATGTCTTGGAATCAAAACTGCTTTGTGACACAGACATTTCATTATTGATTCAACAAGTTTCAATTCCATATGGCTTCAGTTACAGAAAAACTAACTGGAGCCTTTCCTTTCTTGCACAAAAGCATCGTCAGCTAAACTCCAATGACAGAAGCTTTATTTCAGGCATGTGCAAGGGGTGGAAAGAGTCTAATTGAATCTGATTTGATATCTTTGCCAGTTTTAAAAATTAGTGTAGATTGCCATTTCTTCTAGATGAAGGGGAAGAAAAAAAAGGAAAAGAGGCCAGATTCTGAGCTGGTGCCTGAGTTGATGACCCGGTCGCGTTTTACAACTAGGAAAATAGTAGTCCTAGAAGGGTGACTTCCTAGGAATGTGGCAGGATGGTGTGTGGGTAAGTGGTGAGAGTTATGGACCAGCATGCAACTCCTCTACAGATCAGGAGTGAATGGAAACACCACAGCATGGGGTTTTTGACAAATCCACACTCCTGATTTTGGTAGCCATGGGCTCTCAGTTCTTCTGGCTCTGACACCAATGGCTTCTTACAGTGGCAAAGCCATCCCTTAATAGAGTCCTGTCTGGGATCACAGTGATTCACGCTTCCTCCTTCAGCTTGTGGTCCTCAGCCAATGCCCACTCAAGTCAACAGGAACCTTTGTGTTGTCTTCAAAGCACACTGACTAGGCCCTAATTTTTCATTAGATCTTTTGAGTGTAATTGAAACCATATTGTGTAGAAATGGAGGGTGGACACTGTTCCTTGGATCGTGCATTTTTCTATCATGGCTTGGTTAGTAGAACTGATGATGATGATAATACCAGTAACAGAAACATCCAGTTTGCCTGTGCTGTGAGCCTGCCAGTGGCTTCCAAGTGCCAGGTGATTTAAGGGATCATGGCCTTGCGTCAGTCACAGCTTTACAAAGATTCACAAGGAGAGAAGTCTTAGCCTTCCCTGCCTTTGGCATCCCTTCACTCAGTTGCACTGTCCCCTTCTTTTCACTAGATTGTCTCGCCACTGCTTGAGCCCTGGCTGTAAAGTAGGGCATTTCAAAAAGCTTGGTGCTAGAAGCCACTCTCTTGCTGAGATCTGACATCATTTGTCAGGGAGGCAGTGGGGTCCTGAGGAAGGGAACTGGGACCCAGATGACTCTGAGTCAAATAAAATCTTTCTGTGGGGGGAAACAAGGTCTGAGGAGCTCCTTGCTTACAAGCCCAGTGTCTGCGAGGTTTCCCTCCAGCTCTTTCCCTGATGATTCTTACTGCTTTTGACAAGTCACCAGGCAATCACAGATCAAAATCACAATCACAAGTGTAGCCACAACTCCAGCTGGCAGTGCCTTAACTGAGACTGGCAGCAGCTGATTTTCAAACCAGAAAAAAGGTATAAGAACCTCACCAACACATTGCTGGGAGGGATGGGGCTGTGCCTGCGGCCCCAGCCAGCCATGAAGCATTGCAGCTGTACTGCGTGCAGAGCCAAGTGTGGAGAGACTCATGGCCAAGTCCTGCTTTCAGGTCCTCCTCCAGTACAGAGCAAGCACCGTGGCAGCTCCTGTCTTCTAACCATTGTCCTGCTTTTCTTCATCAGCCTGCAGGATGGGGTGACAGCAAATCTTTGCATCCTGCCTCTTGCTGTCCCATGGCAGAGGCTGCAAGATGTTATTCACACCCCTGGGGACTGAGCAGGGTGCCCGTTCCCATGGAAGGACTGCTAATGAGGCCTGTGCTGCACTATATTCATTGCAGGGACGAAATGGTTAGTTATCCCCCAGTGTGTATACATTCATAGATGAGCTAAAAATGGACTGGATGTGTTTGCTGCATCTTTTTTCGCTAGAACTGCCTTGGTACCGTAAAACGTGACAGGCTGTTCCAGTTGCTCAGACTTGTATCTGTATTTAATCAGCCCAGGTGCCCAGCTGTCTACTCAAGGAAATCCTCCTGGAAGCTACCAAGATGGGCTTTTCTTTATGAAATCTCATTACTGTGATAGGCGGTAGCAATGTCTATTATACAGGTTGGCATTATATTCAGTTTCTTCTAACGCTGCCTGACTTTAACTGGCTGGGCTGACATCTTCTGTGAGAGGTCTTGCCTCGGGCTGATGGATTCCTCAGCCTTTTGTACTACACGCTATTCAAATCCGGTTACTCTGGTCCTATTCATTTCCTCTTAGGTTCTTCAATAACACCATTATAATGTTGAAGTGCTTACAGCAACTCCTGCATTTATATCACCAGCTCACCACCTGATGGGAAGAGGCAGTCATTTCCGATACCCTCTTTGAGCTGCCAAAGGTCTGCCTACCCAGGGACCAGCACGTTAGTATGACGTGCATAGGTTCAGAGCAGGACTCCTGCTGATCTCCATCACTGCTGAGATCAGCACCTCTATGATTTCAAGATGGGCACTGGGCAACGAGAGCACACAGAGGCAGTGAATACCTGCGAACACCTTGTTGAAGCGATGTCCATGATATCCCACAGGCATGTGGCAGCGTAGCCAGGGAGAAAGTCCAGCTCTCTGGGACGGCACTCTGGTGTCTTGCCAATGAGACAGTCTCTTCCTTCAGCCTCCACCTCCATGACTACATGCCTTCCAGCTTCTCCAGCGAAAGGACTATAGCCTCCTCCATCCTCATGTTTTGCTGTCCAACCCCTCCACAGCTGCAGTCTGTGCACTAGGAGAGGCAAAGGCTAAAATAGCAGGCAAGTTAGACACTCATAGAGCCCAAAAGAAGATGGCACAAGGCGACCATTATTCTGGCTCTCCTCCATTGCCTTCTTGCTTTGTGGAGGGCTTGCTTTTGCAATCCTGAGCATTGTTCTTTTAGCAGCGTTGTGCGGGGGAAGGGGGGGGCAAAATATGTCTAACAGAAGCTGGCCATCTTTTGTAAAGACTTCTCAGTGGTAGCTCTGGGCCAGATGCCAGGGTATAGCCCAGGAGACAGGTATTGATGTCCTTGGTAGGCCTGTCTGTCCTTGCGAAACCAGGGGGACGGAAATCTCAGCTCTGCTTCCTGTAAAACTCCAGATGAGATCAGGCTGCCAGACCCCAGGCTCCCCAGGAGAGATGCTTGTATTTTAAAGCTGCCTGGAGACGCCTCACATGTGTGCCGTGGCTCTCCTCAGGGTCCTGGCCATGTGCATGAGCAGCCACTCAGAGCAACCACAGCTCTCACCTGGAGCCAGCATGTCCTCCTGCATGGAAATCAGGTGTAGGGAGGTGGGGACCAGTAATCTCTTCTTACTGAGAAGCTGGGACTCAGCCAGGATGTGGACCAAATTCAGGTGCCAAGAAGATCTTAGGATGAGATAATAAAAATGTAGCTTCTGGTACCACAGATCGGATGCCCAAGAGCACTACTGTTTATCCATCCTAGCATCAGGGAGCTCTGGTTTTAATATTTAATAGAATGTTTCAAGCCTAAATTCTTCCTGTAGCCATGAAGTAACGTAAATGGAGGCTCCCAGCTGACACGCAATCTCTTCCTCCTCTTTCTGCTTGTGTCACAACTGGTCTTACTTTATCAAGCCTAGCACCTTCACCTCCCACTTAGAAATGCCAGTCGGGATTTTACACTTCTGAAAAGGCATCAAAGCAAATCTCACAGTCTACCAGGGTATGTGGTGCTCTTTATCCTATGAGCCCATCTTCACTGCTGCACTGAGCAAAATGGGCAATTCTCCTTCTGCAAGCCAGCTATTCAGATCTCAGTTTTGTTGGTGGCTTTTTTTGGGGTGTTTTTTTTTTTTTTTTCCTGAGCTGCAGTTATTACAAGCTCTGTCTTTTACAGGCACGTTGTTGTGCTGGATCAGAAATACCGATGCATGGCCGCTGAAGGTTGAGCCCTGTGTTTTGCTAACACTTTGGAAGACGATGCCATCTGTGACATGATTCAGATCAGTGGTTTAGTGAAATTCTGTTGGCAGGGAGTTATCCACCAGATTAATGTTTTAGAAGTTCTCGTGCTTCCAAAATGATGCTTCGCCTTTCCTCTCCCTCTGCTATTTTCTTTCACATCTCCGCAGGCAGGCCCTGTCAGATGTCACAGGTGCCTCGTTAGCATGTCTGGATGAGGTAGGAAATACAGCCTTTGCCGGCAAAAAAACATGACCCACAGCTTGAAATGAGGCACGGAGATCCTGCCCCTCTGACTCTTTGAGCAGGGTGTTGAGGTGCCACCAAAGCCTGTATCACAGGCACACAGCGAGCATCCTCCCCTCAGACACCCCATCCCCACAGCATCCCAACACAGAGGGGATCCTTAAAGAACATGCAGAACACAGTGTGGAAAGAAAATTTGATTCTTTCACGAGAACCCGATTTTGACCATCTGGAGACCACCATGGCAAATTGTCACATGCCTCTGGGATGTGCCCTATTGGCATAAGTGAGAAGACATTGAAACCACCTCTGGTTTTAATACCATTTCAGTACTACAGCTCCCTACACGCATCAGCCTTTTCTGGTTTACAAGCAGCCAAAGCAACCTCCATACTCATTTGCAGAGATGGACTTCGAAGAGGTCCCCTCAGGGCAGAAAGTCCCATTGCTTTAGGTGCTGCTCAAACACCTACAAAGCCAGTAAAGAGCTCACAGCCCTATGAAACACCTCACAAACATATACCAGACAATTTAGACAAGGGAAATAAAATTCTGCTGTACTGTTGTGTGCACCTCTCCCCAGCTGTTTTCTGAAATACATTTTTCCATTAAATAGCTCTTGCGGTGGCAATTTTCTTCAGCACACGAAGGTGCCTTCTTACAAAGCACCCGCAGTGTCAGACAGTCTTCGGAGCTGCTACAGCATCTTAAGGACAAGGGGGTTGTTTTGAATTACATCAGACCTTCTCTGGGTAAAATGATCTCCACGTAGCGTTATTTGTAATTGAGAAAGAGAGGTCAGAATAAATGAATTCTCATCACCATCACGGATCTTCATAAGCTGCCCACTGCCACAGTAATTGAGCGCAACAATTAAGCAATAAAGGCAGTTGTTTCCGAAGTACTTTGAACATCATAAAAATAGTGGTTAAAAACCAAAGTGCTGGGAGCCATCACTATGACAGCTCTGCAGACAAGAGCGGCGTCCCGGCAGCGAGACGCAGTAAATTCACTCACAGCGACTGTGGATCACGTTGGAAAAAATAGTTAGGTAAACCAGAACATTTTTATACCTGTATGTTTCTGCTTCGCTGTTGATTGGACAGTGTGTCTGATCATGTCGTGCAGCAGTGACAAATAACTTAAAAAATTATTTCCTCGAAACGGTTTGGAAATATACCTGTTCCTGCCATATATTTCATCTGGGAGGCAATTTTCCCCTGCCCTTCTCCACATCAGCCTGGAGTTTCTGCTAGAAAGATGTGGTAATACAGAGAGACATCAGCATCATTCACTGAATGAAAATACTGAAACAGCAAACAGTTTCTAAAAATAAAAATATAGTGAATATGTCTTTAGGTCTCTAAGGCATTATACGGTGACTAATCAGAGCAGTTTTCCTACGAAAGAGGGACAGAAGCAATAGAGATGGAATCAAATTTAATAGTACAAAATGTGGGGTCGTGCCCTGAGGGAGTAATAACGAGAATTTCTGCTACCAGCTGGGAGCTCATCAGTTGGAAGTGACAGAGGAGGAGAAAGACCTGAGCGCGCTAGCCGATCAAATGACTGTAAGCTGGCAATAGCATGCAGATGTGAGAAAGACAAATGCAAACCTAAGACATGTCAGATGAGGGATTTCTAATAGAACTAGCAAGATTTTAATGCCATCGCAGAAGTACAGAATATCGTATGTCTACATAAAAGATGAATTATTTTAAAATTGCCTTTCGTGTGCCTTTCTCTCTCAGGGTGACCAGGGGAGGAGAGAGCTCTCTTCTACAAGAGTCTCCTCCTAAATGAGCTTGGTTTCTTGAGTCTAGCAAAACGCAGGCTGGGAAGAGATATATTTGTTGCTTACAAATACCCCGGAGGGAAGTACCAGGAAGAGAGAAGAGCTATTTGAGTGAAAGGGCACTGCTGGCACAAGAACAAGTGCCTACAAATTTGCCAGGAATACATTTCAGCTGGAAATTAGAAGAAGGTCCTGACTGTCCAAGAAGTGCATTTCTGGGATTGCCTTCCAGGAGGTTTTATCAGGACAAAAATCCCAACTTGTTTTACATAGAGATGAGGCAGTTCTTTACAGATACCACAGCTACCCCAAAGAGCAGGGGATTGGGCAATATGACGCAGAAGGTCCCTTTCAGTCCTATTTTCCACCATCCTCACGTGTCTAGCTCATTCAACAACCTAAGATTTCACACTGATGGTATTCAGTTACCTTTGAGCTGTCAAAGCTATCTGTTTTTCTTTGTTTTGCTGACTAGAAGAACTCACAGCTGAGGCCTGGTACTGTCGCCTGGCTACTTTCCGGCCCGTTTGGTTGTGGAAATTGGTGAGGACAATCCCAAGTCTGTTTCTAATGGACGCATGCCATGTGAGTCAGACTATCCACCATGTCTGTGGGGGAATGGGCCAAAGGCTCCAAGCTGCCTGTTGTTGCACTGAGATCAGCTCTGCTCCTGCCCAGGGTGGAGGGAGATCACTTATTATCCGACTGTTCCTGAGAATGCATGTAGAGACGTCACTCCTGCAGTGCAAGGTGCTACACAAGCACATCATAAATAATTCCCTGTGTGGAAGAGCTAGAGATGGAGCTCGGGACACAGGCATGGAGAAAGGTGGAAAACTGTGATTTGCAAGCGCCAGGTAGACGATGAGCAGCAGCTCAGGGCAGCTTGCCCTGGCCAACTGCCCAGCATTCCATGCAGCGCTCACTCTTGTAAAGTCATCTGAAATCCCAAAGAAGCCCAGCCCAGAAGCGAAATTTAAGGTGAACAGGTATGGCAGAGGATTAGGTGGTAGGGGCTGGGTGAGGTTAGGCACATGGCATTGGAGTCCTCACTTGAGACAATTTAAATGGTACCATTGATATAACTGGAAGCTGGGAACCTCAGCTTCGGCCCGGTGGAGGTTGGCTAGATGGCTCTTAAGATTTGTGTGCTCTGGCCACCCCTAAGGTGCAAGAAAGTTTTCCCTTCCTCTGCCAGTAACAGGAGGCTCTGGGAATCGACAGATGATCTCAGAAACTGTCTAGATCCAAAGCATTAGATAAGGAAACCTTTTTAAGTATGTTTCTTTGCTTTCAGACCTTAATATATCAGCACTGACCTTTGTTTTCTTTAACCTTCTTCTCCCTGACATATCACGGCCATCAGGTTGCAATACTGTTAGGGTGGTTGTTCTTTTCATGTAGCACTGTAACTTTACGCAGCAATTTGTCACTGCAGATAAAACATCTTTGCCGTCCCAGGCAGCGTGCAAGCTAAAACAGGCATGGCATGCAAATTCAACTGCAAGTTAAGAGTTCAAGCGCGGAGGAGTCTGGAGGAGAGGAAGGAAGGGGGGAGTGCTTCAGAAGAACGGTTATGCAGAGGACTGCCAAGGAAGGAGAATAGTGCGTGCACAGACGAGAGCAGGGAGGGCTGTCCAGGCACAAGGAACGCAGCCCAGAAGGGCAAAAGTGGGAGCAAGGGATGCAAGGAGGGATGTGGAGAAAGCCTAGGGAAATGCAGGGGAAGGAGGTTGGAGGAGGATGTTAGAGAGAGCTAACAACACTGTGTGTGCACTGCAGGGCTCTGAAAGTAGGAGAAGGAGCCCCAGGGCACTGTAGATAACACATAATGGCTGCTACGTCCCACCCCAGAGCTTCCCCTTCATTGCTGGTCAAACGATCATACGTGCACACAGATCTACAAAGTATTTGGAGATGCTTGAAGATGAAAGGCACCTTTAAAAGGACTTATTATTGTTTACATTAAGAAGCTGAAGGAAGTCTTCATTCGGAAATGCACCTGGGTTCTGTCTCTTCAAAGCACAGATGTTATTCAACTGCAAATTTGCACAGGAGTTTCTTAAGTGCATATCTTTGTATTTAATTTGGCCAGTTGGTTTGGGTTCACAGCAGCAGAGTCATTCCTGTGTGTTTGGACAGTACACACATAAAGCCCTGACTCTTAGCACAGCAACGGAATGTATATGTTTAGTTCAGTTTTATATTCCAAGCACTGAGCAAACCCTCAACAAATGCCTGTCTTCAAAAATTGGCCGCACACCCACGCCAGTCAAACTTTCCATGGAGTCACAACCTCAGAAATCCCTCACCAAGAAGGAAACATTGGCCTGGTCTGAATTCATTTAAGGAGAGGAGGGAAGAAAGGAAACACATTCATCAAGTTTTGTCTAATCTAATGATACTGGCCCAAAACTCAGCCTTCTACTTTTGTTAGATTTTATACCCTTTCTGATCGGCTACATCTTACTCCAAAGCCCTAGATGGATGCAAACTTGGAAGTAAGACTAAAAGAAACGATACTCTTACTCCATCTTTTCGGGTACAAAGGCATCCTCCTGCAGTGAGCTCCCTGCACTCGGTGCCCCTGAGGATATGGGGTCTCTAGGGGACCCAGTTTGTGAAACAAACAGAGATTGGGCAGCCCTTGTTCTCAGCAGGGTCTCTGGTAGCATCAAGCAGCTCTCTCCCTCCGTCTCTTCCCATGAGAAGGGAATTAATCAGCGGAAGCCGTGCCACCCTGCAGCAGGGCGGGCAATGAAGGGAGAGAAGCAGGCAGAGCGTGCTGTGCAAGGCACGATGAGGACATGGGTGCAGGAGAAGGGAGGGAGCCATGGGGCAGCAGTGCAAGCCGGTAGCTGGCCGCGCATGGCTCCTTGCACCCAACAAGCCTTAAAAATCTCTGTAACTGAGTACCCAGGGACAGCCCAATAAGGACAGCGGGAGCTTGTGCTGCTCCATCCCTCTACTGCTCTTGTGATTCCAAGGCTGACTGGGAGATAGTTAAAGTTACCTTTAGGCTGGGGATAGGAGGAGAGAATTGTACCAACGCCTTGTTGTTGATGCTCTCCACTGGGGAACCCACTGAGCCCTTGGAGAAGCCTCAGCTCTCCAGGGAAGGCAAGTTTTTGTTGAAAAGGGGCTGTGTCAGGGGACAGAACAGGGCTTTGTTTTCAGACAGGCTACATTTGAATGATGCGGCACAGAGCAGATGTCCAAGAGACAGCCAAGAGGTGGGACCGAGGCAAGGCACGGAGAATGAGTCACCCACAGCCAAAGCCAAGCAAGGACTGAACGTTGAAACAAATTGTGTAAGACGAGAACAGGGCTTTTCCCACAGAGTGGGAAAGAGAAGAAGTCATCCTAGCAGGGGAACAAGAAGAAGGAGGGTGAACAAAATCAGAAAACTTCAGGAGAGCAGGACGTAAGAATGACCATGCTTCACCAGGCTGGTGGGCATCCACCTTGGTATGCTGTCTGCAGCAGTGGCCAGGAGCAGACATTTAAGGAAAAAGTGCAGAAAGGCCAGGACAGGCGGAGTGTGACTTTCCCCAGAGGACCCTCCCAGCCTCTGGCAGTCCACCGCATAGCAACTCCTCAAGCCAGGGGCTGCGCCTGCAACTTTAATAGCCTTCAGGGACCTTTTCTCCTCTGAACCTAATTGCTTTGCAAACCCCTCTGTGCTTTTGGCCTCCATCCTAACTGGCAGCAGTGAGTTCCACAGCCTGAGGGCGTGCAGAGGGAAAGCACTGGGGAGGGAAGGAGGGATGGAGAAAAGCTGCTGAGAAGTGAGGGAGGATGGAAGGGATCCTTCTGGGAAAGGATCCATTGCGTCAGCCAGTCCAGCTGCCTGCACAGCACTCCTAAAATGGCAAATCGAGGTCACATCACCGTGGTGTACTCCCAAGCTCTCATGCCAGCCCCTTGGAGGGTCCAAGACATCAGCAGTGTATTCAAGTGGACTGCCCCGAGCGCAACACTGTCAAAACGGAAATTATTTCTGAGGAAGAAAATGCCAAAACCAATGGCTTTCAGCACCAAGAAGTTTCTTTCCCCATCCAGAGGCACAAGGAGCGTGCAGTAGCCACAAGGCCAGTCCCTCTCCAAGAGAAGAGCTCCAGGCACTTGAGCAGCCTGCACTGGAGACGCTTTCTGGTCACCTGTGCACTAATCACTGTTGGAGAGTCATAGACCTGCCCTGGGAGCAGCAAGAGGAGAGGACAAAAGCTTTTTTTCCTCAAATGGGAGAGCATTTCTTTTTTTCCTCCAGAAAAGGGGCAGCAAACAAAGGTATTCAGCCCATTAAAAGAGGTAGGGAGAGAGGAGGGGGCAGGATTTGAGTTACAAAAGAAACCGGCACATTACAGAAAGGGAGGCTGCAAAGTACAAGGCCACAGTGTAAAAGAAAAAAATAAAAAAAGAATGTATTCAAAGCCTTTGCAGCATCCATCAAAGTGATAACGTTATTGCATGGTACGTTTATAGCTCCCTTGCAGCCGCAGCAGCAGCTTTTCAGTGGGGCTGGGCTTAAAAATGAGACCAGAGCCAGTTCTCTGCTGCTCCAGCACCAGCAGACAGGCCTTTCCCCCCCCCCCAAACACACACACTTCCCGGCCCCTAGCAGTGACTCCAAAATTCATTTCACCCTTTAATTGGATTTCATGGAGGAGAGTGAGGCAGAGAGGGGGGCCGGCCAGGGCTGCAAGGGGTCCCCGGTGCCTGGCAGGGCAGCCACGGCGCGGAGGAGGAGGAGAAGGAGGAAGGCAGGAATGGGGTTGCTATGGCAGGGTGCTGCCTTCTGCACCCACCAACCCACCCCCCACCCCCTACCCACCCACCCACCCACACGCGGTGGGCTCGGTGGCTCTGCTGGCCAGGAATGCAGCAAATGCCCTATTTCTGGTGTCAAATTGCAGTGAGCGCGGGAGTCGCTTCCATTTCATCGCACGCGAAAACGGATGGGCTTAACTAGGTCACATTTCCTAACCGTATCGGAGGCGAAGGCTTGTCTTGCTCAAGTGATTTAACCACTCTAGAAGAATTTTGCGAAGCGGTGCAGTGGGCGCCCGCGATGAGCGATGACTCCCCTTGCCTTGATGCTCTGGAGGGTGGAGTAGATGCTCTGGAGGGGTGAAAAAAGACCTGTGCAAGGGGCCAAATGCTGTTCTTAGCCCCACTGCTGTGGTGGCTGGGCGATCCTGGGTGAGAAACAGCTCTCTTTCCATGTTATGAATATATGCGACTCCAAGATGAGCTATTTCAAAATCACATTTTTTCCCATTAGCTGCCATTAGCTGGTCCAACCTTTGCACACTGTGTCTGTCCCACAGCCATCTGCAGCAGGCAGCGAAAGCCCCACACAAAGAGATGCTGCCACTCTGCAGCAGGGAGAAGACTGAACCTCAGTCCTAGGTGCCGACAGGTCAGTGAAGAGGCAGGGATTAGCGGGTGTTTTGATGTAAACCCCAAACTTCTCTGTTTCTTTCCCCCAGCTTATGTTGGCAGTGCAGCCCACCACCTCAGTCCTCTTTTGTGAAGAAGTCAGAGGTGGTGATGGCTCCCACATGCTGGCTGGTGGCCTTGTGCTGCTGGGAGGGCCACACACCTGTCCTCCCAGCTCAGCATCACCTTGGCATGGTGGCTGCTAGTGTGCCTCAGAGAAAAGCTGCAGGGAGCCTTGGGGGCAACTCTTAGGAGCTGCACCCCACTACCTGCCGTGCCAGCTCCTAGCCCCAACATGAAATGTGAGTGTCTTTGTGATTCACCTGCATGTCACGTCCTACCCTGAATCACACTGGACTCTTGGCGTGCACAATGTGTCTTGCACCATCTCATGCCCAGGGCCGATGATGCACGGCTTAAAGGATTCTGTCCCTTTGCCCACATTGGCCATTTTGTCCACCAGTGTCAATGGATGTCTCTGATGGTGGCTTATTTAGGAGGATAAACTGATTTGTCTTTCTTTTTCAAACACCTCACCACAATCCTCCTCATACAAGCGGGAACAAGGCAGTCGCTATTTTCAGTCTCTCTGCATCCATCATTTTCTTTGCCCATTTTTGCTCCCCGTTCTTCATCTACATTACTCGCGCAACAAGAGGATGACTCCAGCCCATAACTCACCTGCTCTGCTTAGACAGCAGAAAGATGGTATTTTCAGCCTGGGTTGTTTTTTTTCTTTAATCCTGTTCTTTATATAGCCAGCCATTTTGCTCTCTTTTGAGACAACTGCTGCAGACTGAGCAGACGTTCCCACTGAACTGTGTGCGGTGACACCCAGCCTCCCCCCCACCGTCACCCAGGCGGCTGCAGTCGATTGAGAACCCAGCGAGGTGGCGGCGGCGGCAGCGGCACAGAGGCAGCCTTCTCTGCCGTGTTTGTCCACAGTGAGATTCGCCTGCCCCTTCACCTACCTTGGGTAAGTCCCACCGGGTGCCGGCACAGTCTTCTCTAACCTAAATAACTTCACGCCATCTGCAAAACTTGCTGCTTCGCTGCTTTCCCCACTTTTCCAAGTCATTAATAAATATTAAGCACTGGCAGTGGGCTCACAGCTCACTGCCCAGCCTGCTCTCCCCAGCCCCAGAGGGAGAGCGCATCCTCACCTCCATTGCTCCCACCATCCAGCCCGCCACCAGGGAGAACCTCTCCCAGCATCACCTCCCGTCGGCCCCCACATCCCCACCTCACTGCGGGGGGGGCTCCAGCCTGCGCACCGTGGCATTGCTGGGGCGGAGGGGTGTTTTGGCCCCCAGTCAGCCAGCGTTTCTAAAAGCAGAGCGCAGGTTGCCCGACCTCAGCTGGCTCGCTTGGCTCCTCCACGTTGCAAAGCACTCAATAATTCAGAACGCTAAATGGCCCCTTTGGTTCAGACCGAGCTTCCCATCCCACGGGGATGCCAGGCACGGCACCGCCAGTTCACGTTACCCGTCCTGTCCCCCAGCCAGACCGGGACTGCAGCGTGCAACAGGGGGCTCCAAACTGAGCTCCTGAAGGTGTTGAGGTGCTACCCAGCCCTTTGAGGATGCTGCTCCCCTTCCCATGGGGGAGGGAGAAGCAGGCTATGGAGGCAAACAGTGCTCAAGTGGACCAAAAGGACTGTCTCTGGAGGAGATTTCTGTGCTGATTTGTTGGGCAGGAAAAACGTGAAGCAGTCTGGCTTTTGGGGAGCTACCAGTGGGGCACGCACATCCACTCCATCTCTGTGTGCAGCCCAAGAGCAGGACGCATTCATTTCTTGCCTCTCCCCTCCAGCCTCTCCTCCGTTTCTCCTTGTCCCCCCATGCTGCACCCAGAAACCCCCATGCTGAGCTTGAGCCCCTTTCCCCTCCCCTTGCCTGGGGGGCTGGTGATGGCCATGTGCACAAAGCCGCTGTCTGGGGGAGGGGCAGGGCAGCCCGTGGGGTGCTCGGGGGCTAATGGATTTATTGCCTATGGCAGCCGCTGCCACTCCAGCGCTCGCACGGAGAGAGACGGGGGCGGCTCAGGCGCTGCGCCCCTGTGGGGTGGGAGGAGGCAGCGTGGGGGGAGACGGGCAGCGTGAGAGCAAGGCACTTGGGTGCAGCCCCAGCCCAGCAGCACCCCATGGCTCCGGCAAGGCATTTGTACCCTGCGGCTGCCTCCCCACCCACCCCGGATAGAAATCCTGCCTCCCATCCCGGAGAAGGCAGCCGTTCCCCTCCGTGTCCATTTCTACAGTTTTCCCTAGTTCGTGAGAAAGGGAAGGCTTGCTTTATTTTTGTCTTTAAAGAATAACAGAAGGAAAACAGGGGTTTCGTTCTGCAGGTCTCTGAAAAGCGGCAGCCTAACAGAAGTAGCTGTGGACTTCACTCCTGTGTGCCCAAAGAGCAGAATATCCCACATGCTTTACCATCTCCCAGTGCTTTGGCTTTTATATCTCTTGTCCACCTCATTTCCCTTAAAGGTCTAGGAGGAGAAGTCCTCCAGGACCACTTACAGCCGCAGGGCTCCTAGAGCCGTAGGGGAGGTCATCCTCCCTGGCTGTCCTGGCAGCCGTATCAGCAGCATGCTCTTTGCCTCTAACAAGCACCAAGGAGCTGCGGTACAGCGTCTTCTGCCCCTCTCCAAGCTTTACAGGGGGTCAGACCGGGGCTCTGGGCGCATTTTGCACAGCCCACGATACATTTAACCAGACTTGTCACTGTGCAGGGAAATCAGCCACTCATGCAGACTGCAAAGCCTTGTTCAGCTGCTCACTTTGAGAGCTTAGCCACATAAAAAAGTACCATGCACGCACAGTACATGACTTTAAAGCAATCAAAATGTGCTCAAAAGAAAGCCAACTTTGCAGACATAAGCTGAGAGAGCTCTTCATACACAGACAGAATGACATAGAATGGTCAGGGTTGGAAGGGACCTCTGGAGATCATCCAGTCCAATCCCACTGCCACAGCAGGGTCACCTACAGCAGGTTGCACAGGATGGGGTCCAGGCGGGTTTTGTCTCCAGAGTAGGAGACCCCACCACCTCTCTGGGCAGCCTGTTCCAGTGCTCTGCCACCCTCAAAGGAAAGAAGTTCCTCCTCATGTTTAGATGGAACTTCCTATGTCCAAGCTTGTGCCCGTCGCTGAGCACCGCTGAAAAAAGACAGAGGTTACTTCATAGCAGAGGTTACTTCCCTGCCTAATTTTAACCTTTCATTCTTCTGTCTTGGCCTTTTAAAAGTCTGTTAAGAACATCCCTACCTTCATCCTAATAATTGGTAGAACCAACATTTCTTCCCATTTCCAGAGAAAGCAACGTTTCTGCACAGACCCAGGCTGGAATTGTGACCACTGCTTGAAAGACGAACACTTGGAGCAGCTGGGGAGCAGGGGGTGAGAGAGAAAATGAGTGCCCCGGCTGCCCCACAGCACCCCCCCACTGCCATGCCCTCGCAGCCTGCCTGTCCCGCAGCAGGGCACGCAGCCAGCCACTTACAGGGGACATCTCTCTCTCCTTGGAGGAAGAACTGAGGGTGCGAGCAGTGTTAAAGCGTGTCTTCCTAAACACAGAAGGGAAACAAAGGAGAGATTTCTCATTCGCTATTTCAGGCTCGTTTCCCCTAAAACTCTCTCAAGTGGTGCTATGAGCCCTTTGATGTTTGCTTACATCCTCCTTTATCTGCTTCTGTGATATTTTTGTGGCTTTTCTGCACAAAATGATACAATTCCCTCCCTTGCTCCACACTGGCCTCCTGTGCTTACACTCAGGTACTCTCTTCTCTGGTCACACCTCTCCTTCCATAGCTCAAATACCTGACCCACCTTTTGTACCACTTGCAATTTGGATAGCAGCTCCTATCATTTCAGCTATGTATTTCAAAAAGGGAATGTGTTTGGGGTTTTTTCATATGTATCTTCAAAGAGAGTGGCTATTAACAACAGCTCTTGCTGACCTCCCTGCTGCATCCAATTCATTCTTAAATGGCACAAGTAGCAGGGCTAAAATCTATATAAAAATATTGCATGCTACCTCTTCCTGAACATTTTTGCCAAAGGTTTTCTGTTGTTTTCAGGTTTTTTCTAAGGTAGGCTCAGGATTGGAAGAAAAGCTTCTGAGAGAGGGTTTATAGATATTGTGTTATTTGCATTATAACTACAAATCAAACAAGAAAGAGAGAGAGAATGAGTGAAAACTCCTTTTTCCCCCCAGATCAATTTGTAGTGCAAAGGCATTCATTATTTCAGGGTAATCTCTTTCTTACTATTAGATCTCACTATCAAATTTTTCCTCGACACATTCCTCCCCCGTCGTTTAATGTTCATCAGATTACCCCTAATCTTATCACAGACTTCACGGTACTCCTTGGAGAATGTTGTGCCCCTATCCTGTGGTCCCCCTTTTTCTACTGGTGACAGGCTGATGCTGCACCTGAAAAGAACTGGTAATGGTTTTTCCCACATAGATTCAGATCTGATGGCACCAAAACCTTCACGGGCTCATCACAGCCTGCATAGCTGTTCATGTAAAAAAAGCCTAACCAAACAACCAAACCCAAAACCAAAACAACAACAAAAAAAGTGACCAACCAACTCTTCAGGCAGCCAAAACGTTTCACTTCAGTACAATTTTTCATTCCTTTCTAAGCCAAAGTTTCAAATCCTCATGGATGGAATAAAGAAAATGAAATACACAGTTTTTCCTCTTCGCTTTGCCATGTTTTAAGTTAGTTTGTGTTTTCTTAATTTATCGTCCTGTCAGGGGGTTGCCAGGAATCGCCAATGGCAGCAGACTCCGCTGAGTTTCCAGCGCAGAGGAACGAGGCGCCCACAACTTCCCTACCCGTGGGCTCTGCTGCGGTCCGCGCTGCCCCATCCAGGCAGTCTCCCAGCTTTCTACAAGTGCTTCTGCCCCAAAAGTGCCGTTCTCAATTTTCCACGGATGCTCTCTGCATTACCAAGATCCGGCCCCTGCACGGGGAAGCCCATTAGCCCGTGCTGCGCTGCACGGAGAAGCCTTTCCTGGGCAGGGGTCCGAGCAGTGCAGTCTTCTCCCCTGCCCTTTACCAGCAGGTCATTTCCACCAGAATGCTGGTCTAGCCCAGCAGCTTTGCTGGCCTTCTCCTCAAGAAACGAACTAGCAAGAGCTGGCAATACGGAGCCGGCCCTGGGATGCCCAAAGCGCACGGCGTTGTAGGTGCTGCCCGCAGAGGCATCATCCCTGGCCCCCAGCAGCAGAGCCCTCCTCTGCCCTCTCCGTAGCCCATAGTCACCCAGCGCTGCTGCCAGCATCTGAACTGCAAGTTTACAGCCCGGCTAAATTGCTGTCCGCTCCCCACAGATCTCATTCAGCATTTCCGCTATCACCCTCTCACTGGGTATCTGTTTCAGATTAATTGGCCCGAGGATGGGGCAGCCGGCATTTGTCTGGATTATTTCCTGCCCAAGCTGCTAACCTTGATAGATATAATTTTTTTAAAGGGAACGGGTTGGCAGAGCATCAGAAAGGAAAACTCCCTGACGGTGCAATTATAGTTTAATGTGTAATAGCCATCCGGGAGACGCCAGGAAAGCCCCGGCGTTTTGGGCGTACGAAATACAACTCGCTGCTACACACAAAAAAAAAATGAAAAACCCACTGGAGAGGACTTTGCAACAGCCAGAGGTGAATGGACTCTGTGTGAACCGATAGCTCATTTCCATCTCCGCCTTTGATACTGTGGGCAGGGAAAGCTCCCGAAGAGGAACGTAGGCCAGTGCAGGAAAGGTGCGATACCTGGGGGCAGGGAGAGCGATGGGCTGAGTGAGAAAATAACACCAACTTTCCCTGATCTTCGGTTCAGTGACATTGACGGAGGGAGTAATTCAAACTGATTGACCACAACTTCACACTTCGCGTTGCTGTCACATATGATTAAAGCTGATCAAATTGCTCACTGCAGATAAATCCTCCGACAAACGCAGCCCCGTTATCTGTCCCCGAATTATCAGCCAGCAGCCTGTCTGCTTACAGAGGGGATTGCTTTTCGGATGGCTGTGACAAGCGGTTTGCCTGAAAGCATTTTAACATATGGCTTAGTTGGGACCCTTTTGCTGAAAATATCCGACTCCTCACTCACCTTTTACGTTATGCCATTGGTCATGTAAGTCATGCTATATAGCTTCTAGCTAGGCACCATGCTTCATACGCAGGAGACACATCTTGTCCTTGCGAGTTATTTGCAATCATGCCGAATTGTTCCACGAGCCTATTACGCAACTGATAGGGCTCTTCAAAATGGCTATGAGAATAACACCGGCCTGAGCATTCAATTATATTTATTCGCATTACTCTAAAAGATAGCTTGCTTTCATGAACATCTTTGTGGGTAGAAGATTTTTTTTCCACAGAGTGTTAGGGAATAAAATGGGTCACAATCGCTAAGGAAGACAGTCTGCATGTTTTATTCACAAGCACATTTTGTGAACGTTTATTGCTACATACGCCCAGCTCTAGTGAAGATGGACATCCCTAGTTTTCCTTCTCATTTGCCCTCCCTTGGTTCTTATTTTTGTCTCCATGTATTAACTGCAACCTATTGACATTTTCAGCTATCACCTGCAGGGGGAAAAAAAAAAAAGAGAGTTTCTGCGAAACTATGCAAAAGAAAAAGTTTATTCCTTCCTAAACCTTTTCCTTAAATTCAATTATATTGCTCTCATCCGCAACAGGCTAATGGCCATTTACAGAGTCCATATCAGATGCAGCCGCACAGTTTTTGCTGAGTGAAAATTTCTCTGGAAAAATGCCACTTCATTTACTGGAGAGTTGGTTTGCTCAGTGCATCTCAGCTTTGACAGACTTTCACCAGCTACCACGCAGGATTGCCAGGATGAGTTCCTGGCCCGGCAACAGTGCCGGCCCCATCCCTGCCTCGCGGGGGGGCTGCCAGGGACCCTCTTTGGCACAGAAGCTCTCCCAGCCGTTTGGTTTCCCTGGCTGGGTAGCGACAGCCAGGGTCTCGGGGTCAACTTCTTTGTGCAGCATCCTCACACTTCCAGGTTTTTAGGCCATCCTGAAATGTTGGGAGATAGAGCGTCACCCTGACCAAACGCAAACACCACTGGTCACAGTGCAGCTCAGCCACCCTGCTTCTCAGGTGGCTTTGGGCACCAAGAGGACTTCTTACAACCCCTGCCATAGAAGACTGGAGAAGAACTCCTGTCTTACGGAAGCCCAGACTTTCTTCCTCTTGGAAGGTCTTGAGCCTCAAGTTTTTGTCACATCAGTGTGTCAGGCTCAGCGGGAGAAAACAGACCAAGAAAAGATCAACCAGCCCAGGGCAGGAGGTGGTGGTGTGGGAGTCTGTCAATCAGGAAGCAGACCAGAAACGATGTCCTCCTCCCGCAGAAACTAACGCCAAGAGGGAGGGATGCAGGGAGCAAGGACCCCAGGCCCCAGATGAGGAGGAGGAAGAGGAGGGGTTTCTGCCTTACCGAGCTCTCTTCTCTAAAGGCTGTTCCTTTCATCTGTCTCAGAAAGGTCAGTATGGAAAAGGAAAATTATTTTTTAAAAACAACTCTAAGATAAAGATAAGTATTGCTTTCCTTGAAGGCAAAATAAAAAGCCTCACTTTAAAATAAGAAGGAGGTGGAGGAGGAAAAAATAAATAAATAGTCCCTTGACTTTTACTCTATGTTACTATCTGGGGAAATATTCTTATCTGTGGGGACATTTTTCAATGCACTGCTCTTGGAGTCAGCATTTGATGTAGAGCACATGTGTGCAAGGACAACTGCAGTTTTCTATGCAAACGCTGAGAAACAGATCCAGATGGCTACAGGGATGACGGGGCCAAAGAAACCACCCAACACCCCCTGAGTGGGACTGATCTCATCTTGGGTACTGTCACCGCAAGGGCTGTGGGGTGGTCATCACGCAGATGGACATAGGTGGGTCTATCCCACCATAGCATCCACTGGATGGCTGCTATGTCCCCATCCAGTACAGCAGGACCCCCAGAGGTCCCTGTATGGTCAGGGGCCACTGAGCACGCTGAGCCCCCTGCACACCATGGTCTGTCCCTCAGACAGGCCACCCAGCATCTGCTTTCCATTGGGTGCAAGGGAAGGAGACAGACCGGCAATGCTCCTGCAATTAAAAACAAAACACCCTCTTACCACTCCTTCTGGATGAGGGACTGTGAGCATTTCACAAGTCTTAATTTGTTAAGCAGGGCCCACAACTTTTCTTTGAGGTACTGAATTATTATTTCCATTTTACAGGCAGGGAAATGAGGACGGAGCGAGTGAGGGTGTTTGCGTGAGATCCCATATGTTCTCCATTACCAACCACGGCGCTTCCTGGCTGCAGCACGACCTGACTGAAGTGCTAAATAACATCCAGCATTTGTTCTCTTCATACACCCAGACCAACCAGTAGCAGGAAGCACAGTTGCAAACTCAACAAACCTGGGAGGTCTGGGAAAGGGTTTGGGCCCCCGTGCTTAGAGACCCAGAGAGCAGAAACGCCGGACGCGTGAACCTTCTGCGCAACAAGATACACCTCCTATCAAGGGTATGGCAGGGCATGACTGCTTCTAGCTAGCAGGAATATCTGCTTTTTAAAGAGGCGGGTTTCTACGCACCATCTTTTCTTCTTCTGGTGCAAAAGGGTGGGAGGAGAGGTGCATAGGACACCATCAGGAGAAGGGAGCAGCAGCAGTGAGGCAAAACCACCACCAGCGTGAAGCTGTGGGACATTAAAGGTGGCCACCTCCCCCAGCTGCTCTGCTTCTGGATCCACACATGCCTGCCCCGCACACCATGTCCCTACCATCCTTTTATCAGGGGGTCAAAGCAGCACGTGATGCACTCCTTATGCTTCCTTCACTGCGCTGCCATACAGACACTTCAGAGGGGGGAAGAGGCAATTATTTACCCAGCCGAAGCAAGCAGAGCACAACCACAGTGTCAAGCACAGAGCATGCTGACCCAGCCAGATGCAGCAGGGAACAGCAAAGGCAGCAGCATTATCCATGATGAACTGAGGGATCATGCTCAGACCAGCACCACCACCCTTCTGGAGGGTGACATAGGCACACAAGTGTCTGGATGCAATCCACAGCCAAGCCAGACCTCTGACCCCTCTTACATTACCGCAAAAGTCCTGTTGAATCCCAACAAGTCAAGATTTATTTCCAAAGTTTCTCAACTCAGCAGCACAACAATGCTTCACAAGCTGCCTGCTTCATTTGGGGGTTCACTGGGGCCTCCAAGGGGGTCTCTTCCAGCCTAAATTAGGCTTTGAGCCTATGATTCTCCAATTTTGAGGGAAAAGGTCTGAGCCAAAGCACCACTCATGCAACAACACTTCTCCTTCCAGCATAATCACTTTTATCCTCAGTGCATCTTCAAGGGAATTGTTCTTGGTTTCAGCTTGAAAAAACAACATCCCTGTGGAGACACAGCTGCAGCTGTGTTAACATGGCTGGTCACCCAGAAACTTCTGAGGGAAAACTGGACCATTTCAGCTCACTTCACAAAGAGGACGCTGCCTCACCCTCTGCTTCGAGTCTTGAAGCTACGGCAGTGGTATGAGGGAGGTCTTCCAGTGTGTGAGTCCAGATTACTCCCAACACGCACATGCAGAGCTTGACTAGATTTCACCAGGAGGCTGAAAAGCTGTGGCCACCCCATTAGCACCAACAAATCACCCTACTTAACACACGCATTTCACAGTATCCATAGTCACATCCAGCCCAGACCCCAGGACACAGATTATGTTTAAAACAACCTTTTCAACCCAAATCACCTCCTCAGGATGCAAGGGGCTGTACAGAAGAGATTTTTTTCTCCTTGGGTAGTCTGGATGCTTATCTATCACACAGAGTCAGTCCAGAAGCAAAGTGAGGAGGTGTGCATCAGGCAGCACGCGCAACTGCTTGCTCACTGGGTTTGTGCCTTTCACTGTGAAGATAAAACTGCAGGCGACCGTAAGCTTGTGCAAAGACCCAGCTAATGGTTACAAATAGAAATACACTGCACTATCAGCCAGTAGGGTTTCCAACATCCTTTTTACAAGAGCTGACATCTATGGCTCTTTCAGCTTGCCTTGGAAGTCACTCCTCAAACTGTGGCCGAGCGCCATTCACCCACATCCAGCCCAAGCCACTCATCTTCCCGGCCACAAGACAAATACTGTGCTCCAGCTCTGGCTTGCCTTTCTCCTCCACGTCATCTGGGCTAACCTCTCGCCTTCCCACGCAGAACAGCTGGCTCCGTCCAGGCTCACATGTTTCCTAAAGACCTTCTGGTGGCTGCACCAATTTTCCACTAACACTGCACTTTGTTTATGCAAAGGTCTCCAGGTCAGCGAGCCGCTGGGGGTGGGGAGCTGGAGCCATTGCTTTACTGTACATGAGGTGCATGTGGCTCCTGTCTTTGGTTTGGCTGGGAACTCTGTGCAAGAGGGAAATGGAGCAGTGGAGCAAAATGAGCTGGAGATACTTCCCACCATGGCAGCACCCAGCTGCCATGCCCTGACTGAGCAGATGAGAGAGCTCACTGAAAAATAAAATAACTCACACAAAACCTGGCTCTGTTAAACATAAATATAACTGTTGTGACTCACCACAAGGTTGAGATGAAGGGATGAAAAGAGGGAAGCACTGGTGTCACTGCTCTGAAGAGGTAGGCGGTCCTGAGGAAACCATGCAGGACAGGCAGTACATCTGCTGGACATTGCTTCCTGCCTCATGTTTATTCTGAACAGAAAAGAATAAATAAGAAAGGAAAGAGAAGTGAAGAGCACGTCACTGATTTAGCACTCTAACCCCAGCGAGAGACCCAGCAGACTGAGGCCAGTAGGGGAGGAAAATGGGTTCAGTGTCAAGGGGGCTGCTGGCACAGCACTGCAGGGACAAGCCAGTGGAGGCCAGCTTCTCGGCGAGATGTCTTTGAATGCATTTCACCCAAGGATCTGCCACTGGTGTCACCCTCATGGCAAAAATGCTGCTTAGCACAAAATGCTACCACCCTCAGGGGCACCACAGAGCCTGGCCGTACCTTCTGCAGTGGAGTCAGAGGCATCCTCAAACGCAGAGCTCCTTCCCACACCACGTCAGGCGGCACCACATCCCTTTCAGGTGGGTTGGCATCCACTCATCCCGCTTCTGCAGAGCTTCCCACAACTCGTGGATGGATTTCGGGTCAATGCAGACAAGGAAGAGGGACGGAGACACTTGGCACAGCTCCTTCTGCTGCACATGGCCTTAGCACTGGGATGGGACACCACTAGCATTCAGGTGTGCAATCGCAGATGCTGGTTTTACACCAGGCAAATCCCACAGAGCCAACACGTCCAGTGTCATTGTTCCCACACTCTCTTTACAGCCCCCATCTCTCAGCCTGAGGTAGTTCACTCTGAGCAGCAGGAAGCTGTTATTTAATCACAGAACACACCTGGGAATGCACCTGAAATCTGGTTAGGGCTAAATCCCTTTCTCCAGGGGTCAGGCCCTTCTGCAGAGGCTGGTGGCCCTGGGCAGAGGCATAGGCACGGGCACCCCACTCCGCCCCTTGCAAAAGCCCCAGCAAGGCTGGTCCTTGAGAGCCCTGGTTAGCCCAGGCAGCGGGGAGGTGTAAAGAAACCTCCCCAGGGATGGCCGGAGAGCACTGCTGAGTGCTCAGCATGGGGGTGAGGGTAGACCCTCATCATCTCCCCTTCCCTCCTGCTGCAGCACAGCGGAGCCTGGCCACCTGCAACAGGGGTCCCCTACCACGAGCTGTGCCCTCCCAAAAGCCGCAAACCTTTGCTGATGCCAGCAAGTTACCCCAAAACCCCTCCTGGCCACCCAAGCGCTTGCATCACTCACCACCATTTGCTGCGCCCCAGCTTTTCCCTGCTCCCTCATCTCCAGCATATGAGCAACCCATACATCAAACGAATGGGGTAGCAGCACGTCGCCCAGGGCCGGGGTGCGTGGGCGAGCTTGGGCAGGCTGGATGCGGCCGCCCGGCCTGTCCCGGCACAGCAGGCTGTTTGCAAGAGGGGTTGTCGGGGGTTTTGCTATCACAACAGAGATGGAAGGGATACTGCACCTCCCCGAGGAGGAGCCCCCGTCCCTTTTCCCTACAACGTGGAGTGTCCCACCCAGGGAAAAAAAGCTTTCCTCAAAATGCTGCATTTTGCATTTGTTACCCTTAAAATGAGGTGGGGTGAATTAATGAGAGAGCACTCACAGAGCCCATTTTAATAAGCCACGTGTCACCCCAGGAAAGGGCCTTGGAGAAACCTGATTTCAAGCGGCTCATCCTCAGCACCTTGCGGCTCAACCGGCAGCCTGAACAAGCAGGAGAGGCAAGCACGAGGGAAAACAGTCAGGAACAAGGGGTGGGTGGAAAGAAGGACCAGAGGAGGAGGGACAGCCTAACAACAAAGGCTTGTCTGTTCCGGAAAAAGGAAAGTAAGGGTGTGCACATGTGTCTGTGCAAAGTAAACGAGCATATTTATATTTAAAGTTGTATGGACTATGTGGAAAAGGTGCCTGTATAGACACGGTCTATACTATGAATTTATTACAGAGCAGTCCATGTCTCTGTGCTTAAAAAGTGGAGATATACACGTAAGTGTGAATTGTATGTGGGCTACCTGGGCACGGCTATAGAGCATGAAATGTTTATTGTGTGCAAGCGTTGACTGAGCGATTGGGGCGCTCACCTGAGGAAGGCAGTTGCGGGGAAGTGATGCAATTAGGGCATAAGAGTCTACAGCAAAGCCACACAGCAGAGCGTGTAAAAAGCATTTGTTGGTAGAGATTTCATGCTTGAATCCGCAAGCACCCTTGAGAAGAGAGGAAGAAACAGCACATGTTTGGGGGTGAAAAGAGTGCACCTCTGCAGGCGTGAGAGAGGGAAAGACCATGGGATGCTCACGCTCCCAGAAGGGAAGCGTGGCAGGCGTGCTGCTCTGTGACTGTACACATTAAAATTCACTCTGAACAAACCCCAGGAGCTTTATAATCTGGCTGACATCGGTGTTGCAGCCAGCCACCCCTCAGCGCAGCTGGGCTCCGTGCGTTTCTCAAGCCCAACACCTTTGATTTCAAGTCTGATGTGCAAGATCTCCGGCTCAATGCTTTCAGCCTTCGGAAAACCAGGCTTTTCAAGGAGCGACGTTCAACCAGTATTAGCACAAAGGGGGCCAGCGTGTAGTGACGTCTCAAAAAGGCAGCCAAGCCCAGCAACTGCTTTCAGCTTGACATTCTTACTCGCTGAGGTGGGGTGGGTTTTTCCCTTCCTCCAAGCCCCACCGGTGTTTGAACACAGGTGCTGTTTTACTGAAATCTGCCTGTTTCAGGGAGCTTTTGAGGCAAAAAAAACCAGATGTGGTTTTGCCCCCTGAATCGCTGTGTGGTTACCATATAGTTGCATGTGCCCCCGTGTTTTGTAGATGAGCAGATCCCCGGGAGCGGACACAGGCATGTGTGTGGGGCCGGGGCAGAGAATTTGGGGCAACAGAGGGGGGGAGCGGTGGCTGGATGCAGGCAGGGGATATGCAGCCCGCTGCTGCCCCGCACACCGAGCGGGGCTTTGTGCTCTACTTTCATGCCACAAAGCAGCAAATTCCCAGGAAGATGAAAACGGCTCTCAGGGTTTGTCCGGGGGGATAAAGGGGGCAAAAAAAAAAAAAAAGAGGAAAAAAGGAGAGGGAAGAGCCCAACAAGCAGACACAGCCGTGCACAAAACAGTTGTTTGCAGGTGCCCTCTTCTGGCCTTGCTGGGGTTTCTCCTCGGATCCGGCCAGAGCCGCGATCCGCGCCCGCTCCGCCCGGAGCCGACCGGGCAGGGGGGCGGCACGGCCGGGGGCAGCGGGGCAGCCCCGGCCCCGGGCATCGGGCACCTCCCTGAGGGCGAGGGGGGACGACATGGGTTGGGGGGAGGCTGGGCAGGGGCAGGAAGGGCTGGGGGTGCTCTCAGGGCCCCGACATGATGTTTGTGGCTCGGTCGCGGCTGCTGGCTTTGGTACAGCACACAGTCACGTTTTCACAGCTTTGAGCAAAACGAGTCTTTTATGAGAAAACGTGTTTGGGACTTCTCCCCCCACCACCACCTCCTCATCATTGCCATGTGTGGAAAGGGAATTCCTCCAGGACCTTCCGCCACTCACCATCAGCCTGCACCGCTGAGCTGCTGCAGCCACCACAGTTGACACCGTGAGCTGGAATAGTTAACCGGGGGACAAGGAGTGCCTTACACAGCAGAAGAGAATACAAGAAATTAAGCTTGGAGTCCTTCAGAAACCAAACACTTACCGTACTTAAGCAGATGTAACCTGCAGGTTAATATGCTTCCTGAAAAAGACTAGGAGAAGGGTAGGAAGGAAGGGTAGAGAAGGACAGCATGAATGGGGACCAACAGAGACATATATCTTCGTAACTGCACATCCTTCAGGACACCAGCCGAGATCACCCTCCATCACACATGAACAGAAGTGTTTCAGAGATAGGAGGGTGAAGGATTTCAATGTAAACCGCAAGGAGCCACATGGAGAGGACAACGGGCAATGGGTACAAATTGCACTGGGGGACATTTCATCTTGACATAAGAAATAAATTTTTTACAATGAGAACAAGCAATCCCTGGCACAACCTCCCCAGGGATGTCGTGGAGCCTCTGTCGCTGGAGGTTTTCAAGACACAACTGGACAGGGTGTCAGATGATCTCATCTAGGCTCCCTTTCCCATGGAAGGTTCGACCAGATGATCTCTGAGGTCCCTTCCAACCTGGCATGTTCTAAGGGTCTATTTAAAATACGGTTAAGAAATCCCTGCCTCTTTAAAAACAAAACCACGCCAGTGTTTCTGATTTGGGAGACTGCTTTCAGTTCCCTGTTGCCCCCTGCCTGGGCTGCGGTTTGCGTTCCAGTTCCTCCACCACAATTAGCAGCATCAGATTTTCCAGCACTCCCTCTGCTGTGTGAGGAATGAGGAGGCATTTACGGGACAAAACCTTTAGAGGCCGGGAAAGATGTAAGATGAGCTGCAAGGCCCTACTTCTACCTCTGCCCTTCCGTTGCCACTCAGCCTTGAACACATTCCAAATCCTGAGTCTCTGAAATTGGTTTCTGTCTTCTGGAAGACAAGTCATCTCAGTGTACCCTCTGGGAAAATTCGAGGCAGCTTACAGAGAGATTTGCCACATGTTGTGTGGCAGAACATGTCTGAGCAGCTGCAAGAGGAACCAAAACTTGGACCTGATTTTAGTAGAGATCACAAACAGAAAGTAGCGACTGAAGTTGTGTTTTGAATACAAATAACAGAAATCAAGTGTTTAAGAGAAGTCTCTAGCCTCAGATTTGGGCGCAAAACAAGATCTAAATTAGTTGGGCAATTAGCCCATTATTCTATTTGTGCATTGGGCTGATCTCTTTTACAGGCACAAAATACACCCTACTGGGGGGAGATAGCTGAGGGCCAGCTGAGCTCATGAGTTTGGATGAGGTCCCTTTAAGCCTACCCAGTGATACACAAACCTGAAAAAAAAAGACCTGTGTATGAAGCCTGTAACAATAACAGCCTTTCCACTGCCTGTTCCAGGCAAAGGGATAATGGACCCCAAATGCTCCCAAGCCTATTAGTCGGGTGTAAATTAGCACAAGGGAGGAGTAAAAGACATGGCAGGAAGGGCACAGAGCCATGGCCGGGCTATGCTCATGTTGTCCCACTAGATGACAGCACCAACGTGTTCTTGCGCACCCCGCGCTCGCAGCAGCACCAAGCAGGGTGCTGCAGGCAGGGCACCTGCTGCCTCTGCTTCTCGGCCCTGGAGACAATCCATAGCGCAGCTGAATGAAGCACTCGGGCCAAATCCTGCAGGACAGGGCTTTGTACAGGAGCTGCTAGGTAGTTCTGTGCTGTAAACGGCCTTCCCTGCCTAGAGGTGTGCGCCAGAAGCTGGCTAACAGGTGCTGTGCTTAAATGAAGCATCCCCAAACTGCTGTCATCGTTGTATGGCCGGCCCACAAATTCCCCTTCTCCTCCAGTGAGACCAAGCAGCCATCAGTTCCCTGAGCCGCAATGGGCTAGCTACCCCTTGAGCATGGGTTCAGCTTTGTGTCCCCTCCTCCAGCCATGCTGTTTACCACCCAAGGTAGAGACTTTAGCCCAGGACCACTGGAAAGGGCCAGCTCTGGGCGTGAAGCAGGCATAGCACAAGATTCCCATGCTTCATGCACATACAGATCCCCAGGGAACATCTTCAGTGGCATGTTTTAGGTAGGGTATCTATCTTGGCCCACTCTGGGTTGTACCTGACTAAAAGCTGACCCCGAAGTGGTGGTAGCTGGGTGTCCAGCTTGCCAAAGCTGCCAAAAGACCCATGGCAGAGAACCATGGAATGGGGTCCTGGATGGGAGCCACACAATTTGCAGACAAGTTTCTGCTTCCAAGAGGCGACTGCCCCATGAGACCATCCGTGTGCTCTTCATACACCTGCGTGATGCTTCAAGCTGGGAGAAGGTGCAGAACAGCCAGGTCCCACGAGAGATGAGCCAAGCGTCTCAGGCCCAGGCAGCTGTGCCTGTCCCCAGGTTCAGCCCGCAGAGGGTCAGTGCCTGCAGTGCAGACTGCAGTGCTGGGCTAAGCCTCACCCTCCCCGTAGAGAAGTATCGTGTGTATCTTGTCTTTCATCCCACATTCCTACAGCAGTTTTTTTTCAAAATGTTGCAGCATCTTCTTTTTATAGCTTGGAGAAGCAGAACTTTTGCTTCCTTTCTAATCAATCCAGGCCTGTAAATCATTCTTCTGTACTATTCTTATTAGGGCTTCAGAAGCACATGTCCTTCAAAACTTCAGGAGAGGGAGAAGACCAACAGTTCTTGCTGCTTAACATGTGTGTGCATATGTTGAGTCAGTTGACACAGCTGCTTTGGTGCCCACTGGCAGTGGAGCAGTTTTTCATCTCTAGATAAGACATCACACCTGCATTTGCCTCAGGTGCTCTGTCACAGATGTTCTTCTCTAGCACAGATGCTTTGAGAGAAGAGATTCACAGCTACTTCTACAGTTGCCATCTTGAAATGCCTCTCCTCACTTGTCGATATCCCCTCTAACCTTGGCACAATCCATGGCTCTTCAGAGCTGCAGTTTGGTGTTTTTACTAAAGCTGACCCAATTTTCCTGATGTGATATTCCCTGAGAGGACTACTGCAGGTAATATTTGATATTCAGAGATGTACATATCCAGCCTTTTTTCCCTAGAACATACACCAGGCAAGCCATCCCTGTGGTACAGGGATGCCAGGAAAGAGGGACGGGACAGGATGGACAAGAATGAGTCTGGTAAGACAGTGTACTTAAGCAGCAATAGCAAGGGACATATTTGCTGTTCTCAGCAGCATGAGACTAGGCAGCCCACGTGCGGCCTCAATTTCTGGGCAAGGTGAGACGTCTGATAAAGAGAGAGGGTGGGGACACCATTTATTTCCATCCCTTTTTCCTTATTAAACAGACCTTCCTTTGGAGACCTTGGATTCCCGACAAGTCCTCCAACACTCAGTATTTCATTTCCACTGCAGGACCTAAAGGCTCCTACAAGTCACATGCTGTGCAGACAAGTTTCCTTCCTGTCAGTGCTTTTAAAAAAACCCAATGTTGCTCTGTTCCTCTTTTGCAGTGGCTAGCTTTTGGCTAAATTTGTCTTTTTTCAAATGGCTAAAAGAAACATAGAGTCTATAGAAATTGTAAGCTCAGCAAAATGGTGTTGAAAGTTTTGCTGGTTGAGTTTTGAGTTTCAGATACAGGCACTTCCCCTGCAATAGGCACCACATCCTCTTTCTGCCATTCACTTACACTGGCCCTGGCTACTGAAATCACACTGATGCCAACTAAAATTAAAGTTTTGGCTACTAGTGACTGCTGTGTCTGCAGCATGCGGGCCTTGCAACTGCCCTTGTGTTGTCGAGCCTGTTGGCTCAACAGCCATTCTCAGACACAGCTCCCTCAGCTGGTGCATTTAATACCTGTAAAACCTCCAGCAAATGAGGTTTTGGGAGGTTTTTTGGAATATAATGATACAGGCTCTTCAGGAAGGACAGGCAAGGGTGTCACCTTCTATCTCAAGGACCAGCTGAAGTGCACGAAGCTCCGCCTGGGGATGGATGAGGAGCCGACCAACAGCTTATGGGTCAAGACTAAAGGGAGGGCAGGGACTGGTGACATTACAGTCGGGGGTCTGCGACAAGCCACCCAACAAGGAAGACCAAGTGGCTGAGGTCCCTACAGACAGATAGGAGCAGCCTCACATTAACAAGCCCTGGTCCTCAACAAAGAGGAAGTTGGGCAAAACCACCAGGAGGCCTGCATGGATGAACAAGGAGCTCCTGGAGAAACTGAAATAGAAAAAGGAAGCCTACAGAGGGTGGAAACAAGGACAGGTAGCCTGGGAGCAATACAGAGAAATTGTCCAAGCAGCCAGCGATCAGGTTAGGAAAGCTAAAGCCCAGATAAAGTTAAATGTGGCCAGGGACATCAAGGGCAACAGGAAAAGCATGGATAGGTATGTCAGTGACAAAAGGAAGACTAGGGAAAATGTGGGCCCTCTCCAAAAGGAAATGGGAGACCTGGTTACCTAGGACATAGACAAGGCTGAGATACTCAACAACTTTTTTACCTCCATTGTCACCAGCAAGTGCTCTAGCCATACCGCACAAGTCGCAGAAGGCAAAGGCAGGGACTGGGAGAATGAGGAACTGCCCGCTGTAGGAGAAGATCAGGTTCAAGACAACCTAAGGAACCTGAAGGTTCACAACTCCCTGGGACCTGAGGAGATGCATCCCTGGGTCCTGAGGGAACTGTTGAATGCAGTTGCTAAGCCACTATCCCGCATATTTGAGAAGTCATGGCAGTCCAGATGAAGTTCCCACTGACTGGAAAAGAGGAAATATAACCCCCATTTTACAAAAGGGAAAAAGGAAGACCCGGAGAACTACAGGCCGGTCAGTCTCACGTCTGTGCCCGGCAAGATCATGGAGCAGATCCTCCTGGAAACTCTGCAAAGCATTTGACACTGTCCTGCACAACATCCTTGTCTCTAAATTGGAGAGACATGGATTTGATGGATGGATAAGGAATGGGCTGGATGGCTGCTCTCAAAGAGTTGTGGTCAACAGCTCGATGTCCAAGTGGCAACCATCTCTGGGGCCCTCAGCATAAGAAGGACATGGACCTGTTGGTGCAAGTCCCGAGGAGGGCCACAAAGATGATCAGAGGGCTGGAGCACCTCTCCTGTGAAGACATACTGAGAGAGTTGGGGTAGGTCAGTCTGGAGAAGAGAAGGCTCTGGGGAAACCTTATAGCTGCCTTCCAGTACCTAAAGGGGGCCTACAGGAAAGATGGGGAGGGACTCTTTATCAGGGAGTGTAGTGATGGGATGAGGGGTAATGGCTTCAAACTGGCAGAGGGTAGATTTAGGTTAGGTATTAGGAATGTCAGTGTGGTGAGAGACTGGAACAGGTTGCCCAGAGAAGCTGTGGATGCCCCATCCCTGGGAATGTTCAAGGCCAGGTTGGATGGGGCTTTGAGCAACCTGGTCTAGTTGAAGGTGTCCCTGTCCGTGGCAGGGTTGTTGGAACAAGATGATCTTTATGGTCCCTTCTAACTCAAACCATTCTGTGGTTCTGTGAAAGTCAAAATGGAATAAAACAGTGATGCTGGTGTAAATGAGTACCTCATGAGTACTCTCTTTTCAGACAACAGGTGAAATCAGGACCCTGTTCCCAGCAGGAATAAGAACAGGAGCATTATGGTAGCATCCCAAGCCTACAGGCCACCCTTGCTCTCCCAGGTTTGCCTTCTGCATAGTGCTTAGGGCAAGGCGAGCCATCAAGGGACAGGACACACCATCAAGGTGAGATGAAAGGTCAGGAGTAAGAACAGAGCAGGGCAAGCCCTCAGCCTCTGGCACAGAGCTCCTTTGCAGGGCAGGGAGCTTAGTGAGCTTCAGCCTAGCAGGACATCCCAGGCCCTCCAGTGAACCTACCAGCAAACACAGGGCGCTCTGGGGCACCCAGCCAAATGGGGAAGGGACTGAAGCAGGATTTGGGAAGACCCCATCATGGAAGCAAGTGAGGTGCACACATGTTTTGTAGAAGAAAAGATGGAGACCAGGGCACCCTTATGTAGGAATTCATTGGCAAAGAAGCATCCCTTTATTTCATTCCCATTCTTCACAGGAAAGCTCACTTTGCCAGTGAGAGAGGAAGAGGGGTTTGTCTTACCCCAGCTGCCAACAGCAGCGGCCCCAGACTGCCTGCAGGTGTGAGACTCTTCAAGGCCTAGTTGTCTTAATGCATTGCCCTTACCACCTGTCCCCATTTCACCAGTGTTCAGCCAGCGAGCAATAAGCCTAGAAATGCAGTTTTGGGATGCCTGCAGAGTTTTGTTTCAGAACTGTCCCCCTCCAGTTGTCAGCAGTGCCCGTGCCACGCACATCTTTACTCACACCCACAGAATTGCAGAATAGTCAGGGTTGGAAGGGACCTCTGGAGATCATCCAGTCCAACCCCACTGCCACAGCAGGGTCACCTACAGCAGGTTGCACAGCACGGCGTCCAGGCAGTTTTTGAATGTCTCCAGTGCGGGAGACTCCACCATCTCTCTGGGCAGCCTGTTCCAATGCTCTGCCACCCTCAAAGTAAAGAAGTTCCTCTTCATTTTTTAGATGGAACTTCCTATGCTCAAGTTTGTGCCCATTACCTCTTGTCCTGTTACTGGGCACCACTGAAAAAAGGCTGTTCCCATCTACCTGGCACCCTCCCTTTAAGTATTTATAAGTATTGATAAGAACCCCCCTCAGTCTTCTTTTCTCTAGACTAAAAAGACCCAAGTCCCTCAGCCTTTCCTCATAAGAGAGATGCTCCAGTCCCCTAATCACCTTCGTACCCCTCTCCAGCAGTTTCCTGTCCTTCTTGAACTGGAGAGCCCAGAACTGGACACAATACTCCAGATGCGGCCTCACCAGGGCAGAGTAGAGGGGGAGGATAACCTCCCTTGACCTGCTGGCCACACTCTTCTTGATGCACCCCAGCGTGCCATTGGCCTTCTTGGCCACAAGGGCACATTGCTGGCTCATGGTCATCCATGGTCACGCCCCTGTCTTTGCACCACGCTTGCTCACCAGCCCCATGCCACCCAGAAGGGCTAGAAATGAAAGCAGGTATTTGTGTGGGAGGGCAGGCAGCAACCTGAAACGCTTGCCTGCTCTTGCTATGTAGGCAGAGAAAGCGCGTGGGAAATGCAACCAGTGAGCACTACTACATGGATAACGTCTCTATTGTGGGGTTATCTCTTCCTGCTATCTCAAAAACTACTTCAGAGGCACTGAAGGCAGAAACTGTCTAACAATGTCACCCAAAACAAAGGCATGCGAGGCACCCTATAGTGGTGGGTGCTGCTGACAGTCAGGTGGGCAGAGTCAAACATCACCTTGGTCGTTTGTCTGCCCTAGTTTTTGCCCTCTCCTTCCCTCTGCGTGTACTTCAACTGAACCAGCAACTTAGACCGGCGATGCCTGTGCCAAGGGAGGGAGAGCAGGGCCTGCCAGCACCACGGGCTCTGGGTGGACGGGGTCACCGCGTGCTCAGCGAAGACTTGGAAAATGGGGAGTCAGCGTCAGCTGTGCACATCCCATGGCAGGAGACAGCAAAGAGGTGTACCCCTCTCCCATCCCTTCAGAGCCCAGGATCGTTCCTGGAGGCACCGGCAAAGGCTGACAACAGCAAAGCGACCTGGAGCAGGGCTTCCCAAGGCAGGCATGACAAAGAGGAACTATGCTCTGAAGCCATGGGGGCACCTTGGAAGTCTCCTCTCCTCCCTCTCGGTGGGCATGTTGCCCGTAAGGCTGATGTGTGCACATAGGTGGAGTGCCGAGGTGTCATTCAAAGAGGAAAAATAAACCACCCAGAGGGGGTGGGTGTTTTGTAGGAAAGGAAGGATAGAATAGAAAGTAACACTGCAGCGGTGCTGCCTGGGGAAGTGTCACAGGAGGTGAGAAAAGGCAGCTCGTCCTGGCATTACAAAAGGAGGGGGATGCAGGACGCCCAGCAAGGCATGCAATGCATGCCCCCTGCCCAAAGGGTAAATTGCAGTTCCGATGACAGCTCTGTACAGGAAGAGAAGCCCCATCCCAGGACTGCGAGCGTGAGAAAGTTATGTGACTTAAATCCTGCTTCCTGGTCGTCCAGCCCATCTTCTCAAGCAGCCGTTTCTCTGCCTGCCCATCCCTCTCCATCCGCCCTGCTGTCCAGCATCCTACACACATGGAGCCCAGCTTATTCCCTGGGCCAGCCCAGGTGGTCCCTGCCCTCCTCTGCCCCAAATCCCAGCTGGGAAGCCCTGGGCAGTAGCTGGCAGATGGTCATACTGATCCTGATGTGAGGTAGCTCCTCACACGCCTGATCCTCACAGCTCCCCTTTGCCCCTTCCCAGTTCCAGCAGAAGGTCATGGGGAGCAGCAGCCACGTCGTGCTGCTCTGCCGCGGCCTTTGGGAAGGCTCCTTTACCTGGGTCCCTGCTGTTCTTGGGGAAGGAGGAGCTCCCCATCACCAAGGAGAAATTCTGATGAGGGGGCTGTAGGTCTGCATCCTCACCAGCTTGGGGTTGTTTGCCTTTGCCCTGCCAGGGTAACCCACAAAGGGTGAGAAATTTTACTCAGTTTCTTACTTTCACTGCCATCCTCCCCTCCAAAAGGGAGCTGGGAGGCAGTCAGGGTGTCAAGTCCTTTCTGATCTTTCAGGACAGATGTGTCAGGGATGGCTTCCTTCTTGGCAAAAGGTGCTTGGAGCCCACCTATAGCAAACCAGGGCAGCGACTTCACCCTCTGCCTGCAGAGCTGCAGCTCTCCCCCTCTCCAGAGGCAGAGCAGAGGGGAATTTCAGTTTGGGGTGAGCATCAGAGGCCCCTCGAGCAGCTGCTCTGGCAACCCTCTGCAGGGGTAAAGGCTAAAACTGCATCCCTGAGGGAGGGAAGCCTCTGATGACCCATGGCTCAAGGCAGCAGCCAGGCTGCAAGGATGGGAAAAGGTGCTTTTGTAAACTGCCACCTGCAGGGACAGAAGGACCACTTTGTTGGGGGAGAGGATGAGCAGAAGGCTGGATTTGGCCTCCCTCCTCTGAGATGAGGGTGGGAGAGGAGGCCAGGAGGCTGCTTTATTGGCACAGGGCCTCTTACTGTGCTCGCCTTCAATTAACTCTTATCTTTCTCCCCATAGCACAAGATAGGATCGCCCAGCAGAGTTATTTCACAAGTTTGATAGCTGCTACAAACTGATATTATCCAAAAGTCTGAAGCCAGACCTTTTCACATTATCACTCACAGCACATGAACAAGCCCCTTGGTCCTTCCAGGCCCAAAGTAACCATCAGCCAGTTTGGGGATCAGAAAGTGACAGCCATGTCAGCCTTCTTGCTGCATGGCCAGGACCTGCAAGGAGCGTTGGTGGACCACCTTGCCCACCTAGCAGAGCTCTGCTCCTGGCTGTTGCCCTGTCCTGGTTCCAGCAGGGATGGGGTTAATTCTCCCAAGGAACCGGCAGGGGACACAGGTATTCCATCCCACGTGAGCCATGCCCAGGTGATAGGGGGAAGCTAGCTGGGGAAGGGGGCAGGAAGTCCCAGCTTGGAGAGGGCTGCGGTGGTCGGGGTCCGGTGAGCTGCGGCACTGTAATCACGTTCGTATATTCCTTTACCGGTGTTATTGTTTTCTCTTCCCTTTGCTGTTCTGTTAAACTGCCTTTATCTCAACCCACGAGTTTTGCCTTTTTCTTCCGATTTTGCCTATGGCTGTGGGAGTTGAGCGAGCAGCCACCTGGTTCTTTGTTGCCGGCTGAGGCCAAACCACGACATGCCCGTAGCACACCCCACGGAGGACTACAGTTTGAAAGACAAATCCAGCATTTCTTAAGCCTTTTGCAAGGCTTCAGCATGGCTGAGGAGATGATGCCCTGTCTGTCAGAATGAAGAAGGGAGCCAGCGAGCAACACACTCCCAGTTGGGGTTTACCTCCACACCAGAGACAGAAGATTTGTTGCAGAATAAGGACAAAATCGGTGTCTTTTCCCCATAGCATTATTATGGCAAGCATCCCAAGAAAGAGATTTGAACTAGCCACAGTTTCCTACTTGACCTTTTACAGGCTCAGAGTTATATTTTAGAAATGAAATTATCTAGCTGGCTCCAGCACTGCCTGTGCCAGAAGCAAGAGAGCCTCCCTCTGGACTGGCTAACACCCGACTGAGATACAAGCAGGTCTTTTCCACTTTACCAGAAAGGACAAGTTTAGGCAGCAAGTGCTGCTGATGTCACGCAGATTAAGACTGGAATAGAAGATCTGCATCTTCTATACAAGCAACCATTTCTCTTTTGGGTGCCTACTCAGACTGCAAAACCAGCAAGTGCTGAAGGACCGCAGTATGACTTGCAGACCTGCTTTGATCACGGGGCTGCACATTCCTCCCATTCCTTCAGCGCTGGCTCTGCAGCACATCACCGAGCAAAACTGATCCCTGCTAACACCCAGGCAGCATAAACTGCATCTCTCCAATCGGGGAGGACAAGGCAGCGTCCTTACAGAGCACAGCTCAGCACGTCACGCCTCTTGTCTCATTCCCCTTAAAAAGAATGGGGAAAAACACTTTATTTTGTGTGACTCATTGGTAGATGCGTCTATGAAAGAAGACCCATGAAAGGTTGCAGCAAGTATCACCAGAGCCAAGCACGTACTGTCTCACTGTCTGCTCATTTTCTAGAACTGAGACATCCTCTACAGCACAAAAACCCAAGACTTGAATGCTCCATGACACATGTTCAGAAAAATTGCTGACTTTTCAAGTAGGCATCTAGTAGAACTCGGGACTGTACAAGTATCCCTTGCAGTGCATCAGAAATGTAAGACTTCACAAAAACAATGGTGACTGTGAGGAAAAAAAGGCATCAATCAAGAATAAGTATTGCCCTCATGAGACTCCCATTGTGCGGGGGAGTGCTGGTACTACTTTTGTGCACCCTGTGCTCGTAGCATTTTCTTGTCTGCCTGACAGAGGACTGGGTTTTGGTGCACGTCCACCCAACAGGGCTAAGCTCAGCTCTTTTTACTTAACTTTGAGCCTCTTAGCACATAGGAGAGAAACATTTAGCTGAAAAGAGTCTAATAACCCAGAGGAGACCTCAGTGAGTTGGTGGAGGCTGTGTACGCTTCTCAGCCCACGGTTACAGCAGCCAGGTAGAGGCCAGTATTAAAACATGCACCTCCACACTTCACTCATGCCCAGTCACAGCCTCTGGCCTGCCCTGTACTCAGGGTGCCCGCTGGCAGCTCTGCTCCCCAAGAAAAGGGATCCAAGGGCAGCTTTCAGGTGTGCTTAGCCCTCACATGCCTTAAGCTGAGACAACAGAGGTTTCCACGGTCCACAGGGTGGTCTCAAGCCCAGTATTGAGGGCAGGTTTGGACCCAGTTTGTGACCAACAGTAGAAAAGCTTCTTGCCTCCCGTTCCTATCCTGGGCATGACTTAGCTTCGTGCTGCAGTTCCTTGACAGAAGAGCCAGCACACCTCTGTATGGGCCAGAGTCACCCTGGCACCACCTCGTGTATGCACTGGTACTCTCCTACAAGGAGCTGTGGCAAGTGTCACCCCACCAGCACCAGCCCCAGGCAGAGAAGGGCCTGGGGCAGCAGCTGCTGTGAAGCCAGGGAGGGTCTCTCAGGGGCATGACAGAAGCTCAGCAATCCTCAGCCATGGGGAAGGAGCATCTCCAAAGCGTTCCTGCTATTTGTTAAGCCCAGGGCACCGAGAGCACTAATCAGTGGTAGGGGATGTCCCAGAAGGAGCCTGCCCTCCTCCTCAGGTCCCAGTAACTCTCCCTCTCTCCCAGGAAGGACCAGGACCAGTGCTCTCATAACCACAGAGGAGTCCCAGCCCAGGCAGGCGGGCACAATGACTCTGCTCACCGATGCCGACCTGAGCCCACCAGCACTCAGGTGGCAGGTGGTACTTCCCAGGAATTGGTGTCAAACCTCCTGCATCCGTGTTTCTGTGGCTCAGGGACCAACACGTTTTTCTTGCCTCCTTTGTACTAAAGTGAGATCCAGATACTGAAGTACCAGCACAGGTGTGAAGTAAGATCCTGTCCACCCACTCTTATCTTTATTCATTCAGTACAGGGATATAACATATGTTACAAAATAAACCATGAAATGTTTACCAAGTGCAACTTTAAATAGCAAAAGCCCTAAAACAAGCTGCAGAAAGCTAAGGCAAGAGCAAGGGACATTCCCAGGGCTGTGTCCGCCATTGGAGTTCAAAGTGAGCGAGCTCTGGAGGCAGCACAGACCTCCCTTCTTCCTGACAAGTTGCTTCCCTGCCCTCGTACCAGAAGATAAAAATAGACAAATTTCTGAGGAGAAACAAAGGATGTCTGTTTTATCTCCCCTGGCACGTGTAAGATAGTCAAGTCTGAAAGAGGTACTACATGTAGGACAAGAGGAAACGGGTTCAAGTTATGTCAGGGCAGGTTTAGATTGGATATTAGGAAGCATTTTTTCACTGAAAGGGTTATTAAACATTGGAATAGGCTGCCCAGAGAGGTGGTGGATTCACCATCCCTGGAGGTGTTTGAGAAAAGGGTAGATGAGGTGCTTAGGGACATGGTTTAGAAGTGGTGGTGTTTTTATCAGGGTAGCTTAACGGTTGGACTTGATGATCTTAAAGGTCCCTTCCAACCTCACTGATTCTATGATTCTATGTTCTTCTGTCTAATGCAACAACATGCTAACTAGATGTTTCGTGCTCTGTGGCTCTCGCAGCTCTCTCCTCCTCTACCTGGGCTGCCTCTTACACCAGATGGGCCAGTGTACCCGTTTTGACATTGCTCTAAAAAGGCCTGTCCTCTCTCAGCACCTCAGCTGACCCGTAGGGGCAGTTATGAACATGTCCAAGGACCAGCGGAACAAGCAGTGTTTGTCCAGCACATGGAGGGTGATGCAGGCGCAGTTGCTGCAGTCCAGCTTCTCCCTTTGGGAAGGAGAACTCTCAGCAGTTCTCTGTCATCACCTGGTTATAGATGAGGTGCTTACCAGCAAAATCAAGGGACACGATCCCTCACCATTAGCAGGAGGCCCTACGATGGAAAGCCACAACAATTCAGACAATGCCACTAATAATCAGATTGCTTGGCAGTTTGTGACACTTGTTTCATGAACCAATGGATTAAAAAAAAAATAATTGTCTGGATAGCCAAACAGACCCATGCTGAACATAAAGTTTCATTTTATCTGCCAGCAAGGAGTCGTGAAAAACTGAGCTGAAACAGTCCTCGGAGAGGCTGTGTAGCACATTCCCCTGGCCTTCAGCAGGACAAGGACGTCTCATAGATGGTTGCCTCATCTGCCCTTTGAAGCCCCCAGTGCTGGAGATCCTCTCCCAGAAATCTAGTTCAGTGCTTCGTTTGAAAAAAAAAAAAAAAAAATTAGAACTCCTGACCTAACTCTCCCTTGCTGCAATTTAAGCCCATGGTTTCTTGTTCTAAACATGTGAGAGAAAGTGAAAAGTTTATTCCTTTCCCACTTGCATTTTTTCCCCACACAAATGCTTCAAGGCACTCACATCTCCTTTCAGTATTTTCTTCTCTGCATTAGATGACAGCAATTCTTTCAACTTCAGACAAACATTTAATTACATGCAACTACTTTTTGATCCAGGAGGTCATGCATTTGATGCTGAAGCCAGAGGGCTGTCCTAATGTGTGGCAGGAGAAAGGAAAGATACGTGACAAAACCTTGTAAGATCCTTAGGCCCAAGTTGTCTCACTAGAGCTTTAGCTTCTTCTTGATATAATCCATCCAAAAAAGCACGAACACAAGGTGCAGTAAAAACAAGTGAACCGCAGAAAGACACAGGTTTCAAGGCTCAATGCTCCACACCCTAACATGAAGACACTTGAAGAAAAATGGCCACAGGGATGAATGCCCGTCACCTTGAATCTCCTCCACTGGGTCTCTTCATCTCCATTTGATGCTCTAATTTCTTGCAAAGAAAGCTGCCGTTTCATAGCTGAGCACTATGCAAGGCTGGGCGGGAGGGGTTCCTGACTATTGGAAACTTTCTTTCCCCAGTGAATGGTGGAGCAGAGAGACCACTGTCCCTCCCAGGGCAGACATTCAAGGTCTTTCTCTGGGGTGGTTTGGAGTCCGCTGCTGAGTGCGGGGTTTGGGCCGCGGGGGCAGTGCTTGCTGCTGTCCCTGGGGCTGCGGCAGCAGCCGCTGCTGCACTTGCAGCTGCTTTGGGGTGGGATTGCACTGCGTCTGAGGGAGCTCCCGCACCACCATTTCACTGTCCACCTGGCGAGCCCGCATCATTCGCTCCTCATCTGCAATGACAGAAGGATCCCACAATCAGGCACATACTAAGCAGAAGCTGAACAGCCAGGGGCAAGTGCTTGGCCTTACTTGGAATTGTCTTGAAATATTGGTCTTACTTGGAAGGCCACTGTCACCCTCAGCTGTTCCTGCTACTCCAGTGAAGAAGCAAAATCACCTCCATCTGCGCATCCCGGGCAAACCCGAAAGCTTTTTGGCTGTCTGGCTGAGGTCAAGATAGCTGGGGGTGTTTGGGGCAGCTCTGCCCTCTCTATGCTGGGGGAACCAACTTTGCTGGGGAGGCCCCAGTGGTCATCAATGGACATCTCCAGCCTGAGCTGCTCTTTTGGAAACAGGTCACTGAAGGGAAAGTGAGATGTAACCCAAGGAAGCAACATCAAAGCACTCTGCCCTGCCACGATCCATGCTGGGATCTCCAGGCACCTGGAAGTCAGAGGCCCACTTTGCCAGCAATTATTTCCCCACAAGTAGAAGTAAATCTGTGCCAGCTGACTTTTGATCACCAACTCATCATTTTTGAAATGTCGGTCAGCTTAGCTTAGGGATTGAAGGATTTACTGCTTGGGACACTGAAATGGCCTTAAGCACACACCAAACTGTTTCAAAGAGGCTAGTCACCCTCTTATATTAGTTTTCATTTTACCAGATTTCTCTTTTTCTTATTTCTTGCTGAATCCAGACAAAAGAATTGTGGATATGCTATCACTGTACAGTTGAGGGAGTAGTGTATCCCACTCAAACAAGAACAGCCATAATGTAAATACCACTCATGGCTATGCTCACACCAGCATTATGCTCACAAGCTATGGCAAGCCTTCTGAGATGACATCCTGTGGTTGCACTGTGGTGAGCTCCCCCAGCAAATGGGGAAAGGTTCATGGTCATAACTTCAGAGGAAGCAGGAGGGCCATGGTGAGTTACCCACGCTCTGGTGCAGTGAGGTTGTGCTCCCCTCGGCTACGGAACTGGTCATGCTCACCCTTGTTGTCAGCCTGACCAAAAGCACCTTTGAGGTATCAGCTGAGGCGTCCTTCAGGCATTGATCTCCTTATTTTGACAGACTGTTGTGGTGTACAAATAAGCTTTTACTCTCATTTTGTAACTCGAGAACTGACTCACGCAGAGACTAGCTGTTATTTGAGACCACACAGGAAGCCTCACACAGCGTGTGGGGGCAGGACTCTGAAACAAGCCTATAAACAAGCCCTGCCAGGGCAACCTCCCTCCTGCTTTAGCCTCCCCTTCCAGGTAGACCAGGCAACTTTTCTGGAATAGGACTTCCGTATCCTCTACCCACCCAAAGTAGCAGCGATGCCCAGGTTGTAATTCAAAGTGACCTCTCTGTCAAGACTGAGAGCCAACTCTCAGTGAAGACTCTGGCAGAGTATTTCCTATGGTCCTACAGAGGCATGAATTTTGGACAACACAATTTTGGCCCACTCTGAAAACCTCAACTCTTTAAAGTGCCCCAAGTTGAACCTCCAATGTTGATAGGCCTCCAAGGACATTGCTTTGTAGAGAGGACAAGTTCTGTGAGATTCCTGAGGAAACTTACAGAAAAGCTGAGCCATTCTTGGCCCTTTGCACTATCTACAATGTTTCCAAATGGGACTAAGGATTTCAAAGATCCTAACTTTACACCATATAAATTTCATGAAAAAAATCTGCCGACAGGATATCTAACTGTATATTTTAGCCTCACAGATGCTCATGACTGGTGGCCTTGGCCAAGCTTTAGAGGAGAAATTCTTCCCCACAAATAAACAAAAGGGCTTGAGAACAAGAAGTCTTTTGTTCAAAGCATGTATCAGAAACCAAGATTGGCAACACCAGCCAATGTCCCAAGATACACCATATGCTAAAACCAGGTTACTGCTCATGCCAAGGCAGAGAGAACACTCCTGCCCACAGGGCTGCTCTCAGCAGGAAGCTCTAAGATTTTAGGTAGCTGGACAGCAATATAAAGCCCCTTAAACACTTACCATCATCTTCAAGCCTTTCTGCTTTCTTCTTCCTGATACAATAAATAAGCAAAATCACAAAGATGACCAAGAAGATTGCACCTCCTGCTACGCTTAAGATGAGATAAAGGTCCAGCTGGCCTAGTTATGGGAATGAAAGAGGATGTTAGAGGGAACAAAATAACTTGCACAACGTCTACCTAGAATTCTGTACTTTCTTCCATTGAGTGTAAAGGCAGCCACAGTGAGAAAGCCCACCTTTCGCCTTTTCTCTGTAGACAGCAGAAAGTTGCTGGTCCTCATTGTAGAGAATTTTCATAGAATCATAGAGACTCAGAATGGTTTGAGTTGGAAGGGACCATAAAGATCATCTTGTTCCAACAACCCTGCCACGGACAGGGACACCTTCAACTAGACCAGGTTGCTCAAAGCCCCATCCAACCTGGCCTTGAGCATTCCCAGGGATGGGGCAGCCACAGCTTCTCTGGGCAACCTGTTCCAGTCTCTCACCTCCCTAAGAGTAAAGAATTTCTTCCTAATACCTAACCTAAATCTACCCTCTGTCAGTTTGAAGCCATTACGCCTCATCCCATCACTACACTCCCTGAAAAAGGGCCCTTCCTCATCTTTCCTGTAGGCCCCCTTTCGGTATTGGAAGGCAGCTATAAGGTTTCCCCAGAGCCTTCTCTTCTCCAGACTGACCTACCCCAACTCTCTCAGTATGTCTTCACAGGAGAGGTGCTCCAGCCCTCTGATCATCTTTGTGGCCCTCCTCGGGACTTGCACCAACAGGTCCATGTCCTTCTTGTGCTGAGGGCCCCAGAGATGGTTGCCACTTGGACATCGAGCTGTTGACCACAACTCTTTGAGAGCAGCCATCCAGCCCATTCCTTATCCATCCATCAAATCCATGTCTCTCCAATTTAGAGACAAGGATGTTGTGCAGGACAGTGTCAAATGCTTTGCAAAATCCAGGTAGGTGATGTCAGTTGCTCTTCCCTTATCTAGCACTGTTGTAACCCCATCGTAGAAGGCCACCAAGTTTATCGGGCACGATTTGCCCCTAGTGAAGCCATGTTGGCTGTCACTTATCACCTCCTTATTTTCCATGTGCCTTAGCAGAGTTTCCAGGAGGATCTGCTCCATGATATTGCCGGGCACAGACGTGAGACTGACCGGTCTGTAGTTCTCCGGGTCTTCCTTTTTCCTTTTGAAAAATGGGGGTTATATTTCCTCTTTTCCAGTCAGTGGGAACTTCATCTGGACTGCCATGACTTCTCAAATATGCGGGATAGTGGCTTAGCAACTGCATTCAACAGTTCCCTCAGGACCCAGGGATGCATCTCATCCAGGTCCCAGGGAGCTGTGAACCTTCAGGTTCCTTAGGTTGTCTTGAACCAGATCTTCTCCTACAGTGGGCAGTTCCTCATTCTCCCAGTCCCTGCCTTTGCCTTCTGCGACTTGTGCGGTATGGCTGCACATGGTTGGGCCCCTGATGAAGCTGACTTACTGGCTGGAGTGGCTGGTATTCCTTTGTGCTGCATTCCAGGTGCTCTCCTGTTGACCCGTGACCCTTCTCCAGGTTCCGGCTATCTATTACAGGTATTTGGCATCATACTGGGATAGACTGAGGTTTCCCTCCCCTGGCATTTTGATTTCTCCCTGATGTATTCAAGTTCTGCAGAAAATTGAAGCCAGAGCATTCGTGTGTGCCAGCTCATCTTATTTAAATTACCACAAATGTCCTGTTCCTGCTAGCAATGGACCCTTTTAAGGACCATGAGCACCCAGGCAGTGCTCAGCATCTAACAAAAATAAACTTTTTAAGTACTTCCTACCGAGCTGGAAACATTGAAACTAGCTAGTATTTTGGTACTTCCTCTTCAATTTTTGGCTGTATGCAAATGTAAAAAATAGTGAAAAGGAAAATAACATAACCAAATATCCCAACGTCTCAAAATGAAAGTTCAGTTTGCCTGGTGAGCAAAAATTTATGTAGATGTTCCTTATTTTTGCCAGATAAGGTTTGCTGGATGCTGGCCTGCCTTCGCCACCTCCTGCTTGGGCTGTCTTCCTGGCATTCAGTGTTCACGCTCAAGCACAGGCTCAGCCATGGAGCTGAACCCAGCAGAAGCGCACAATCCTCGGCTTCTTGGGGGACAAAGCTCCATAGGGGATGACATCACTGGTGCCTCCTTTAACATTCACTGGGCATGAACATGGAGAGAAAGAGTGGTGACACCAAAGCTGAGATGTCTACAGTATAAGCCTGTCTACACTATCAGCCTGGGCTGCCCCAATGGAAAAAAAGATGAGTGATGTGGTTCTTCTCACCTGTTTTAGCTGCCAGTGTTATACTGAGGTGTATTTTGCTCTTTCTGTGCCTGTTTCTCCCACCTGACTCTAAGGGGAGACCAAGCAGATTCAAGCATAGTTATGCTTACATGAAAAGTTAGCTGAGCTGAAGCCCATCCAAAGCCTACTAAAGGTCAAAATTCAAGGATATAGGCCTCGAATGCAAGATCAGATGTTCATGGAGGGCAGCAGGGTTGGAAGGAGGTTTGACTGCAAGCTGAGGGATTTTTCATCTACTATGGAGCTGGCAGAGTCCTGCTACCACACAGAAAGGTTTGAGGCATTTTTAGTTTGAGTGGGAAGGGTAGTGCTACATGTTTTTTAGCAGTTTTTTAGGTGTCTCAGAAATGCTATATTTGTACCTTAGAGATCAGTGTGGCAAACCTTTTATTCCTCTGTTAATGATTTGAGAAAAAACAAACTCACACCCAACTCACTCTGTCAAAGAAGAGCATTTCTTAAGGGTGAGAAGAAGTGAAATCAAAGTATCTAGCTGATGGCTAATGTTTGCCTATACCAGCAATGCAGGCAGGCCCATGCTTGCCCAACTTGCGCCCTGGGATGGCCAGCTTAGCCAGCACTTCCTTATTAAGACAACGTGTTTGGGCTAGTTTGCCCTGCCTTAAATAGGCCTAATCCGGCAGCATGTTTCCATACCTGGCTCCAAAGTCCATGCCACATCCCACTCCCCCACACCCCAGCTTCTTCCCAATGCTAGTACCCACAGGACTGCGCAGCCCATCAAGTCAGGCAGCTCACGTAGCAGAAAACAACCCTTTTTTTGATATTTTAGGCACCAGTGGGATCCTTCAAGAGGCAAGGGCTGCACAGGCAAGCAGAGGCCATCCCATCCCTCAGCAATTTGCTGTTCAGTCAGCCTCAGCAGACCTTAGATGGCTTCGGTAAGATGTCTGTTCCTTAAGGCTTGCTCTCTTCCTTCTCACACCATAGGCTGGCCTTTGGACTTGGACTTTCCCTAAATTCTCTACGGCAGAAATAGCTGGAAATTGGAAATGCTGAGCCAGGTCTTGTGAGCCCCCCACTCTCCACTGGCTCTAGTGGGAGTCTAGAGCAAGAAAGTGCTTTAAGCAAAGTACTCGCAGTTAGGTGGGATGAACCCAAGCCCAGAAAATTCAAGGAGTTTTCCCCAGTACTGCACCGGAAATCTGAACTTTGAACTGAAGACCACATCCGACATCATACCAATATGATCTGTCCCTTGTTTTTGCCTTAACTTTCAAAACTTTTATGGGGGAAATGATGACTTATTTTGTCTATCTAATAATTTTCAGCATGACTCTGCCTGTTTAAAATGCAATTCCTTCAGTTTTTTTGATGCATCTGCAATTTAGAAAGATGACGCTTCAAGTGAGTAAGAAAATCCATGGTACATTTGAGCCATGCAACCTCAAAGCTCAGCTAAATTCTGAATAACCTCCCTCTTGATTTCTAGGCCAAGCTAGAGAGTACAAGCAGCTTATTTTCCCCCTTGTGAGAGCACCCATCCACAGTCACGGGTAGTGGGCAACCACCACCTTCATAGGCATGATCATGGAGAGGAGAAAAATAATGTGCAACTGGTTTCCCCACCATGAGGACGTAAATCAAGAGCAAATCCCCCGAAATCAATGCCATGGCTTCATATATATAGGAGAAGATTCCAAGCCATATTTTCCAAAAAATAAGCTGTAATTTATGTTGTGGTAGCTTAGGTAGTTTTATACTGTGTTACTGAAGTCAACTCTTTGGCTTTGGACTGGTTGACTGAAGTCAACCATTCCATTAGTTTTAAAAGAATAAAGGAGGATAAAAATGAGGTGGAAAGGCTTTCTGTCTTTTGCAGACTGCTGCGTGTGATTAAAACATTTTCAGGCCCACCTCCCTGCTTTCTCCTTTACTTCATTGGTCTACCACTAGAGATAGTTGACACCACTTGAGTCTACCAAGATGCTAACACCAAAAAGTCTGTCAGGATACCTCTGGCATCTTTTGGAAGAAGAGTCAGCAGTGACGGAGGGGAGGGAGAAAATGAGCAAGAATATCTCTCTTGTTCATTCACCTCTCAGCCAGCCTGACCTCCCTGGCAGCCTGCAGTTTTCCCAGAAGACTTCACCCCCACTGGAAGCAGCACCTCATTGCACCCCATGCTCCTTCCTGCTACCCACAAGGCTCTTGAATCCAGAAAAATCTCTCCCTCTCTTCCAGAGACCCCTTAGGACCCACTGAGCATAGGGGAAAACACCTCCAGCCACAGGAGAAGAGGAAGAGTGTGGCCCGCCTCACATCTCACTGCCCCCAGCTTGGCCTCTCTGCTGTAAGAGCAGGGATGCCATAAGGGTAGTGGTGGGGCAGGCAGCAACAGGGTGGGCAGGGTGGAGGTGCGACAAGGGTGGGGAGGACCAAGCAGAAAGCGTGACTCACATCCCGGCTACCACAGTAGTGTCAGCTCCCAATAACTGCAGCAGCGGTAAACTTGCAACACCGGATGCCAGGAACAATCGATGCTCCTGGCACCTGGACCAGTCCTACAGATACATGCAACTGCGTCAGGCATTGTGCATCCACCCTAGCAGATTGTGGCAAAAATAGATTTTTTTTTACCTGAGCACTTAATTACTTTTTCAGCCATTTTTTCACTGACTTGGTTCTTAACAACGCATCTGAACGTCCCAGAATTCCGCATGTGCATTTCCAACTTTGTTTCATTCTTTTGGATTTTTTTAACTTTATCTTGAGTCAGTTCTATTGTAAATGTTTCATCTTTAGTCTTCTGCTTCACTTCACACTTGACAGATACAGTTTTATTCCTGCATTCAGCACTGAGGATTGGCTGGGGGACAGGCTCTGAAAAAGAAGAGAAGGGACAGGCACATCTGAGATGGTTTCTCCTTTTGAAAACCTCCATTATTAAGCAGAACAGAACTAGCCCCCAAGAAGCAGTGAGGGAGTAACACCAGCTAATGAGACCAGAGAAGAACAAAGAGCAAATTAGACCTCTACTACAGAAGTAACATGGCAATAAGAAAGAAAATGCAGTATGTTAGCCTACATATTTGGCCCAGCAAAGCAGAGCTGCACCCCCATGGCTGGACTACTTTCCATCTCAGCCTGGCTCACAGCCAGGCAGGCAGGTAAGGGGAGAGAGTGTATTTGGGGGGGGGAGAGGGGGGACGACACAGACACACGACAGAAGACATGAGGGACTCTGAGCCACAGCCCCCTCCAACTCTGTCCCCAATATTTAGGTGCAGATGAAGTCACCTCTGATCTGCCCATGCCCGTCAGGAGAGATTTCCTCTAAGGCAGAACAAACAGCTACTTACGATGCTTTATGTGACACTTTAGGTACTACCAACGGCACTCAGCTAGCACGACAGCCACAGCATGAAAACCCATCAAAACAGAATAGAAAACACAAAACAGACACCTCTTAGCTCTCAATGAGGTTATGACAGAGAGAACTGATGTCTATCTCTTTTTATGTCCTGCAAGCAGCCAGCTACATTTTCATTCCAGATTCTCTCTCACTGGTGGCTCTGAAAGAGCCAGAAAAGCCTGCGGGGCTTTCCTCAACTAGGGGCAACTGGTGGGGACATGAGACGGAAAAGAATTAATTTCTACCTTTCAGACCAGGTAAACAAAAACATTCCAGGGCCACCTCTAGTTAAAGGCAGTGTAACTTCTAGAAATCATAAACTTTGAAGCCAATAAGGGCTGCTCGTAGCAAACGCAATCTAGGTTCACGCTGTGACATCTGCAGCCACCTTCTCCTCGTTAAGCCCACTCCTCTTCTGCAAGCTGTAACCTATCACTCAGGGGAACATCCTAGTGTGAAATACTACAGTCCAGGTTCTGGTGATGGAGTCGTGTGATGATACCATCTAAACTATCATTTTGTTGGGACAACTGTTTGTCCAACCTTAGTAACAAAGTATAATCTGGCTGACAAATAATTCTAGCACCCGAGAGCTACTAAAGGACTTTACTTGCAAAACCGTATCTCAGAGGTAAGGCAACCTCTCTGCTGCACAGCAGATGGAATGATGCAGCACGTAGCTCGGTCAGAACCTTAACCTGAAATTGAACCCAGGACAGCCCAATGACAGCTCAGTGGCTCAAAGCATGAGTAAACAGCATCAGGCCCCAATGACTTCCTGAATCTGCAGACAGTTTGCAATACCAATTCCCGAAGTAGTGAGACACCCTCGCTGCTCAGCAGTCCATTATAGCCATGGGGCCTCCCGCTGTGCAGAAACCCTGCTAAAACTATTCCAGCTTTCATTGCTACCCCATCAAGGCATCATTTCTGTAGTGCCAGCTGGTGCCCACAGACTCAAGAGGTTGGCAGAGGCGTGCATGCTGGCTGAAGAAGGATGGAGCAAAATCATCCTTGTGCTGGGGAAAAAAATCCCAAACATGCTGTCTTACAGCTTGGAGGTCTGGAGAGGTGGCAACAGCCATAAGGAGCAGAATAGCCATTCCCATCTTCCCTACTCATCCCAAAAGCTTTGGGCTGCTACAGCGCTGATCTCTCAGGGTAAGATACAGCACCGGCATGGAGGCTGGCTTCATGTTTTGAACCCATGCAGCTGAAATGCCCAGGTGTGCGCTTAAGTGTGCTTTGAACACCACAATCTTCGTATTTGTTGTGGTATGCTAATGCAAGGATAAGGTGCAGGAGTCTTCTCCCCCTGCAAATTCAACTCCTGTTGTGGTGTATCTCAGGGGAGGTGACCGCTGGCTAATTTTTAAGTTAGAGCAAAAATGGAGTGGGATCGCATTGCCTAAATACAGGCATTTAGTGCCACCTGGGCTCCAGAGCTCTCCTCAGGAGGTTGGCAGACCTCACCCTGCCGGAGCAGTAGCTAGAGACCAAAAGTCATAATTCAGTGCACGTAAAATAGCATCAGAGGTGCCAGAAGTGCACAGTGCATCAACGACAGGTGTACCTCACGTAGGTTGCTGCACTCTGACAAGAGGTTTCTGGAAGCAGGGTGCTGTTGGCAGCAAGGCCCCGCTCGCGCGATTCGGCCCCGGCTCAGGGCCCGAGGGGTCCCGGCAGCGCCTGCGGTACTGCAGTAGGGCCACCCCCGCTCACCCTGCCACCAACACGGACGTGCTCACAGCTGCTTGCTCGGGCACATGCAGAAACCTGGCGGCTGGCAGAGGGGAGCCAGAAAGAAGCAGGGGAGCAGAGGGCATCAACAGGAGCAAGAGAAGGGAGAAGAGCGGCAGGCTGCTGTCAGTGGCGGGAGGAAAAAGGTATGTCTCACCAAAGTTCCCCCAAAACATTATCTGCTCCTCACACCGCCCTGACAGTGAGTATGCTGGGAGTGCACAAGAATTTGGGAGGAGACACAGCCAGGACAGCTGACCCCAACTGACCAAAGGGATATTCCATACCACTCCATACTCCCTATGAAGCTAGGGGAAGGGGAAGGAAGGGGGGGATGTTCAGAGTTATGGCATTTGTCTTCCCAAGTAACTGTTACACGTGATGGAGCTCTGCTCTCCTGGAGATGGCTGAACACCTGCCTGTCGGTGGGAAGCAGTGAATGAATTCCTTGCTTTGCTTTGCTTGCGTGCGTGGCTTTTGCTCTACCTTTTAAACCATCCTTATCTCAACCCACGCGTTTTTCCTCACTTTTACTCTTCTGATCCTCTCCCCCATCCCACTGTGGAGGAGTAAGCGAGCGGCTGCATGGTCTTAACTCCCAGCTGGCATTAAACCATGACAGAACGGTATGGGAAGAGCAAAAACTCACCCTGAACGATGAACATTGTATATTCTTCTGCCTTCAATCTTCCATCCAGCTCATAAACAGTCACCTTGTACTTCCCACTGTCCTCTTTCACCACCTGCTGTATTTGCAGAGTCCCATTTAGGAATACCTTACACCTGCACTGCTCCTTGTTTGCATAGTACTTAACATTGTTATCTTTTATCTGAAGCAACTTTATTCTGTCTCTCACCCACGTTGCATCATATATCCTTCCAGCAGCAGCGATGCGGAGAAGAGCCGTCTCATTCACGGCCATGTAAATCCAGTTGGTGGTGGAGCCTGTAAAGGGAAGCACAACCAGCCCGTCAGCATGCCTCCAGCAGTCCCTGCTGCTGCGCTCAGCCGCCACAGCAGTGACCCAAAAAGCTGTCACTTGCCACTCCCCTCTGAGTTGCCTAAGCCTCTCTGCATTATCGCTGCTGTCTTCTTCCCCTGTTCCAAAGCGCCCCTTGGTTGTTCATTAGATAAATGTCAGCACCCAATTTAATTTTGAGGCATAAGGAAGGTAAGAGTCCAGATTTCAATATCTGGCTTTATACACTGGCTGACTTATTTGGAGTGATTTCAGATGCCAAGATTCACGGCTGCCCATGAACTTAACCATTGCAGAAAGTAAGGTCACTTCGGTGTGTTTTGCACATGGAACAGGCCAGTACTCAGAGCACCCACCACCGCAAACATTGCTGCGGACAGCAAGAACACAAACTAGACATGGCCCTGGACAGCAGGATCGGTTCAGCAATAACAGTGATGACAATAACAATAATAGCGGCCCGTGTCAAGCAGTGAGTGAGCGAGTGTAAGGCACTGAACTGGAGGCAGACCCAGTGCTGCCAGCTTGCAGTGCCCCCTCCTCACCCACCCCGGGCACCCTGCCCCGCTGGAATATACCCACTTGATTTTACTAGCACAGGATCATCATGGGGCAAGTAAGGCAGGGAGAAACAAACAACTAACCGCATCCTGTGAACCGATCAGGCACTGGAGACATCAGGAGACAAGCCAAGGCCAAAAAAAAAAAAAAAAAAATCTTTTCTCTTTGCAGGTCTCCTTTGATGAGAGGTCCCTTCTCCGGAAGAGGTAAGAGTAGGTGCTTCCCAAAGGTGCCACCAGGACTGGGCAGCACTTACTGCGTGGCTGCTGAAGGTGATATTCAGGAAAGGCAAGGCTGCTAAGCATCAGTCCTGTTACTACCAATGGAGATGATGTACTCGTTAGGCTGTGCCCAGGTAGCATGCCCTCTCCCCGGGGGCTGCTTCACAGCCTCTGCAAGACCCATCTCTGATGACCCGGGGCTTCAGAGTGCAAAGTGTGTCGGGAGGTCACTTCAAGTAAGGTACTGTCTCAGCCCCGTGGCAGGTGGACAATTTGCAGGAGGAGGTAGAAAAGTGCTCACGAGTGTCAGGTGGGATAAGCTCACTGATAGCCGAACGTGCGCTCAGAGCCACAGCTCATTTCATTTGTCATCTTAAGTTCATTCCTCTTCAATTTACAGGATAAAGCCGATCAGCAGGAGGGGATTTCTCTCCACATCACCAGATAGAGTTGATTCTGCTCTAATTTTATATATTTTAAGCACTTTTTGCCCCCAGAGAGAAAAAACTATCTTTATGCATATTTTTATTGCAGTCCTTCATTCCTGGTATCTAGGACAATGATAAACCATATCATTGGGATATGAGGGGAACTGAAATCCAGTTGTTATTTCATGAAACTGACAATATTAGAGATAATCAAAGGACTACAACAGTGTGCCTCTGCAACAAGAAAACTAATACCGAAGTGCTTCCAGCAATTCACCCCCAGTCTAAGGAGAGGCTGTTATTTCACCATTGCATTTCCTACAAGGTATTTGATGTATCTAATGAAATATTCTCAAATCAAGCTACCAATCAAACAGTCTTGGAAGCAGCTATCCTCCACACAGACGACACTGCAGATTATACCCAAATATTTGAATTCTGATACTTGTTTCTGCTCAGTCGCGCACAGATATCCTAGTTATATTCCTAGTTATAGGATTTCTTTGCGTAACAGATACATCTATTTTTTTTCCTCTCTGGAAGAAAAAAAAATATCTAAGTTTTTCAGGATAATTCAATGGCATCTCCATGGACAGACCACCTACACACATCTCTGGATATTTATCTGATTTCCATAGTCCTGCTGATGGAAAGCTGAGTATCCCACACATATGATACTAAAAATCTGTTTAGCTAATGAAAGAGCATTTCTGCTTAATGCAAACTGAAAAGCATTCCAAGGGGCAGAAGGATCCAAACTGGCATCCTAGAGCTCACTTGCAATCACAAGAAAGAGTTAAAAGGAAAAGCTCCCATAGTAATTTTAAAGAAGTAAGGAAATCTTTGAAACAAGTTTTCCCTTTGAAATGTTCAAGGGAATAATCTTCGTTTCTGCTGGAGAAGATGTTTTATATATCACGTACAAAAAAACCAGTTCCTTATTTATCTATTAATTTTGTTCTGGAGGAAGAGAAAAGCATTAAACTGCCATACATAAAATCTGTACTAGAATGAACAGAGGAAAAACAATCTATGCATGATTGTATTGTCTCCATCTCTTATAACCTTTCTCTAATCTATGAGTTAACACCTTAATTAAGTTTTTAGATTAATATTTTAAAAAATAATAAGAGGAATAATATGCAAAATATAAAAGATGTATGCATTTGCTTGCTGTTTTCACATCTTACACTTCTTCAACTCCACTGAAGACACTGAGATATATCACTCTTTCTGTTAATATTTATGTAAGAATATAATTTGCACTTTCAAAAGATTTGCTCATTTTTGATAAGAAAAGGAAATTACATGCGATAATGCACCATGAACTGGATCTCTAATGTAGTACAAGCTACCTCGAGAGCAGAGAGAAAACTGCATGCTGACATTTCGCATTATACATGTGTCAAATTAAGGCTCATTAACTTAAACCCAAAACTCTTTACAACTTATTATTATAACTGGAATAGGAAACTCAGGTCCTGCCCTCCCCCAGCTGAAAATTAAATCTAATAATAATAGCAATAACCCAAAGATATTAACTCACTGGGAAAGTGGAACTGGTTTCTTATCAGTAACATCCTACCAAGTTGTAAATGGTTTAAAATGCAATTTTAACAACACCAGCCCAAAAAAGCAAAAAAGGTAAGAAAAACTCACATTTTACACTGGGAAATAAAAGCAGCATGCACTTGACTAGGAAAATCCTCCTAAAGTTCATTTTCAAGTCAAAAAAGTCGAGTGTCGCCTTGTCTAATGATAGCTCCTGGCAGGTGAAAGGATTTTCTACTGTGCACAAGCGGTTGTGAGACGTGTCAATACAGCCCTTGTGCCCTCCTCCCAGCTCTCACCCCATCACTTCTTGTTTCTAGCACAGGCAGAAAAAACAAAGGCAGAAGTCCCTCTCGATGAGATGTTTTATCAGGATGGGGACAACTTGTAGTGACAAGGAATGTATACACCAAATTGCAGGAATGTCCCTGAGGTCTGTCTCCCCAGCTGGAGAACCAGACGGAGCCCTCATCCTCTTCAATGTTCACCCAAAGAGTTAAAATACAGCATCCACATGCCAGCATCCTAGCGGGACAGATGTGGTTTTGGCTGGGGGGTGGGTGGAAGGGTGATGGGAATGCTTCTGCTCCCCCATAGCTTCAGCAGCAGCGAGGGGACAGCAAGTCCATCACCCCCAGCGGGGAGCGGGTAGCCGATGGCTGTTGGACAACATGTAGAAAGGAGACACACTTCCCTTGGAAACCATCAGGATCAGCTTCACATCAATGTCTGACCTATGAGGGGCTGGCTGGTGCCACGTGAAGGTGTCCTGCAGGCACGGCCGGCTGTTTGAGCAAGCTGCAAAAGAGGGATGAGCGTGAAAGGGGATGAAAACACTGCTTTGGGTCTAGCCAGAAACTAGCCCTGGAGCTGGTTGCTGTGGGAAAGATGGTAAGCAAAGAAACTGGGAGGGGGCACGGGAGTTAGGTCCAAGCACACGTGAGAAGCGAACAAAATCTTTATTCCCGATTCCAGTATGAAACAGATGGGGTGGTGAGGATTTTGAATCACCATCCCCAGCACAATCCCTCTGCTACGGTGGCCACCAAAATCTTCCAGCTTTTTATTGCAGATGTAGACCAAGAAAAGCAGAAGAAAAGCTGTGGCACAGTTGCGGTACAATATTAGATAAATCCTTCTCGTTCATTCCTGTCATTCATCTTCCTTGAAGTTATGGGAAGGTGTTACAGGATACCTCCCCTTTTCTGGCTTTGTCATCTTCTAACTGGTACTAACACTCGTAAAAACTACACCTTCTTGCAGAAAAGGAAAAAAAAACGTTTCCTGAAGTAAAACCCACTAAGGTCACAGTATTGCTGCCTCTGCACATGGTGGGAAAACCTAGCTTTTCTTCCTTCTTTTTGTTATTGTTTCTTTACAAAGAATGCACAAAGGAGGCACACGCAAAAGGAGAGAGGAAGCAACAGCAGCGAGATGACATTCCTGTGCCTGACCTCTACCATCTGTGGAGAAAAAACAGACGAGGGCAGGGGCTGCCATGCCCAGGCGTCTCCCCAGCCGAGCAGACTGTGCCGGGGGGCTGTGGGGACCTCTCTCCCTGGCCATGCCAGCAGGGACATGCAAGGTCTGCACGCTTGGACACATCTGTTTCCAGCCCGAGCACCTACAGGGCTATGGGTAAAAGCCTTTTTTTCTTTTTTTTTTGCTGGGTCCGTAAAGCAGAGCGGAGGGAGACCCCTGGGCATGCTGAAACCACTGCCCACACTCTGCTCAACCTTGTCCCCCTTCTTCCTCAAGGCAACATCCCCTCCAAGCCACTGCCTGTTTCCAGCTTAGCCCTGCGCTTTGTCTGTTCGTGGGCACACTCGGATCACAAACGCGCTGGGGCAGGGACCATCCTTCTGCTCCGGGCACACACAGAGCCTGCGCGGTGCCGTCCTTCTCGACGGGTACTGCCTGATGCGGAGCCGTGGGCAGAAACTGGGATTGGTACAAATGAAATACAAATGGAAAGATGTGCGCGTGTGTGTGTGAAGCTGAGACAGAGAAGAGAGGTAAAGCTCCACAGCAGCAGAACAAGGCTTAAACAGATGCCCTGTATTCCTAACAAATGCCACTACTTCCAGCTAATCAAGTTTGTTATGCCCGGATGCCCACGCTCCTGTAGAATCACAGCTGAAATGACTCAGACTGGAAGCTCCTATGCTCCAGCAGACCAGTTATAGCACATCAAACGCGGCATCCTTTCTCCTGTTAGAGCGACAGGTAGACAGGGGCAAGAAACCACTCCTAAAGGATATAAAAGGTCTGTTCAGAAATGAGCTGGCTGTGAGCAGAGAAGAGGCACTCAAGAGAGGTGGTGAGGGCTCAACAGCTGATGTCCCCTGCCCACTGTGCATCCCAGAAGCAATACCAGGCCTTGGTATTTCTGAGTACTTGGGTGCATGTGCACAAAGTCAACTTGCTTAAACATTTTGTATAACAAGAGCACAGCTGCTCCAGCAAAGGGGCACACCACCCACCTGCAGCAAGGTGGCACGCGCATGGTCCATCCCACCAAGCAGCCCCTTTTGTAACCAGCATCAGAGGCTTCCTGTGCCATCAAACCCAGCTGGAGAAGGAGAAAGCACCCTGTATTTCTAACCTCAGCCTTCCTGTCAGATGAGAAGTGGGGAAATGGCAATATCCTTGCAGCTTTACCCTCTCTCTCTTGAGGAGCAAGACAATGTCATGCTGCAGTCCTGACTGGGCTTTGATCCCCGTTTTAGAAGGCAGGGATTTTCTGGATGTTACTGGGAGGGATGCACTGGAAGTCCCTGCACTGATGTCTCTGCTTCCCCCTAAGGGAAAGCAGTAAGGAGAAGGTGTTGGAAGGCAAATGGGTACCCTCCGGAAAGCACAGCAGCTTTGGGCTACAGCTACACAGAAGTTCTGGAGGCCAGCATGTACCTTCAGTGATGCGGCGTGGCGTGCATGTCCTGAAACCAGCTGCAGCAAGGAGCACTGGCAGAGCAGCACCCCCCGCACCAACCAGCGATGCCCCCCCAGGAGCAGGACGGGCTATTGCTGCAATTCAAGCCTTGTCCCAGATTGTGCAGGGCAGGACGAGGTGAGGTCTGCAGGTAACCATGCCTTCACACTCTGCTGCTCGCTGCAGACACCCTCTCTCCTACCTGTTACACAGGCAATAACACTGCTGGGCTAAATGCAAGCCAGCAAGAAAACTGGGGCACTGAGAGAAAAGAAGACATCTCCCAGTGTGGTGGTGCGGGACCTGTGTTCAGTCAGGCCTGTCAGCTCATGGCTGAGGATGCTTGGCCTCTGGTTAGCCCACTACATTGCTAGACATCTCTGTCTTCTGACGCGCAGTAGAGCAGAGGACCAAATGCAGCCATGACAATGGGATGTTTCTTTGCAGCCGCTATCTCTGTGGTATTGTTTCCACTGCAAAAGCCACAAAGTGCTGTAGTCATATACATTTGCTTTTGTTGCTTGCTCTCTCTTTTGCTCTTCTGTTCTTTGTAATACACTAAGCAGTTTCCTCACAGGGAATGTAAGTATCATACTTACATTTCCATGTAAAGGTGACAGACTCCCACACATCTGAAGGCAACATCTCAAGAGACAATATGTAGCTGTTACCAGCTCTAAGTCTTCAACTTAGTGATGAGCCAATAAACATTCATGCCTGAGGCTTGTTAAAAAAAAAAAAAAAAAAAAAAAAGAGAGAGAACGTTATAACGTTATTAGATCTACTAGAAAAGAAAGAGTACAAATACAGTTAGCGTGTTCTCAGGAAAGTCAGCGTGCAATAAGCCAGTGAGGATTTGTAGCCCATCTGCTAATTTGCACCATCTACTCTCGTATGAACTTTAGGTCATGTGAAACAGCATTTGCATGGGATACTTTCCCTGAAAGAAAAGTCAGACACCCTGCACTCACCCACCACCACTTGAGACCCTCACCATGCAAGATGACAAGACTATTGCAAATTCACACCTCTGAACTTCTCAAAAAGACAGACCTTTGGCGAGGCACAGTTTGTGAGAAGGGTGAATGTGATTTTGATTGGATCACCAGACAGGTAATATCATGTGGAGGGGAAACTTTAGAACTTTGGATAAGGCTAACCTTTTTCTCGGGAGCTCTCCTGGGTTTGCACCCTCGCCTGCAAGACTAACAGCTGGGCCCCATCTGCGTTGCCCTGGATGCCAGCTGAGGGTTTCACAACAGCACATTCCCTCCCCCTTTCGTGCAGCTTTTTGCAGGATGGGGGGAATTGTGGGCAGTTGTTGAAGTGGGGAAGAAGCAAAGTCAGCCTTGGCAGGAGGAGCTGCCCCTGCACTGTGAAAGGCTGAGGAACTGCTGGCTTCCACATACAGTTTCAACCATTTGGCTGACGAAGGCTGCATACCACCTCCTCTTCACTTCTGCCTTACGCAGAGCCAAGAAAGTCCAGCTTGAATGAAGTGGTGCAAATATGAAGATCATGAACACAAAATAAAGCTTTGGCCAAGGGTTTGGTGGGGATGCTGACTCGGTGGCTTGGAGCCTGTTACATGCAAACCGAGAGCACTGTTTTCCTGCGCACAGTGGAAACATTCCAAAAATAGTGACAAAACCTGTCAGCTCTCTACAGAAACTTTTTACTCCTTCTCTAAAAAAAAGGTAAGTTGAAGCTTTTAAACCTTAACTTATGCAGAATAGTCCTCAACTGATTATTTGAAGAGAAATGGTTCCCTTGTGATGTCTGTAACACCACATCATCAGCCCCAGGTGTTCCCTCTCTCAAACTCGTTTTCTTCTTTTCTGCCTGTAAGCGCATGTCAACAGACAAACCTCACAAAACACACCGAGGTGAAGCCTGGTCTGAAGAAATGTAAACACCTTAGACAGAGCAGTTAGTCGTTGTTGTGAATCACAGATTGTCAGAGGCTAGAGCAGATGTCAGCATCCCATCAGACAGTTATTCTCGTAGACGGTGCGTTTCAGTCTTGCTTGTCTGACACTGATTTCCACCATCTATAATGACCCTAGATTTAGGATCTAACTTCCAGCATCTTATTCTAGTAATTTCAGGGACATTCCTACTGCTGCAAAACACGTTGCAGTCCAAGCAAAAGTTTGCTGGCATGATACAATAGATCTGTTTTACACAAGAAGCCAGAGAGATGAACAGAACAGTCTCTTCCAATCTTAGCAGTGATAAATACACAAAGACCTGCATTAACTACAATATGCCCCTTCATCACCAGAGAGGTGATGAAGGACCAGCTATCCAAGAAAGATAATAGGAGAATAGCTAGTCTTAGAAATACATCCAGGAAAGACAACTTGTTACTACCATCTAAGTAATCTTTCAGTCAAGATCCGACACTCTCCAGAAACCATCATCTTAACAAATGCATGAATAACTGATGTCTCCTACAATGTTTTACTCTATTATAGTAGTATAACTTCAGAGAGGGTGGGAGGATGAGATGTGATCCAGGAGACTGAGCACAAACAACTGGGCAATACATTTCAGTACTAAAGGTGTTTATCCCTAGGAGGGGCCCTGAATGGCCTTTATACAGCTCACACACACAGGGGATCTTAACTTCAAATGCAAGCCATCAGCACACTCTCTTCATAGGCTGCAGAGTCACTGTAGGGATTTGTCCTACCAGTGCAGCCCCTGGGATGCACGCATGCAGGCATAAAATGACCCTTCTTCTAGAAGGCCTTGGATAAGTCTCTCTGACACATCACTGTCAATCCCAAAATTGCTGTCATCTGAGACTGTAATTTATTTATTAGATGGTGGACCTATGATAGTGCACAAAAGTCCATTATGTGGCCCTGTACATATACATAAGGAGGTTTGGCCCTTATGACCGGGAAATTAAGAGGTAAACTTCTCAGAAGCATCTGAGTGACCTATCAGCACAGACTTGTTGCCGCACACTGAAGCAAGAAAAAGAGGGTCCTGCTGTCTTTCACATCCCTTATACAGATGCTTTTTGCACCATGAGGTCCAGCGCAGCATACAAGCCCTTTTGCTGCCCAGAGAGGAGTCTGACTTAGCATCTCAGTTTCCCCTGCTTCTTCTCTGGTCTCACAAGTTTCCTGTGCCCTGTGAACCTGCTTTTGGCCTCTCTGATGTTTGCCTGTTCCTACACGCAGCTGTTTCAATGCACCGACTCACTTAGCAAGCTGCGAGGACCGCAAGCAGGGCAGAAAACAGGAGCTGAGACCATTGCCACAGCAAGACAGCGAGGTTTCAGCTAGTTGGTGCACCAACACACCCTACTCTTCCCTGAGCCAGCACCAGTGGCACACCAGGACCACCAGACCCCACTCTGGCCAGAGCAAGCAGCACCATCCCTCTCGCCTGTGTCACCCAGCCCCACATCGGGGCTGAAAAGCAACACCAGACACAGGTGGGCAGCTCCTCAGGGCACGGGGACAACAGGGCAGCAGGACGGGCTCACCCCTGTCCCAACCATGCTCTGCTCTGCTGCCAACAGGCCATGCTTGCAACAGGAACCACCGGGGGGCCGAAGCAGGGAGCTACACGAGCACCAGGAAAGAGTGGGCCTTTTCCACAGCAGGGGAAAGTACCAGGCACAAGGCTGCCCATGTTTCTAAACACTTACGGCCCACAGCTCCTGTTGTCAGCCAGGAAGGGCAAACGGCTGAGGGGCTGTGTCATTGCGTTTCTGAGAATTTCTGGGGTTTAGGAGCACAGTGAGGCAGGCATGGGATGTTCTGCGTAATGCATCTGGGCGCCGGGGGTTTGGAGGCAGGCTGAGGCTTTTCACAGTAATTCTACCAAGGCGATATATGAGGCCCAACTCCCTCTGTCACACTCCCGAGAGTCAGAAAGAAACCAGCAGCTCACAAGCTAGCAAGGGTAATGAGCAAAGCACCATCCACCAGAACAGTTTTGGTAAACCTCCTTCCTCCACGTCCTGGGCAGCCGGACATCCCCTGGCAGCCGGACCACAGCACTCGCTGACCCAAACTCCTGGATCCCAACTACCTGTCCACAAGGCATCCTTTAAAAGTACCTTCCATTCAGAGTATCTACTACCACAAGCAAGGTCTCAGTGGTCAGGTTCAGGGTGGCGTCACCATTCTTTTCAGCCATCCCCTTTTGTTTCTATCACGGAGAAGCGGGCTTTTTGTTGACTACGTTTCTCTCGTGTCCCCCCACATACACCGCTTTCAGCAACTCAGGAAAATTTGCTGAACCTTAGTGGCCACGTTGCAGAGCTGCAAGTTTACAGTGCGGCCTCAATGGAAAGTTACTGTGCTTGCTTTGTGCCCACACAGGTAAGATGCACTGGGTTGGAACTACAGCTGCAGCGGTTATTTGTGGTATCTTGGAAGTTCCTTTAAGCTCTGCAGCATCAGTAATTCAGTAACAGTCTACTTTCCTCTCTCACCGAGGCTGTTTAACCATTGGGGTTTTTTAAGATAGATGGTATCATATTCATGGCAGTGTTGACTCCTACTGACCTCTCCAGCAAAGAAGGGCCTCTTCATCTACAGCTGGTTCTCCAGAGAAACCTAGAAACAGGCATTTGTATTTGCCAAATAACAAAGCTTTTAAACTCTCAACAAAAGGTAAGAAAACAAAACTCCTTATCAGAAGTTAAATCACATGAAGAAAATGAACTGCAAACCCTCAACAGCTGGGCGGGAATATGTGCAAACAGAAGCTCAAGTTGCACAGCTTTCACCGTGGCCTCCAACAGCAGCAAGAGAAATCCTGACCCAGCTCGTGCACAGGAAGGAAAAGGGAACAGGCATATTCTTACCTGTATTCAGGGTACCTAAACAGCTGGTTGTGATCCTGCCTTCCCACCACCCTTCTCCCATTTCATTTAGCAAAACTCATACCAGAAAGCGAGGTCAGGAGAAAAATCCTGAAAGGGCTGGCTAGAACTACAGAAGGTAGTGAGGGGTGTAGAAAAAAAAAAAAAAGAAAATATATTTCCCATCTGCTGTTATGGGAAGATTTGTGTTTACTCCCCTTCTCGGGCCTGTCTGAACTAGCACAGCACGTTCCCTGCACATGGCTTAGGAGAAAGACAGAGTAAGGAGTCCCCAGTGCCCCAGGCTAAGCATCACTACAGGGGCTGAGGGGAGCTGTGACCTACCACTGGGAGAGAAGCGCATCCGTCTGGAGAACACGATTCGTGCCAAATGTCAGGGAGAGTAGGCATGAGGAGGAACCAGCAGCACTGCTTTCTGGAGGACAACATTTTATATTGCCTAAAGAGTTTGCAGGATGATGGAGGAGAGACTGTCCTTGAGACCCCTACAGCCTCCCCACCCCTTTGAGGGAAAAGCAAGCATCTATGACTGCCGGTACTCACCATCACTTCTGTACCCTCAGTCATCGAGCCCCCTCTTCCTCTTGGATCCTCTGCAGTGGTCACTCTGTTCTCTGCATTCTCCTCCTCCTTCTTCCGGCCCTGCCATGGTTCATCCTGTGACGACAGGGACACCAGCAGCAGAGGCTGTCCCACCCAGCAGGTAGCTCCTGCTCCAGGTTGTGTCCCACCTCGGAAAAGCCTCCACCCACCCCAGTTTCTGTAGTCGGCTCCAGATGAATTGGGACTGACTGCCAGGCAGTTGACTACCGATTTACACACATGACTGAATCCCATCCCTGCTGTCCTCAATCCCCTAATTACAGGTTTGTCTGTTTCAGAGGAAAAATCTGAGGCTTATTGCTCTGTGATGGAAAGCTTTCACAAGAGTGCACCACAAACTCTTAATGCTCTTTGCTTCAAGACATGCATTCAAAGTCACTGTTGCAATTCTTTTCAGAGAGACAGAAACACCCTCACATCATCTTTTTCTTTCATTTTTCATTTGATTGAGGATTTCTTATTACATGTCTTATTACATTTAAAACTTTTAAAACTACCTCACTCCTTAGCTTTGGGAAAATATGTTTTGCCCTCAAAGAGGAACTTGTATAAACCAAAGCTGAGACAGCAAGGCTTGCAAGAGGATAGCCACTAAACTGTATTTCTTTATTCCATCTGCATATGATATAGGAGCAGATAATAATTCTCTTTAATGTACTGTATTTGCAATTCCAAAAGATTTGCTGAAAATTGCCTCCAGGTAATTCTTGGTCTGTAATACATCTAGTTTCTATAGTGTTAGACAATACTATCAGCAGTTGTCATCAGTTTAGATGAACTTTAAAAATTCTGCATGAAATTTAGGTTCCGAGTTGTGCTTTTTCCCTCATTTCCAATATTAACTATATGTCCTGGTTTCAGCTGGGATAGAGTTAATTTTCTTCCTAGTAGCTGCTGTGTTTTGGATTTAGTAGGAGAATAATGTTGATAACACATACTGGTTTAGTTATCACTAAGTAATGCTTATATTAAGTCAAGGACTTTTTCCATTTCCCATAGAAGCTGAGAGGGAACACAGACAGGACAATTTGGCCGAAGGAATATTCCATACCATAGATGTTATACTTGGTATGTAAGTGGGGGTTGGCCAGGAGGCAGGAATATGTGACTGCTGCTCAGGCCGGGCTGGGCTATCGATCATTGGGTGGTGAGCAACTGTGTTGCATCACAATTTTGTATATTATTTTACCATTATTATTATTATTTTCTGTTACTGTTCTATTACACTGTCTTTATCTCAACCCACGAGGGTTTTGTTTGTGGTTTGTTTGTTTGGTTTTTTTTCCCTTTTTCTCCCTTTTCTCCCTACCCTGCTGGCATGGGTAGTCAGTGAACGGCTGTGTGGTACTAGTTGCCAGCTGGGGCTAAACCACAACCCCATAAAATACATGCTTTACACTATAGCATCATGCAATGTTTTATCACGGATATTGACTAAGTGCGACATGGAAAATGCTAACCAGAAAAAAAAAAAAAAATCAATTAAAAATAAGCTGACATTAGCCACCCATGTTTCCTACCTCTACAGATGAGAGCCTTTCCTTTCCATTAGCGTTCAGCACAATGACACCATGGGCAGACTGCAAGTGTCTCCCTGTGCACCAGGACTAGCCCCTGCCCCAAAATGCCCATGAACAAAATGGGCATAGGCCAAGTCTTCCCACCTCCCAGGAGGCAGAGAGTCACCCCATCCTCACAACACCCACCCCTCCAGCCCCCAGCAACCACACAAAGTGAAGGGAAAACCCACTAATCACTCCACTCACTGCCTGCAGACCCGCAGCCAGCTCCGGCTGGGGGATATTGAGCATCCCTGCTCACAGTCCAGCAGCTCCAAACCCAGCTCCCCCAGCCAAGGGGAGGCATGGTGCTTCAGCAAAGCTTGAAGGTGATGGGAGGTGCAGGCTGAAGATAGACGTTAGCTCCCAGGGCAGGAACCAAGCTGCCAAGCACTCATCCGTAGGTGCATTAAGAAATGAGGGCTACAGTCATGTAGCTAAACTTGTAAGTGTAATGAACAACTTGATGAAGTCAGGCCCCCCCTGCCCTCACGGTTGATGGAAGGGTGGGGGAACCCCATGGACAAGGAGCCGTTTGTGGCTGAAATCCCATCTCCTGCCTGAGGTGGGAAATACCCCCATAGAGATGCCAACTATGCCATCAGCACGCATAGCAGAACTGCTCTGGGCTCTTCACATGCTACTTGAATGTAATTTCTATCCAGCTCCTGAGGGGCTTAGCCATATTTGAACACTTTAGGGGGGGTTTTTTGCCCACCTGCCTCTCCCCCTCCCCACCACTCCTTCGCTCTTATCTTCCTTAGCATTAAACATCCTTTGCCCTCCAGGCAGTTTCTTTAGTCCCTATCAATTGTGGTTGGTCATATGATTCACCCACTTTTCTTGCTGGTGATCGAGAGGGCTGTAGGTGAGAGTCTCTCAGTCCCAGAGCTGGCCAAGAGCTCTACTTCAGCCCATCAGCCAGCCTGGAGCCACACAAGTGGGGTTTGAGGGAGGCCAGCCAGAAAGATGCTGCAGTTCCCAATGGTCCTGTACAGCCCAGAGACATCTCTTAACTGATCATATCCAAGTTAAATTAATCTTTATATAAATAACACAACACCTGTCACCATTTGCTTGCTGGAAATGTACAAATATTTAGAAGGGCTTCATCTACAGGCCTTCTAGGTTCTCAGTAAAGACTCTCCTGCTGTCTCCAGCCACATCCCCTGCCTGAGAAATGAGTCACATAATCTTGCAGAACGGAAACGTAGCGCTCATTGTGAACAAAATACATGCAGGATGCAGTCCCCGGTTGTCAAAGGTCACAGGATCCCCACTGGGTGATGTTGTTTCTCAGCCTGTTTTACACCAGAGGAGAAGAGGGGAGCACTGCATACGCTCAGGAGGGACTTCACCACCGCTAGCCTTGTACAGGAAGGGTTTGATCACACCCAGGCACTGAGCAGCCTGGCCGAAGGCACAAGCAATACCCAAACGCTGATCCAAGGCTCCGCGATGACACATCACCAAATTCTGCTTCCACCTCAGATGGAAATGGGTGCTGCTGCTCTTCTTGCCCGCTTCTGTGACCGGTTCTGTCTGTTTACCTATAGAAGTTCCTGGGACATCTCACTACTCCCTGCCTGGTGGCAGTCATACCTACACTTCTGGATCTTATAGCACCACCCGAATTTGTTGGCTAACATTAAGGAAGTAGTTTTGAAGATATCTATCAGTGACACTGTATCCTACAGCTGAATTACACATGAACTCTTCTTGTTCGTTTATTTTGAAATTAATTGCAATAATTCATAAAAAGTGACACAAACTTACTACACACATGCCTAAAATCTAGAGGTTTTTTTCAACTACACCGAGATTTTCGTCAGAAGTTAGCACAACAACTGCTCACACACCTTTTCAGTATTTACAATGAATGTTTCATTTGCTATTGTAAACTGGCCCGTTATCAGTTTTGTCTATCTGCTCTCAGACTCACCAACTTCTACTCTGTTGTTTCTGTAGAGCTGATGGTGGTGGGGAGGGCTGGTCCTCCAGCTCCCCACAAACTGCTGGCTCTTCTTCCCCTGGTGCCTCTGCCCCCGTGCTGGACTCCAAGGGAGGACCCCAAGGGCTACGTACACAGCCAATGGGACATCAGGCACAGCAGCCTGGGGTAGAGGTTGGAAAGCAGAGCACAAACTGTTTCGTTACTGGGATGGGGAGATTTACTGACACGAGAATTTTGTGGGGATGAGTTCATCCTGAATGTTAAAAAAAAAAAAAGTCTAGAAGGATCATTTCCCTTTCTCTGCTTGCTGTTATACAACACGTTTCTTTTCTGCTTTTGCTTTCACCTATATCTTAAGTCAAATAAGATCATTTCCTGTTCTCCTTTTATATTCATAAACTGCATGAATTACGTGATGAGAAGACTACATATTACATTTCGTGCCATTTGTTGCCTAGCATATGCCACAAGCAGACAGAAATTATTCTCTTCCCACCGCAAAACATTAACATGGATACAAATCTAAATGTTCATTCTGTACAGTATTATAAATCACCGGTGGTTTGTCTCAGCTGGGAAGAAACCACATCCCAAAACATCCTCATTTCCCACAGGGCAGAGCTCCCCTTGCCCCACCCACACTTGATGAGCAAATGGATGGACCCTGCCCTACTCCCAGCCTTCCCCAGCCAGGACCAGTAGCCAGAGAGGATGGCCATGACTGGCAGCTCTCCATGCAGGTGTCCCCCCCCCGGAAAGCACCAGCTCCCCACAGAAAACCAGAGGCACCCCAAGGAGCCCCAGCACCAAGGGCTCCCTCAGCAACCCGGAGAGAGTAGGGCTGGTGCAGCACAGCCTCACCAAGGCCACCAGAAGCCCCAGAGAGGCAGCACAGACATCTCTTTTTCTGGTCAAATTCCTGATAGCACTGGGTGCTGGGTACACAGGCTGAAGGACAGGATCACCCATGTCCAGTCACACCACTGTTCCAGGGCTAACCCTGTAATGGTAAAGTCGAGGAATTTTATACAATCACAAACCATCAGGACATTGTTTTTACCCACCATCTGGGACCCTTCTCTAAGCATAAGCATGAGAGAGTGACCTCCTTCTTGCAAAAAGAGCTACGTAGTCAAGCATCCTCTCTCATGGCTAAGGTGGCTTAGGCGTCACAAAAAAATACAGATGGACAAAGATGGGTAAAACAAGACCATCTCCCTGCGTCCCTTCCCTGCACCTGACAGTTCAGGCCAGGCACCAGGTTTGGTGAGCTACTGGTGCACACGGATGCGCAGGCACATTAGCACACACGCTCCATCTGGGACTACTTACATGCCACTGTCCTACAGTCCCTCCTGGACTGACTTACAAATGAACATCCTTGTGATCTCTGTTCCCCAGCTCTAGTCAGCAGTAACTCGTTTTCACCTTTCCTTTATTTGGCCAGATGAAAATTTGGAAACCCACCTGTACTTTCAATGAAAACCATAAAGAAACAATTAAATAACAGAACTTAAACATTTCCAAAACAAGTTAGAAAACAGATCTTTTTATTAGGAACAAAATCATCATGGGAAAAAGAAAAAAAACACAACATACCAAAAAAGAACAATAGCTGGGCATGGACACATACAGTTAAAGGAAGAGGACGGGCTGCACGACTTCTCTCCTGACCTCACTGTAACAGAAACCTTTGCCCCGTGGCTGAACAGCATCTTCAGCAGGGACAGACAGAAAACCAGCTGTGTCCTATCTGCCTCATAAAGACATCTCCAGTCTCATATTCCCATCTCAAAAGGAAAAAATCCTTCCCAGACTGGGGTTACACCAGTGTTGGTGCTAACAGCTGCCAGGGCAGCCCCAGCCCTCCCAGGGCTGACAGCAGCAAGGCAGCACTAGGGCAAGCTGGAGCTGGGAGGCACCAGCCCAGCAGGACAAGGCTGGCCCAGCTCTGTCACCCTCATCTCAAATGGCATCTTCTGGCATCTTCTCCAGTACAGCTCAGAGCACCATTCAGCCTTCGAAGCACATACTGGAGTCGACTGTCCCCTGCCTGCCCCTGCCAGAAAGTGCAGAAGAGAAGCAAAGCTGACTACTTCCCTCCATTTCGGTGACACTGGCCCCTGTCGCTGCCACTGTGCTGCCTACAGGCAGCTGCCACCCTAAGCACTTGGCATCACGTTTCTGTCATTCAAATCACAGCCTTTGAGGAATGTTTGTACTGAAAGGAGATAGCACAGCACCTTGAGGAAAAGAACTATTATCTCCCTCTTACCGTGGAAAACGTGACTCCTACGGCAGCCTTAAAAAGCAGAGAGACAGGCTGAATCACCACCAACACAGCACACAAGATCCAAAAGTCTTCTAAATAGAGTCACAGGACAAGGAAACAACAAGAGCAACCACCTATGGCTGGGCATCACTGATGCAGAGCTTTGCCACGTACACAGACATGAAGGACTTCCAGGTAAACGTGCAGCCGTCCCGCCAGCTCCCCCGCCTGGGACAGAAGTGTTCAGCAGGGTTTTGATTTTGCTGGGGTACTTGCAGACCTCGTTGGGTGCCATTTACAAGGCATACCTCAAACTCATTTCCAAGGGATTCATGGCACAAAGTCAGCACAATATAGAACAGGGACAAAAGGACACAGGAAGAGAGGAATGCAATACACGCTTCCCCCTCCTTTTCGTCCCCAACCTGTACCATCTCTGCTTTTACTCAACCATGTGTTTCTAGCCCACTGGGCCAGTTTAACACCAACATGCCTCGCTTCCGACTACTAAAATGCACGTCTACAGTAAATTCCTTGCTCTGGCAATGCATCCTGCAGCCCTCCCTGTGGCCTGACAGCCCCCCAGCTGCTTTTCCAGGGACTCAGTTACCTACTGCCCGGGACCAAGTCCTTGCCTTCTCCTCACTTCATCCTTCTTCCCTGCAGGTCTACCCCAGCTGCTCTACTCGCAAACCTCCCCTGAGCAGAACAGGACGTACGCAGCAGCAAGACTTGCCGAAGAGATTCTATAAATTGCTGCTGTCTGTGCAAATAACACAGCACTGAAAAAGCCCACACGCACAGGCAGGTGGCCAGCTTCATCAGCTTGTAGTAGCTAAACCATTACACTAAAGGCACTAATGCTTGCACTGATGAACGATCTCAGCATTATAATCAACGCTTCTGCCAAAATTACGCACCCAAGCCCCAGGAACCCTTCTGCTGCAAGCAAGCAAGCTAGCGACAGAGATGTTTTAGCTCACTGGCAGCCCGAGCAGTTAGGTTCTGGCGAAAGGTAAAACCAGGAGCCCCCTGCCATTACAGGGCACCGAAAGGCGAGCAAGCCAGCGTCACCTCCCAGGGTCTGCACGCAGCAGCCCCTACCACCAGACCCGGCCCCACGCAGCAAGCACCGAGGGCAAAATCACGAAGGGTCTGGAGCTCAGAGGAGCGATTCAGATAAACACCCGGCACAGCAGATACCTAGCCAAAACCTCCATCGAGCTTTATTTTTGCAGGGCCTGTGAAAAATGCCTTGAAATCTCCCGAGAAGAGGCTTTCTCAGGAAATTGCTGGCAGGTCTCTGTTGCTGTCTGGGACTGGCAGGTGCCACCTCAATCCGCCTGTCATGCCTTGCCCCTTGCAGGAACCGCTGGTTGGCAAAGGCATGGCAAGGCGTGGGGTGGGCAGGGAGCAGGAGGAACCACCCGTCCCATTTCAGGCTGTCCTCTAGGGCTCCACAGCTTAGCTTCAGGTCTATTAACAGGCAAAGCATTGAAGAGCTGCCCAGTTTTGTTTGTTAGTGAACCTGTCAGCCCACAGCAGTGCCGCCTTGAAGCCACGCATGTGCTTTTCCTTATTTTTTTTTTCTTTTTTTTTTTTTTTAAATGAGGTTACCAGGCCTGACACCTCACGTCTTTTCCCTGCTAAAATTCTATGGACCAATTCTTACATACAATGAGACTATGGGATGCAAAGGACAGGTGTCGCAGGCTTCAAGACAGGGTGGGGAACAGCAAGCATGCCAGATCAGTCATCAGTTGGATCCGGGAAACAGTCTGAGGCATTTTCCTGGCTTTCCACATCAACTATGACCTGTGGATCTGGCAGTTCCTCAGGCTCTATCTCCACTGGTAAATTTTCTTCTAGCAGCAGCTGGGGCTCAACACCTTCACCAGTCCTGGCAGCATCTGGAAAAGAAGGGAGAGAATTGGTTTATAAGTGCCCGCGCTGTGCTCACCCTCATGAAAGTCCTCCTCCCAGTCCCTGATGCTGCAGGCTGCCAAACCCGCTCAGTTCCCTCTCCCCAGGCATCTGCAAGCCAAAGTCCGATTTTCTTTGTACCTACTCTTTTATTGGGCTGTCCATCGTGGCTTTAGACGCTTCAGTGCTGGAGCGTTCTGGGCTCAACTGCCCAAACTATACCAAAATACCAAAGCCAAATCCACTCAGTTACATCTGAGTAATTAAAGCTGGCTAACAGCACACATTTAATACATTCTCACCTGAACACTTTCCACATGCACCTCTGCTTTTTACTTATTTGTAGAAAATTTAAGTATGGGATACTTTGTTAGTCAAACTAACAATGTGTAAACTTTTTATTAAAAAAAATTAAGTATATTAATATTAAACAATGACCTGAATGACTTTTTTTTTTTTTTCCTATCTTGCACTATGTTCATGAGTAGTATTTAATATTTTGGAAACAGAGCAAAGCAGCATTCTAGTTAGACAGCTAAGCTGCTGAGAGGCTCTGCGTGGTACGCTGAAGGACACCAGAAGTGGAGACAGCAGTGCTGAGACCAGGCTATGACCTGTGTAATGTTGCTCCAGTTCCTGATGTCTCTGCTAGACCTACTTCAACTGCTGATGGTGCATTACTAAGGAAGGTGTTGCCAGCATTCGTGTTTGTGAAACAAAATTGAGGGAAACATAATGCAAAAAGTGGAGTATTAATATCAAGCACTCACAGAACAGGAGATTTCTGAAAGGTTTTTATCGCTGCACTCCTGACCATACTGTGCTAAAGCTGTGGGGTTTTATTCTTGATTCTTTGAAGGATTTAAACTGTGAGTGTGTCCCCACTTCAGCCCTAATTTACGGAAATACATAAGCTTCTGACTTTGATGGGATTTAGCTGTGTTTACAGCTCAGCATATTGGTGGATGCTGTCCTGAAGATGACTGCTTACAAAAACAATGCCCATTCTTATAAAATGTTATTGATGAGAAGGATATGTGTGTGTGATAAAAATTGCAGGAAAACTGCTAAGTTCTGTGGGGCTGCTGGTTTTAAGATGTGTTATTTTAGCACAGGAGATACTGGAACAGACAGTCTGCAGCCTGCTGGCAGTGCCCCCTCTGCGGGTTGCTTATGAGGCGGCTGCCGCTCCATCTCATGGCTGGGTGAGAGCAAGAGCTACTCCTGGGCAGAGGCCGAGCACGAGTAAGGTACTGACAAATGACCTGCTGCAATTTCTGCTGTCTGGACAAGATGCAGCATCTTCCCTGTGCTAGTGAGTCCCAGGCCCCTCTCTACAGTCAGCTCCTCCCCTATCAGCCATGCACATCCATTTTGTCCTTCACCCTCCCAAAAGAGCTATCTGTATGACTTAAAACAAGTCACTGGACTCACCAGGCTTTGGAGGGCAGTCGATCTGGGCGGCTTGAGCTTCAACATGGTCTCCATTGGGGGGGCTCTTCACACCTTCACTGGAGACCACGGACATGATTAGTCCGTCATCCTTCTCCTCCTCTGTAAAACCAAAACCAGAGACTTGAAGGAAAGAGGTCCCCCACATCCCAGCAGCCTCAGCGTGACCATTGCGAGGCCAGACCACCAACACATGCTTGCATCTCCTCCTCATGCAGCACTGGCTCCATTCCCAGAGCAGACAGATGCCAAGTACAGAGGGCCATTGCCAACCTGTCAGAGACCAGCTTGGCCATGCTGGCAGGTTCACAGCTTGAGGTGCCCTCAACTGGGTATGAGCAGATTGCACTCAGGGACTGGTGCTGACAAAGGACTGATATCAAAATCCTTCAGGTCATTTCAGGATCAGACCCGAATGAGGCTCAATTTTCTTGCCCCTAGAAAAGGTTTTGCTGCGTTTCTTTCCGGCCAGGAGCACATGGTGGCAAGCATGAGGTGAAAAAAGGAAAAGCAAGGCTTAATTCAAGACCCTGCTGGTTGTAACAGCTGCCTATCGGCAAGCAGCTTTCTGCTCGACCAGGTCAAGGGAGGGCTGGCTGGAAGACAAGTAGCCACCCAGCTGAGATAAGTTTATGTTGAGGCTATTTCAACTCCAGCCTGCACAAATACAGTCCCTCTGTGAGACCCATTCCAGGGGACAAGAGCATTCTCCACTCACCTGAAGGCACTGGGATGAACTTGTGTTTCCTCTTCAGGCAGCAACATATGACTGAGGACACAGCCACCACCAGGATAACCGCACCCCCTGCGCACCCTGCCAGGATGTAAATGAACCACGGGTACTGCAGCAGATCTCCTGCAAGAAGGACATGGCATCATTAGCTAGCAGGGTGGACAAGCTTTCTTCTCCAAACAGGAGAAACCCTGCAGCCGGATTAGAGCATGTGAGCATTACTGTTGCTTTGGTTTGGATCTGGGGAGCTGACGCTGTGAAGTGTGGCACACCATGATTTATGTTACATCGTTTAATTACGGTATGGAATTTTTCATTAAGAGAAGAGGCTTGTGTGACTAAGCTGTGCGCATTTGTTTCTGCCTCCTCTGACCAGTAACACCCACGATAATTCGTAAATTTTAATCAAATTTAACAGGGAAGGTGGTGGTTTGAAACATACTACACTTCAAGTTTTATGAAAATAGTCAGCTGAGGAGGGAGACCCAAGCTAGAATCTGCTGCTGAAAGAGAAGCTGCAAAGTCTACCCTCGGAGCTTGTATTAGGCCCCAGAGGATCCACTCTGGAAAGACACGTAACAACTACACCAACCTTAAAGCAAGTCTGATCAGAGCCTGTACTTCCTCAGGCACCAGAGACTCCAGCCACCCCAGTCGGAGCTGTCGGAAACCAGCTTCACTGCTGCCCAGGGAAGGATTTATCTTTATTCCCCTCCCCAACTGAGATCACGCAAAATGCCTAGCAGGAGGCGAAGCCTACAGATGGCTGAGCAGAAGGCCACACACAAGTCAGTGCTAATTATTACCCCGTTCAGGGTCCCTTGCTCAGGGTTGCCTTGACAGGTCAGACTTGCACATACGTTGCTGCTGAGTAGGGAAGCTGATGGAGGGTATCACAGACTGGCAAAGAGAGACACCCACCCAGACTCGCCCCTTCACCGAGATAATTTGCACCAACCTGGGGCAAACTCTTCTTCCCATATGAATAAAAACATACCGCTCAACTATCGCTATCATACAAATTCCTTAAAGCTCCTTAAGTAAACCTGTGCCATCCCTTTTTGAACCATTTGTCTTCTTTTGGGCTGCGCACACGGCTGCACAGCAGCACACTGCAGAAACCAACAGGCTTATTCGGAGCTTGTTTTTGACACCCCAAATGCACAAATTGCTGTGTATCCCCAGAGGCTGGGAAGCATTTCAAATGTTCCCAGACCTACTACACGCTTTCATAGTCCACATACTCACCAGAACAGTAAAAACAGCTGTAAACAGGTGCTCCTGTGTGTGAAATCACACATACTCAAAGTACTCTCAGAGTGTTTGTTCCAGTCTCCTTAGGAACAGTTACCAAGTTCAAAAAAAATCTATACTCAAAATTAAACTTTCAGCAAATGAGAAATCATTTCCCTAATAATTTTATTTCCTTTTTGATGACAGCTTAGAGGATATTGTCAAATATTCTCATAAATCCATGTTGGAGGGTTGTTTTTTTTTTCCCCAGAATACTTTTTCCTAAAAATCTGCCATTTGTTAAAAAGGTTTTCTTGAGATAACATATATAAAAGGCTTTTATTGATTCAGTACTTGTTTTATTACTTGTTTGTTACTGATCTTTAACACAATATTTTGACTTGTTAACTTCTGAATCCTCTGCTTTAGATCCTGCATGATCAGAGCCCTTTGGTGCCTGGGAAGTTTACAGTATTTCTGTCAAATTGTTTTACGCTAATAATTATTCAAAATTAATTTCATCAGCCAAAAGGTTGCCCAAATAGGTCTTTTTAGATAGATCTTACACCTGCCATGGAAAAACTATATTCAGCCCTTTGCCTAGAGCAAATGATAATCCACAAAAATAATGAATTAGTCTTTAATTAGTTTAATTGAACTAATTTCTCTCTTCAATTCATTTTACTAGTACTCAGAATTGCTTTAGTTCCCTTTTTGCAAATGTGGTGGCATTTGGTGACTAAAAAGTAGAATCACTGCTACTTTCTTGCTCTCAGACCCTTCCAAATGCATGTTCATGTGCGTGTCCATCCCAGCAGAGGTATCACTAAATTTCCCCATGGGCTTTTCAAGAGGAAATGGGGAACCGATATCGCACCCGGGGGACTGGGCAGCCACCCAGCCTAAACAAAAGTAACTGTCAGCACTGGCGTGATTTACCACAGGGCTGGACTGAACAGCTCATGGATGTTCGCATCCTCACTCCCCGCTGCTTCAGCCAGCTTGGGTCTGACTATACCGAACAACCTCTGATCAGTTTATAACTAGACAAAATTAAGATCACCGCTCCACAATCACAAATGCCAAACTATTACAGATTAGCCAGCGGTGCCAGCACGGTCAGGCAGGAACAGCCCATGGAATTTCTGTTGAATGCCAGCACACACAATACAAGGTTTATGACAGTAATTTTGCTTTCATACCAACCGTATGCCGACCATAGAAGAAAAGACAGTATCTGCTGTGGAGCTGGAGCACCTCAGACAATTTCTAGAATACCAGGTACTGTTGCACAGTACAATTACTCTAGTAGGAAAGGTGATAAGTTAATTACAGCTAAATTAGTCAAACAACTTATGGTTAAACTATGCCACTCTGATGTAGTTCCGATGACCACATTTGCTACCAGAGAAGAGAAAAACCTTCAGTATTGGAGATACAAGTGAAATCACACCCAGGGATATCTAATCAATTTTTTTAATTTTTTTTTTTTTCCTAATAAATGTGAGCTTACAGCACAGACCAGTGCTTTGCATTGTGAGAGTCTGGCAGTTTTGATCAGTCCTAGGATCCAGATTTTCTGTCTCATTAAACTATGGCCTCATTCAAGCAGAGTACTTGGCATTTATGGATAGCTTGCAAACTGATAAAGTCACAGCCCTCCCAAAGAACTACATATCCGAGCAGGGACATGGAGGGAAAAAACCCCACATTTCATAAGTTATTGACATACATCTTTACCCCACCTCTGATGGTGTGGGGCTGAAGGAGAGACATTTGTATAGACTGGTAAATCCTTGTGCAGCTGACCTAGGTAAGGAGCAAAGAGATGAGGCAAAACACCTCAGAGGATTCCAGCAGCAACACGGCTGAACCAGTAGAGGTGTTTTTACAGGGATGATGCAGAAACTGGAAGGCCGTTTGGGTAATGGATGAATGTCAGAGTAGGAAGCAGCTCGTGTTTCTTAACCGGCATAGAGGATCGGTGCACAGGAGGATGCACGGTCTCCGTCCCTGGGAAGTAGGAAAACTGACAGATAGAGACCCATCCTTGCTGCAGAGCCGGGTAAAGGGACCTCCGGATCAAACTGTCACCCCTCCTCTGGTCATAGTCTGTGTCAGTCTGAGACACAGGAGGGAGAAGGAAGTCAAGGGGACACTTTCTAAAGGGAGGATGTGGTAAGTCTGGGAGGCAGCTGCCAGAGGACAGAAGAGTTCAGAAACATGCAGACAGCAACAACTCCTTAGTTTTCTGCTGCGAGAGACCAAAAGGGAGATTTTCCGGAGACTCTGTTACTCACCATAGCTGCAAGACAGCACAACAGGCCTGGTCCTCGTCCTGCTATTCCCATGGCAAACCTCACAGACAAACTCCCCGGGCACGGTTTTATCCAGGCGAACCTTCTTCCCACCGTCCTTAACACAAGCTTCAGGGGCGCTCAGCATGGTGCCATTCAGCAGCCACTGAAAACTGATGCTCTCGTTGCTGGTCACATCACAGGACAACTCTCCGGTCCCATTAGGGAAGCATTGGATACCAATGGCTGGCTCTGGTCACACACAGCACAGGGCAATGGGAACAGGGAGGAAAAAGAGAGGTGAGGAGTGGACTCATCAGTGAACATGAGCTCAACAGGAGCTTTCCTTACTGGCAGTCTTGCTAACACCACATTTACTGGTAGCCAGGGAGCACAGAAGTAAGTAACCAGACTCTTGGGTGCCTGTCCCCAGCCCTGAAACGCTTAGCAGTACCCACCCCACCCTGCTAGTGACCCTTAGTCCCTATTTTGGGGATGCCACAAACATCTGGCGTCTCTTCATTTTCCTTATTGAAATTGAAAAAGCTAAAAATAAAAGCCCCTGATCTGGAAGGTCGATGGAAACACCCAAAGCATCTGCCAGCCAGAGGCTTCCTCTGTAATCAGCAGACAACCATAGCTTCAGAGGAGACTCAGCCCTCTCCTCCACCAGAGGTTTGTACTTTTGCTGTCACTCTGCCTCTTCTTCCATTTTAGAGAGGAACAAATACAAATCATGCCAAACATAGGTATCAACACCAGACATCTGCAGTTAAAAAGGATGATCCAGATTAGGACAATTTAAAAATCAAGTAATGAATCATTGATCTTACTACTTTTTCCTGAATTTCTTTCAGTCTACTACAAGGAGCCAATCTATTTCCTACATTTGCCACTTTGCAAATACAGACTAGGCAGAGAAGTGGTATGGTTTTATGACAGTAAGAGTCACATTGAGAGCAACTTTGCAAATATCCGCTTAAACAAGCTCAGAAATCACTTTCCTCAACTAGAACATCATTTTCAGCTAAAATTCACTGCCTCCAGGAATATCTTTGCTGTGAAATTGTTTCCCTGACTTAGGTGTAGCAACAGAACTCAAGGAGGAGACAAAAGTTCCCAAAGTAAATCCACTGAAATGGAGGTTAAACCCAGGACACTTCTGCAGTCTTTGCCTACTTCCAGTCTAAGCCCCTGATCTTCGTGCCAAGGAGTCACATCTTTGACCTACTCTCCGCAGCAGTTCCGCCTGTTTGCGCCCAAAAGGTATAAGGATTCATTTGTCTTCACTGAGACCAGTTTGCTCAGACATTTTCATTACAATTTCATACGCTTCAATTTCTCTTAGAAGCCTGTGTCAGTGAAAGCCCTGCAAAGGGAATGGTGGAGATGAGGACCAGAGCAACGATCGCTGGCTGGCTGGAGTGCTATTCAGCAGGGGGGCAAAGCCATTTAAGCCTTCTCCATATTAACCAAGCAATGAGCTGGATCCTGTACGGGGGCGACTTTGTTTCTGTCTTCCCACCCCGCAGATGGATGAGCAGGCACCCAAAAGGGAGCAGCCAATTCTGAGGCCACAGGGAGGACAGTAGGGAGACTGGCATGGTAAGGTACCTATCACTGGTCTCTGAGCAGACCCATAAGATGCTGACCCTCCAAGATGCTCAGGGACAGCTAAGAATCAGAAAGTCACATCCAGATTCCTTCAGTACCTTTCCTCAGCTGCATGAAGCAGGTAAAAAAAAAACAGCATGCCTCAACCCAGACCTGCAGAGTAGTCCAGTTCAGTTTCCAGAGCCAAGTCAGGTAGGGTTAACTCCTTCAGAAAGCGTATCCACAGGCAGCAAAATGCTGTCAGTCAGTGAGAGCTTTTGTGAGAGCTATCAGGAAAAGTACTCTGGAAACGGACTGAAATCTCCGTCTACATACTGTAGGCTCAACTTTACAAACACTTCATGCTGCTGTCTCTTACATCGGGGAGAAATAGCACGTAGCTCGACTGACTGGCCACTTCAAGGAAGGCTCAACAGACAGGAGAGACTGACAACTCGGATGCAAACAGCATCCCTTAGTTTACACTCACTGTTACTGCTCCCTGAGGCGCTAGAGACTTACAAAGCTGTTCCAGAGGCACCTATAGCTCCCGCAAGCTCAAGTGGTCTCCTAGGAAGAATTTCAAGGCACCAGCTTCCAGCCAGGCTCACAAGTTCAAAAGCTCCTTGTTGCTAAGAAGTCCACTTACCAAATACTTTCAGTGTAAAAAATCTGGTGGTGTTGTGAAAGACAAACTCGTATTTTCCTTCGTCCTCTTTCTCCACACTCCTCAGCACTAGGGAGCCGTTCTGCAAGTTCAGGCATCTGCCAGCAGAAGCACCACAGTAGGCCAATAAAGTGTCATTGAAGACAGCTGTCAAGCACCTCACATCCCTCTTGCTCATTCTGGAGAGGTTTTGCAGACTTTGAATTCCCACAGAAAAGACTGCTGAGCCACCGCTGAGCACACCAATTGAGGTGACAGAGCCTGAAAGGAGAGGCACAGAGTGTGGGCAGCAAGCTTGCCGTGTCCATCCATCCCCTCTCAACTGCCTCTCAGAAAGGGAAAAGCCCAGGTGAGACGTAAGAGACACAGACCCAGCCCTAGTGACAGGCTGGGGTCACCAGTAATTGAAAATAAGAGGAGTGGGAAGCCTTCTATAAAGGCCAACTTTCCCCTCTGATAACATGTGAGTGGTGCGCACACCATGCGCAGAGGGTGATAAAGGCTGAGCAGCTGGTCTTTTCTCTCCCCAAATTTGACATGACCATCTACCACCCCCCCTCAGAGCTGAGAGACTGTGCAAAGGAAGATCCTCAGGGAATCGATGCCATGGATCTTGTACAGCGGGTAGCAAACCCAACTGCTGCCTGCACAGCTGCTTTTACCCAATCAGTAAGGTCACAGTATTAACTTGAATTAGTCTCACAGTATCCTTGCACATTATTAAGTTGCTGTACACAAAACAGAGACAGGGAAATGGCAGGGCGAGAGCTTCTCAGGGGCTAACCCAAGGTCACACCAAGCATTAGGAGCAGGACCACATTGCTCTCCAGCCCCTCCAGCCAGCGTTCTGCTTACAAGGACCTTACGTTCTCCGCTGAAATGCTTTTACAGACGCAGTACACTGAGAAAGTACTATATTGTTAGTTATCATTCATTTACTAAAAAAAAATAATCTGTCTTACTTTGGTCTGACTGCCCCTTTCATGCATTACCAGTTACACTATTTGATGTCTCCCCAAACCTGGTAGAGTCCGTAAAAGATCTTGGAGCAAAATTAAGGTGTCTGCTCATCTAGGCAAATCTATGCCAGCTTCATAAAGAAAAATCCCACTTACCATGAGTAACAGTTATTATCACCAGCAAGCACTGCAGAATAAAAGGAGAGCTGAAATCCATTTTAAAGAGCTCCTTGCATCATATGCTGAGAAGACGATCTGGCTACAGAGCTCAGTGAATATAGCGTTCAGGAAATGATGTCAGAAGCAAGAGTGAAAAAAAAAAAAAAAAAAAGAAAAGAAACTCCATAGTGGACAGACTGAATAATGTTTCAAAATAGACCTGCAAGGTTTTGGGTGACTGAACTCGGGCTGAACCAACATGAGCCACAATGTGCTCTGCAAAGTCCTGCACCTTGGAGCTAGCTGCAAGTGTGAGAACAGAGCTGAGAGGTGAGGAGAGACAAAAATATCCCCTGGTCAGCTCACCCTGTTTAGGAAGATGCTAATACTGATACCGGTAAAGGCAAAACCTATTGCTTTCAACCTTTTTCAGTTTATTGAAGTACAGCATCCACACCCAGGGAAGAGAAATCAGTCCAGTCAGATAAAGCACCGCACGTGCAGACCAGCTGTTTTTCTGAAATCCCAACCACAATCACTCACAGAGAGTCTCACCAGCAGGAGGAGTGGGAGAAGGCTCTCCCTCTGTACACAAAGGCTACATCACCAGCCTGAACTTTGCTGCGCTCTTCCAGTGACCGAATAGTACCTGCCAGGCAGGAAAGGGCTCCATACAGCCGCCCCAGGCAAAGAATAAAAGTTAAGGGGAGGTTAAGTTGCATTGCAAAACTAGACTGAATTCAGCCCCAAAGCCACCCTGGCTCTGTTTGGAGTGCAGATGCTAGAGACGAGTCTGAAAAGGCAGTCTTGAAGAACCACTGTGGACCAGCTATCTACAGGGCCACACATAAGGCCAGATACTTTTTTTGCACTTGTTGAGATAGCTTAAAGCATGCTGGCATCTTGCACTGAGTGCCGAGGTGGATTACACAAGTAACACAACAGAAACCCTCTCACTCACTGGAGGAAGTAAACCTGCCACAGCATTAGAGCCAACATCTGGATTTTTTAATATTCTTAGCAGATGTGCTAAGCAATAACTGTGACAGCAGTGCAGGATGCAGCTGGGAATCTTACGCTTTCGTGCTGTTTCTCTGGACACAGACATAGACACAGACCATTAAGGAAGCTCCACGTGGTGGAATTACATGTATGCGTGCATTTCTGAGAAATGGTTAAACCTGTTGTGTTGTGGTCTGCACTGTTTTTCAAACAATTTGGCTCTGCTTGATAATTCCACATTTCAGCCAGTGGCTTGGTCCCTCTGATTTCTTAACAATGACAATTACATCTCGCCTCCTGCTCCCAGAGTCCAAAATTTACAAGTCTGTTCAAGGCTGCCACAGCACCATCCTGTCTTTATCATACGTGCATAGGACAGGCCCAAATTGATCTAAGATGTGACAGAAATAGCCACCTCTGAGAAAAGCAGTGAAGTGAGTCTTCAGATGCTCACAGCAGTGCAGAGAAAGGGGGGAAAAGAAAAGTATTTACAGTAAGAAACACTTTCATTTCCTTCTGTGCTGCTGAAGTGACATGAAGAAAATCTCTCTCAAATACCACTGCAAGACTAGGGCCAACCATCTGCCTCGGATGTGCACATTCAACTTCATTTCACCTTCATGCTTGAAGGGCAAGCTGGTAGAGCTTAGAGTTGCAGTGCTATGGTGGAGACACGAGACGGAAGAGACAGCATGTGCAGGGTGCCTTCAAAATAGCCCCCCTAAATATTCAGAATCTCAGAAAAACAATAAAATGCAAAATGGGTCTGCATACAGCCAAATCCAGCAAAAGTTCACCTTCTCCTCCAGCCAATGATAGCAGCCTCACAGAGCTCACTTACGGATTTGCAGTAAAATCAAAGAAAAATACGGCCTTTCTACTGTAGCTCTGTTGTTACAGAAGTGACTCTGCATGACTGTGACATTGCGGTGTCCTGTATTTAGTCTCCCTCTCAGTGACTCCAGGGCAAATGAGTACATTTATGAGTTCAATATTTCTGACTGCAAGTGCCCCATACATCATGCAGTATATGAAGTCCCATTAGGCTTCAAAAAAAAAAAAAAGAAATCACAGCCAGGATAAAGATGACAGCACATGCACAATCTGTGTTGTCATCAATCAGCAGCCTCCTCTTAAGAGCAACCCTCTCAAATTTCATATATAGCAAGTTTTTTAGATGAGATTAGACAGTAGTTTCTACCATTGGCTAATAAACACTCACAACACCCTTGGCTAGCCAGAAAATTCACTTCCCCTTTTTATATAAAGATGCATAAAGTCATAAAGTTCTGTGTGATTACTGCAGACAAAAAACACCTTGTGATGCTTAACAGAAAACACAAGTAGAAGAAGGGGGGTGGGGGAGCGAAGAACTTCTAGTTAGAAAGTGAACTAAAATCTTCTTTACTTGGTGAGCTGCAAACTCACAGGGCCATTTTGTCCGTTCAGCCACTGACAACATCATGAAAGGAGAAGGAAGATTCATTCCTTACATGACATGAGGCATTGGTGGAGCACAGGAGATTGGAAAACCTGATTTGGTAAGTAAAGCAGGAAATAAGCTGTGAAGTATTACAAAGTAAATTTGTACAAACTAGCTCTGAAAATCTTCCTTTAAATAGGCTGGTAAGTGTAAGCAGTGCACCTATTTTTACTATTGTTAATGCACATCAGCACGTAACTGGGGAAATACACCACTTCACACAGAGGGAAGCTGCAGAGCTAAATGACAGAAACTCAATGCGTAGAAGCAGAAAATAAGCCCACAGCTCCAGCGATGCACAGAGCCGGCTCTGCCGGCTGCTGCTCAGAGCTCCCTGCTCCAGTATTGGCCCCGGGTTGGAAACACGGGTGGCTGCCAGCAGTCTGCTCCTCCATCCATCTATCCCTCCATGCCTCCCCTGTGGTGGAATGGCACAGCCACGGCTACACCACAGGCTGCCAGGGCAGCTACACCCTGCCCTGTGCAGCACCAGGAGGGGGGAAGACACCTGCATCCATGTTAGCTTATCCTATCCAATCCACACCGACAGCTATTCATGCACAAGACGTTTTTTTAAACACGGTTTGAGCAGCTCTTAGGAGCCACAAGGCAGGAACGGGGGGGAGGGGGAGGCAAGCCCAAGAGATGCTTCTGTATGGGGGCAGCAGGACTCCAGAGACTGATGAAGATTCATACTCATAAGAATATTAATTATTTCTTTGTTAAATGGAACTAGCCAGAGAGCTACCCTTGAACTCTGAATTCTTTCTTGATCAAAGAAATAGCAACAGCAAGCAAAAAATAGCAAAGATAAACACAGAAAGGTGTGTGCTTACAGGGTAATAAAAGAGATTGTCATGCACATTGTTTCTCTAACAGCAAAGCTGCGAAATTACAGCTGCTTTACAACTTATTTAGCAATTGGACATACATAATCAGTGTACTCCTGTAGATCATGTTCAGAGCAAGTAACTTGGGGACAAAATAAGTCTGTACTAGCTTAGCAAGAAGCTGGTCATAGATGAAGGCCCTCTTGTGTCAGGGGCTCCACAGAGCTGTAAGACAGAAATAAACCCACACACAGACTCCTAGCTGCAGGCAACCAGGAACATGGACATAGACAGGCTTTCCCAGGCAGCCCCCAAGTACAGGCCTGCCAAATAACCATATGCTCTGCAGGTGTTGCAGCTGTGGACAGATGTAATTTGGCCGACGGCAGCCCATTCTCAAAGCTGACCCGCACCCTGAGTACACGTGCCACCCGCCTCAAGGGATTCGCACCACACCGCCTGTCAGCATATCTGACGGGTCAGAGGCTCTCCCCCACCACACCGACCAGAGCAGAGAGGTCTCCTGTCAAGTCTCAGGAAAGCAGACAGGCCAGACACAGGTCACCGACGTTTCCCCCCACCTCCTGAAACTGCCCATTTGCCACAGCTTCCACAGAGAGTTGCACCAGGGGAATTTCTCCTCACTGGATGCTGAATAAGGCAAGTAAGGAGGAGTGAAGTTAAGCTGGAATTTCGTTTGCATTCCTCCTATCTCTGCCTCAGAGACAACTTGCAGCTGATCCCCGTTTCAGCTCAATCCATCCAGCTTCCACGGGGCTGGTCCTCTGCCCTGAGACAGCACCCAGCCCTGCGTGGCACCCACAGCCACCGACCAGCTGCACAGCGTGAGGCTTAATTAGAGGCCGCTGTGACAGGAAAAGAGAGTGAAGGAGACCCATTGCCACACTGTTTTTCCAGCTTCCAGCACAAAGAGACCATAAAAGAGACTGTTCTGAGTTGGATTAAAAATTCACCTCGGCCTTTACCCTGTCTCCAAACACAGCTGATATCAGAGCCTCAAATAGAGATGCTGTCTCTGTGACAGGGCCATTTAAAGTAATCCAAAAATTACAAAAAGCACATTGCAGTAACAGAAAGGCTCTGGGCCTAGTTATGGACAAGGTACATGTGGTTTCACCAGCCTGTAGTACCTCCAGGGAAGGAACGGTCCAACACTTGCAAGAGCCAGGGCCAGGATTTCTGGAGCTCCTGGGATGACCCCACAGGGACTGTCAGCTCTCTGGGACCCACCAAACCAGCTGCTGCTGTTCTGCCCAAAACATACCATTCAAGTAACAGTGTGGCAGGGAGGCTCCTGAAGGGGCAGAGAGGATGAGACTCTGCATAGTCCCTAGGAGCAAATGGAGGATCTAGTCCGCAGAAGCCCTCTGCTCAAAGAAACCCAAGTAGAAAAACTCACAGTAGCGCTTTGATTTCATACACGTGGTGCCCACCTGTCTCACACTCCAGAGAGTTAATCTCTTTGCTGCCCTGTAATGCACTGCACAGCAATCCCACGCCTTCAGAATATGGAAATAACAAGCTGGAGAGAGGTCTTCTTCAGCTCCCATTTCTGACAAGTTAAAATCCATGTGCTTGTCACAGATCCCACAATTCATACACAAGCTCTCCCCTCCTAGCTCTCTCTCAGATGCTGAATGGGACCCATCAGAGTTACAGACAGCTCGGGGTGAATGTCATGCATTGAACTCTAATGCCACTACCACTGAGCAGCAACAGGGCAGGGAGCACCCAGGCAGGTCCACCGAAAAGCAGACACGTGAAAGGGGCACTGTGCCACACTGCTTCTCAGGGTGCTGGAGCACAGCAAATGCTGAGCTCCAGGTACGTGGTCTGACAGAAAATATTCTGTCTCAACGCTGCTGCCACACACCCTCACCCTTCCCACACACCCTGCTTGGGGCACAGGCTCAGGCTACGACTGGTGAAGGCATCAACTCCATTGCTGTAGGTCCCATCTACCACCTGCCATCTCACCTTGGCACTCCACTATCACCTCAATGCCAGGTGAGACAAACAAGAAAATAAGGATCCCAGTTGTCCAGGTCAAGCGTACCAATCACATACAGTTTCTCTGACATAGCTCTCCTAGTTTGGCCCACGATGACAAAAGACAAAGAAGAGTCCATATATGGACTAACTGCTAGAAACTACACAATTTATATTTAGCACCACTGCGTGCGGGGCGAAATGCTTTGCATTGGCTTTTAAAAAAAAAAAAACCAAACTTATTATTACAGAGCTATTCAGACATATGGGTTCAATCATGCTGCTACGTGAACAGAACTTAACTGAAGAAGCGTATCAAGGACAGCAAGCACAGTGCCTGCAATCTACACACTTCAGCCAGTTTTGTTAGGGTCAGAGGAAAATTTGTTTCTGCGAGTAGACAACAGTAGGAGAAGTCAAGTTAGGATCCAAGCTGCCACAGGTTGGTGTACATCAACCGTGGGCTTTTTTTTTTTCATCTCAAATATAATTTAGAAGACTTACATGAATTTCACCCCTGTCGTGGTTTAAACCAGCAACTAAGCACCTCGCTTACTCCCCTCTTTTTGTGCCCTCCCAGCCCACCTGCTGGTGGGGTGGTGTGAGGAGCAGAAAAGGCCTTGACTGCTTAGCAACAACTAAAAACATCAACACGTTACCAACATTATTTTCATACCAAATCTGAAACATAGCACTATACCAGCAGCTAGCAAGAAAGTTAATTCTATACCAGCTGAAACCATGACATGTTGCCATCTTCAAACTAATAATCTAAACGTTATTTACAAAGGCAAGAGATTTCATAGGTTAAAATTTCCCTGCGCCTAATAATGTCTTAGCCCTACATCTGCTGTGGTCGTGAAAAGGTTAATGCCAGGTTCTATAAGAAAATCTTTCAACACAGTACAGAACAGGGACAAAAGCCACCAAAACAACTTTACAAACAGAAGATTGCAGCGGTTATGACAGGGATTCCCCACCTCGTCACACTCTGGCGCCACAGATAACCTAATGCGACACTGAAAAGACTTGAAAAGACACCAAAACACTTTCTGCCTCTTGCTGAAGCTTTGCTACCAGACACAAGAAACTGCAACCACTGGTACCTGCAGCAGATTAGAGCATTAAAGAGCTTTAAGAAGCATCTTTTAAAAAGCACAGACATACTCTTTGATCAAAAAAAAAAAAAAATCCAGCTCATTAACTTTGTATTGCTTACTAGAAGCACTTAGCAGACACAGGCTAAGGTATTTAGAAAAATAGTCTTGCCAGCAGACTGAAATTCATTGTACAGAGACCAGAACTCCACTGACAAAAAGTTAGGGGTCCACAAACTGAAAGAGGCTGAAAAGCAGCGCTTTATAGCATCAAAGCTGGAAACACAGCTTCAGCATGACAACTAGAACTTAAAAGTCAGGTTGAAAAGTCCTTGGTCACAACACTCTTTAACAAGGTAGCCCTGGCTGAGGCCAAGACAGCAAATAAATACGGCATTTTTAAGACTAAATTCTTGCACACCCTAAAAACCTGAAGTAAGATTTTCAGAAAGCATTTCTTCTGTGTATTGGGCAATGCCAGAAGGTTGAAAGGTGTTTCTCCCACCCTCAGTGGAAGCAGGTGTGGCCTCCCAGACTGATGGCCCCATTCACAGCAGGAAGGACTGGGTCACATCCGCATGGTGGGAGAGGGTGGAAGACCATAACGCCCAGCTCACTCCTGATGGAGTGGTCCCCGAGCAGGTCCAAATCACGCTGTGACAAAGGAATTCAGCTCTATGGAAATAAAAAGAAAGTACTGTCAGACCTAAGTCTTCTGAAACTGAGGAAGGCTAGAGCGAGACTGACTTACGCATCCTGAAAATTTCAGAATACGTAGGTATTTCTACACTACCTTTTCCAGTCCTCTGCAGCAGCACTTCTGATCACTGGTGCATGGACACTTACTGCAGTGGAGGCACATACCCTATAAAGTAAATTTCTGATAATGCTGACAATGACATTAAAAGTACTCCATGGATACTGAGAGGTCTACAGATCAAGCTGATACTCAGCCCTGATTCTTTCCTCTAGAGCCCCTCTTCATAATTTTTTTTTTTTTTTTATCTCCTTGGAGACTGAAATCTGTGTGTATTCACCTGAGTTTTGGAGCTGTGGGTCTCACCAGGATTAGAAGTCATGAAAAAAAGGCAATAGACTGGAATGACTAATTTTACCAGCCCTGTATGCATTCCGAATTTGAATATTCATAGAATCATAGAATTTTCTAGGTTGGAAGACACCCTTGGGATCATCGAGTCCAACCATCTACCCTACTCTACAAAGTTCTCCCCTACACCATATCCCCCAACACCACACCTAAACGTCTCTTAAACACATCCAGGGATGGTGACTCAACCACCTCCCTGGGCAGTCTATTCCAATGCCTGACCACTCTTTTCTGTGAAAAATTCTTTCCTAATGCTCAGTCTGAATCTACCCTGTTGGAGCTTTCCATTCTGCTTTGGAGCTTTTTGGTTCTTTGGAGCTTACCATTTCTGCTGGGTCAGTCTCAATTTATTCAGCCTTCACCTTATGTGCATTAGAGCAACAGGTATAGCATCTGGGCATTTTAATCTCTGCACAAATCTTTGATATATCATTTAGGCTTGGATTCATTCTTTCTGCTTTCCCTGATAATTGAGGGTGGTATGGAGTATGCAACTGTTGCTCTATTCCTGCTTCTTAGCTGTAGATCTTGGACAATTTTTGTTCAGTCATCTGGTATCTTCCTGCCCTCTCCTGACAAAAAAAAAAAAAGTATCCTAAATACCCTACCTTTTCTTTACAGAATTGTAATTTGGTTTGGGAGACTTGATGGCCTTTATCAACCAAAGCAACCAGCATTACTTGGGTCTTCAACACAATTTTCCCCATTTGTACTTGCTGTTAGCACATCATCCACATACTATATTAACACGAAGTTATTGGTTAACTTTATGTCCTGTAAATCTATCTCTGATTTTCATAAATAAAGCCAACAATCCTGCAAACCCTTGAGGAAATAAATATAGTCCACATTTACTGTTTCCTCTCCCAGGTGAAGGCAAAAATATACTGATATTCTGGATGCACTGTTATACTGAAGCAAGCTGGGCACAAATCAATTACTGTAAAACATTTTGTGTTAGCCGCTATCATAGTTATACTTGTTGAAGGATCAGAAACTAGTGGATGCCGTACAGTTACCTATTTATTTATTTCTCGTAAGTCTTGGACAAATCTATTAACAGGTTTTCCATCTGAGCCTAGTTTAGGTTTTTTAACCAGCAAGATAGGAGTATTACAGACTCACAAGGAATTAAAATCCCTCTTGGCAGAAAATATTCAATTACTGGTGTTATACCTTCCCTTGCTTCCTGAGATAATAGGTATTGTTTTAAGGAGGGAGGTTTGCCTCCCTTCATTTCTATCTGTACTGGATTAGCTGACCTTAATAATCCTACATCCACAGAATTTTGGGTCCATAAAATCCTAGGTACATCTTTGAGTTCCTGGGGTATTTCTATCCTTTCTTCAGTTGCTGTAGCCATCAGGATTTGTTGGTACATTATCCATCAGGATTCAAAATGCAATTCCTTCTGGTGTACACTGCAACTCTGCTTGTAATTTGTATAACGAATATCTGCCTGCCAAATTTGCTGATGCTGATCCCAACAGCAAAAGAGAATGATTAACAGACTGTGGACCTGTATGTAGTACTATTTCCTCTGTCCTGGGTACAAATGTAGATTTTTATCTTCTATTCCTACAACATTTTCTTTACCCTTAATTCTTGATCCTTCACGGGGGTTTGCTCACGTTGAATAAGTTGTGCCAGTATCTACCAGACATGGGCAAGTTTCATCTCCAATTTTCAAATAGATAATTGGTTCCTTAAGAGTCCTCTGAGAGGATCACTTCTACGTCTCCTTCCACTGCTAGGGCTTGGGGATCTGGTAACCCTCACTGTTGATCGTTTTCATTCAGCTCCTGATTGATGTGATATTCCCTTTGTTACTGTTGTAGTCCCCTTCTTGGGATCACACGGCATTCTCTTTTCTGGTATAGTGGGAGGTGTCCCTGCCTATGGCAGGGGGGTTGGAACTCAATGATCTTCAAGGTTCTTTCCAACCTAAACCATTCTATGATTCTGTGTATCTTGGTTTTATTGCAGTAATCCTTTGGTCTTGTCCAATTTAGACTTCTAAAATTCCTACCTTGCAAAGCACCTGCTAACAAGCTAGCCTTCCCTTCCTGCTGTTTCCTCTTCTAGCCTTAGCCTCAGCCTCATCCATTCCATTACACACAAACATTGCAATCCTATCTCCCCTACCAGCTTCCCTTGCCAACCCGGAGGCTCAGTGTCCGACATTTACTGTCCTCTACTGGGAGCGCATAGCTTCCTACTGATAACTGACTGAGTATAATCTTTGCATATTCTGTATTGGTATCAGGATCAATATTGGTTCTTTAGTGCTATTAACTTTAATTATCTAATCTTATTCTATTAAATCTGTTTATATTTTAACTCCCAGATTTCCTTGGTTTTTTTTTTCCAATTCCCCTTCCCCATCGGGTTGAATGATTGTCTAAACAACAATAAATTGTTATGGGTTTCTCAAACCATAACAGGGGTAAATATCATTTCCAGTAACCAACAAACATTAGACCAAGCAAAGTTGTACGTTCTAAAAATTCCCCTAATCATTTGCTGAACCTTTTCCAGGTCTTCCTGGAGTCAGGGCGTTTGTTGCTGCCATACCACCTAATCTGTCAGACCCAATGGCACATGTACTTTTGTTGCGGCTGCAGCTGGAGGAAGAATAATTACCTCCTTCAGCATAGCTTGCACGGCTGCTGAAGGGAAAGCAGGACGTGCAGAAGGGGGAACAAAAGGAGTGAGAGAGTCAATAGGAGGTAAAGGAGACAGACACACGCCTATAGCAGCTGCCTGAACTTGCATGAATAGCAGTGACGAAGCAGACACCTTGTTTGTGTTATTTTTATAAGACTGGCTTTTATAATCACCATTAAATCTATCATGTTACCAATTATCCCAAACGTACCAATAATCATTTTGAGCTGGGAAATGGTCTTCCAGTATTAGCTTTAAAAAATTTAGGCAGTCAAAGTTAGAACTGCCCGCTAATGGCCACTTTTGGTCTCCAATCCTAAAAGCAGCCAGGTATCTTGACACAATTCCACAGCCTTTTTTCTTGAGAACCCATTGGTACCCAGCAATTTTGCTCCAATTACTCCAGATTTCTGACAACAAAGTGCACCTTTTCCTGTTTCCAAATTATGTAGAATTACCAGCACCTCAACTCTTTCTGTTTGGTCCCAGTGCACTCCCTGTGACAGACAGAAATATGCGAACTCCTGCAGATCAGACACTCCCCAAGAGGTGCCAAAGTTAATCAGTGGTCAAGGGGGATCCCATCTGGGCTACAAATTTAATTGCAAAACTGATTTGGGATGCTTGTTGACCAAGGAAGAAAGGGACACAAGGGTAGAACTACAAAAGGTTTATTGCATGATCACAAGACCTCTCCTCCATAAGAGAAAGAAAGTATCCAAAGAGATTTTCAAGGATTTTGTATAACACTTGAAATGAAAGGCAAAGCACAATCATCCAACCCACAGACACACTTTTGCCCTCTCCCATCACGTTCAGGACCTTTGAAGTATTCTCAGGCATCCAATATTGTGCTGCCTCTGCTGCCTGGTGGTTAACACAGGACCTTCTGAGGTCCAGATGCCAAACACAAGTTATTGTTTATTATTGTTCTCCTTAAGGCAACCTGCTAACATTCCTTCTCACAATCGTTATCTGGCACGCTAAACTCAACTGTTACCCCTTCAATAACACAACCCAGCAAAAGCATCTCCCCCTATCCAGAAACACAGAGCATCTCTACCCAATCCAGAAAGTCAAACCACCTACACCTGGACATCAAGCAAGCAAGAGCCATGCTCCCTGTGACCAGCAAGAAAACAGTCTCTCCCTGACAGCTAGAAATAGCATCTTCTGTCAAATGGCCTGCCAGAGACACGATCATAAGCCACCACCAGCCAGAGATGCTCTCTAAAACTGCTGACCCATAGTCTCTAACTCTGGACAGCTAGTCTTGTGCTCAATACCGGGACAGCCAGACAGAACAACACTCACCCACATGCCAGCAGGACAGAAACCTAACCCTTACCCCAGTAACCCAGCCAGAACCCTTCCCATTCCTCTGCCAGCAAGACAGGGCCCTACACCACTTGACCCAGCTGGCCAAACAGGGCACTACCACCTTCCCCAGCGGGACAGCAAGAGCACTGTACACTACCCCCACCCAGAAAGATAGAACCCTAAAACACTTTCCTGAGCCAGCCAGCCAGAGCATTACCACTTGCCCCAGATGGCAACATAGTGTCCTAAAGCACTCAGCTAGGCCAGCCAGCAAAAGCCCTATTTCCCCCCGGCTAACCAGCAAGACCCACTTTGCCAAGGCAGTAGCCAGAGACCTAGACAACTTGCCCCTGCCAGCAAGACAAAGCCCTATACAACTTACACTGGCTGCCAAGGTACAACCCTACACCACTTGCCTGGCTAGCCAGCACGGGAAGTTGTGTAAGGGTCTGGATGGCCCCCCCGGAACAAGTCGTGTAGGGCTGTAGCTGGCCATGCAGGGAAAATGGTTTAGGGCTCTGGCTTGCCAGCTGGGGCCAGTGGTATAGGACTCTTGCTTGCTGGCAGTGGCAACTGGTGTAGGGTTCTGCTGCACCAGCTGCTGTACTTAGTGTAAGGCTCAGGCTGGATGGCCAGGGCAAGTGGAGCAGAGCTACAGCTGGTCTGCTGGGGCAAATTGTATAGCCTTCAGCTAACTAATTGGGGCAGGTGCTGTAAGGCTCTTGCTGACTGGTCAGGGCAAGTGGTGGAGGGCTCCATCTAGCCAGCCGGGACAAACAGTATAGGCCTCTGGCTGGCAGGCCTACACCACTTACCCTGGTCAGCCACCCAAAGTGCTAAACCACTTGCCCCAGCCAGCCAGCCAGAGCCCTACACGACGTTCCCTGGCCAGCCAGCCAGAGCCCTCCACCACTTGCCCCAGCTGGCCAGACAGGGCCCTCCACCACTTCCAGTGGCCAGATCGCCAGAGCCCTCCACCGCTTGCTGCAGCCAGCCTGCCAGATGGCTCTACCACTTGCCCCAGGCGGCCAGCCAGATGGCTCCACCACTTCCAGTGGCCAGCCAGATGGCTCCACCACTTCCAGTGGCCAGCCAGATAAGGCCCCACTACTACTACCAATGGCCAGCCAGCCAGGGCCCTCTATGCCTTGCCCCAGCCAGCCTGCCAGAGCTCTCCACCACTTCCAGTGACCAGACAGACAGAACTCCCCACCCCTTGCTGCATCTGGCCAGAGCCTTACAACACTTGCCCCAGCCAACCAGGCATAGCTTTTCTCTGCTTGCCCTGGCCAGCTACCCAGAGCCTTACACCACTTACCCCAGCCTGCTAGCCATCCATAGCTTTTCACCACTTGCCCAGGCCAGCCAGCCAGAGTCCTCCACCACATGCCAGTCAGACCCCTGCACCGCTTTCCCTGGCCAGCCAGCCAGCAATGGATACCAACACCATATGGAAAGGATACAGTACAGCCACACCACCCTACCAGATGCTGTCCAGCTCCCCAATGTCCAAGCCCTGCAGCAGGCTGCCACGGCATCCCCCTCCCTCAGCCATCCTGCAGAGAGGGAGGCAGAGTTTTGAGGCCCATTTTGCATCTCCTTCTCCCCCTTCAGGCACAACCTGTTGTACCCCCACCCCATGCAGCAACACAGCCCCCATCACACTCCTCTCCTCAGCCCAAACTGACCCCTCTCAGGAGGCAGTTAATCACCCCAGCAGCCCCACCCACCTTCCTTAGCGCACCAGTCACAAGGCAGCTAACAATGGCCAGCCAGCCAATCCGGAGGCAGCTCAGAGAGAGGCCCCAGAAGCTTCTGGAACCCACTGTGGAGAGCAGCCATGAGGTGGGGTTAAGGGGTAAACGAAGGCTGCCAGAACAGCTGGAGGAAGCCATGGGGGGCGAAATAAAATAGAAATAAAACACACTCAGAGTAGCTACTGCCCAGAGGAATGAACCAGCCACAGCAGCCGGCCGCTGCCACACTCCAGGCCCATGGCAGCTCCCCACAGCCGGTGCTAGGCCGCAGAGCCCGCGCTAGGCCACAGAGCCCCGGCAGCACAGCAGTGGGCAGGTGCGGCAGCCTCCGAGGGGAACCTCCTGCCAAACCGGGCATGGCTCTGTGTGTCCTCCCTGCCATAGCCTTGCGTGTTGCTCCGGTCATGGGGCTGGTGTTGGGGTACAAGAGGAAGGAGAGGCCTTGAACGCTGTGCAAGCTGGCACATTTCTTGCTGAATTAATTGCAAATGGCTCTTGACTTACTAGTGGCAAGAAGGGGATTGCGAACCTGGAACGTAGAAGATCTTATTGATAAACATGAAAGATAAATATTTTAAAAGAGTAATGACACACATGCGAAGTTGAGGGTTTTTGATCATTAAAATCTATAGTCACTCTTTCCTTCAGAGATGTGTACTTAGACCTGTTGTACCCTCTTCACTGAACAACAGACACCTGGAAGCTTTCCTTTCCAATGTAAAGCCGCCCAGTCAGTGCAGCAGACGTGCAAAGTTCCCACAGTTAAACACTTCGCAAATCGAAGCTCATCTGAAGAAGTAGTCAAGGAATTTGCAATATTTACTTAGTTTTCCCCTTGTAAGCAAGAAGACATGCTAAGCCCACAACCCATTTTGGAAATTCCTTTTCTATGACCTCCTCCAATTTGCAACTTTTATTAACCTTTCTCAAATCCATTTAAGATTTCTTACTCAATTTTCAGACACTGTGTACTCACCAGCTCTTCATTTTTCATCACACTACAAGATTGGGTATCTCTGGAAGTGTCATTAATTGTAATCAGATCATGATGTTTCTCAGTCTAAATCTACACTCACTGAGTTCTCATAGATCAACAGCAGAATCAGCTTTTCAATCTTTTTCCTATAAATACCCAATAGGAATTTCAAGAGCTCTTATACCGTGATGACTCAAGCTCAGACCGTAGACTGAAAGGTAAACCTGAATTTTGCCTGAGTGTGAGCTAGCATGTGATCGCTTTCAAAAAAATGTACATTTTCTTTCTGAACACAGTAGGAGGAGCAAAAGCTATGAAGACAGGGAGTAATTACCCTGATTACTTTAAAATTCAACAGGAATTTTGTGGTCAGATTTGAGAATCAAGTTAAGAAGGATGTGGACAGATTGTAGACTCCACAGCAAAGCAAGAATGACCCTGTGAGAACAGGATGAGAAAGGTCTGGTGTTTTTCCCCATGAACAAAGACAGTCGGGAAGTAGGTTTGTAATCACAAATCATCTGTTTGCTCTAAAGAGACACCAACAATGCGCCTTTACCTACAGCAGGGTTAGAATACAAAGCCATAGGTTTTATCTACAGAAAGAACATGTATTAAGATATACTTAAACAGCAAAACAGATAACATAAACAATCCCAGTTCATAATGCTGTGGTGGGTTGACCCTGGCTGGACGCCAGGTGCCCCACCAAAGCCGCTCTATCACTCTCCTCCTCAGCTGGACAGGGGAGAGAAAATATAACAGAAGGCTCATGGGTCGAGATAAGGACAGGGAGAGATCACTCACCAATTACCATCATGGGCAGAACAGGCTCAACTTAGGGAAAATTAATCTAATTTATTACCAATCAAATCAGAGTAGGGTAATAAGAAAATAAAACTAAGTCTTAAAACACCTTCCCCCCACCCCTCCCTTCTTCCCGGGCTTAACTTTACTCCAAATTTTCTCTACCTCCTCCCCCCTCAAGCAGCGCAGGGGGACAGGGAATGGGGGTTGCAATCAGTTCATCACACATTGTCTCTGCCACCCTTTCCTCCTCAGGGGGAGGACTCCTCACAGTCTTCCCCGGCTCCAGTGTGGAGTCCCTCCCACAGGAGAGAGACCTCCACAAAACTCTCCAACTTGGGTCCTTCCCATGGGCTGCAGTTCTTCACAAACTGCTACAGCATGGGTTCCTTCCACAGGGTGCAGTCCTTCAGGAACAGACTGCTCCAGCATTGGTCCCTCACGTGGTCACAAGTCCTGCCAGCAAATCTGCTCCGGTGTGGGCTCCTTTCTCCACGGGTCCACAGGGGCTTCCCACGGGGTCACAGCCTCCTTCGGACACATCCGTCTGCTCTGGCATGGGGTCCTCCGTGGGCTGCAGGTGGATATCTGCTCTACCATTAATGTCCATGGGCTGCAGGGGGAGAGCCTGCCTCACCATGGTCTTCACCACAGGCTGCAGGGGCATCTGCTCCAGCACCTGGCATATCTCCTTCCCCTCCTGCTTCACTGACCTCGGTGTCTGCAGAATTATTTCTCTCACATATTCTCACTCCTCTCTTCAGCTGCAGTTGCTGTATTGCACAGTAACTTCTTAAATATGTTATCACAGAGGTGCTACCACCATCACTGATGGGCTCAGCCTTGGCCAGCGGCACGTCCATCTTGGAGCTGGCTCACACTGGCTCTATCTGCCAAGCTTCCAGCAGCTTCTCACAGAAGCCACCCCTGTAGCCCCCCCCTGCTACCAAAACCTTGCCACACAAACCCAATCAATGACATTCAGGAACCCCTTTTTAGTAATAACAAAAAAAACAAACAAACAAACAACTTTTTTTCAACATTCTGTAAGAATGGGCACAAGTTAGAACACAGGAAGTTCCGTTCATATACACGAAAAAACTTCTTTATGGTGAGGGTGACAGAGCACTGGAACAGGCTGCCCAGGGAGGTTGTGGAGTCCCCTTCTCTGGAGATTTTCAAGACCCGCCTGGATGCAGTCCTGAGTAATGTGCTCTGGGCAATCCTGCTTTAGCAGGGGAGTTGGACTAGATGATCTCTAGAGGTCCCTTCCAACTCTGATAATTCTGTGAAAATACACTTCATGAAACATACAAGCAGCACCTTATAACTAAGATAAAATAAAGCCATCTTAAAAATACTAAAATTTGCAGGCATTACAGAAAATACAACATTAATTACTGAAGCTGTTCATTAATGGCAATTACATATATGGCTATACCCATCTGCCAGCAATGTTCTGTTTTCTTTTCCTTTTTCCTTCTAAAACAACAGTTCCTAAATCAAAGCTTCTGCATGTTCTTCAGTGCAGTTCCCAACTCCTAATACAGTTTGAACTGACTTCCATCTAAGCAGCACATTCCTCTAAGCAAACAACAGAAGTAAAATCATGCTTATATCTACCAAGTTAAACTGCAATTTTGTTAACATTGTGTTAGATTAAGGGTTAAGCCAACCATCCATGTCCACTGAGCTGTTACGGTGTTTGGCCTGTTCCCCTGTCCATTCAGTCAGGTGCATGGGCCACCCACGAGGAGATGAACACTTGAGGTCATAGCCTTGCTCTGGCCTCCAGAAATCCCCGAGGTCCTTCTCTATTCACAGTGACACCTCTTAGTAGAAGCAAAGAGAAGCAGGGGCTGAACTATTTTCGGGGATAATTATCATGTCTGCTTTCCAAGGGGTTCCTCATGAGTTCTCCTGGAAGACCTTCAGCAGAGGGAAGAGGGAATCAGCTCTGGAAAACAAACTGATCCACAGAGAGATTTCTTTTCAGGCTTCCAGCCAATTCTTCAAAGCAAACAAAGAATCAGATTTATATGAGGAACAGCAGAATTGCAAGGTTAGCTCAAAGCTAGCTGAGAGAGAAGGAAGAGTCCAAATCTCAAGTCCAATACTGTGGACATCTTTCCTGGCAAATCTAATGGGAAGAACTGCATATTGAATCTCCAGACTTGTCTTCTGGGAGTCCCCTTGTGCTCTTGATTACGCCATCCTGAGAGGACATGTCTCCTTCACTGCATTTGCAGGACTCTCTGGATCCTGAAGGGACATAGTCTGAATTGGACAAAATAACACAGTCATCCTTCAAGTCCTCAAAATCACGGAGGACTGCAGTAATTGAGTTCTGCAGAAGCACAGCATCAGACACGGGGGGAATGGAGTGATCAAAACTCAGTGAAAGGCATTTCTCAAATCCTGGAGGATTGCAATGCTCAAATTCTGGATGGGTGGTGGTCTCAATGTTTGGGGCAACATGCATTTCATTAACTGAAGCCAAAGGCTTTACAGATTTCATATCTTTGAGCTCTGGCCGCTTGGGTCTTTCTTCATCTGGAAGGAAAAGAGTTGGTTGAGTAGAAATCTCCTTAATGCCACTGACTAGACAAGATTATGATACAGACACAGGATAAACACGGCCAGAAGTTGGCGAAGGCTGGTCAAAGATTATGTGCAAAGCAGTCAAAGAATATGTGCATAAGGACCCCCTCTACTTCTCATCCTCTGGGAGGGAGGGAAGCATGGAGGGAGGGGAGCCAGGTCAGCCACCTCACCAAAGCAGCTGGTAAGCTAGAGACCGCTGACCCACTGCTCGCAGACAGGGGGGCACCCTGAGCCGTATCTCACAGTGCACACTCCCTCATCGCTCACGGACGGGGCTGGTTCACCCATGGCCAGGCCTTCAACAGGTATATGGAACTAAGGGAGATGACAGTCCTCTGGGTGAGCACTTGCCTGCAGAACAGCACCAATGGGCGCGAGCGCTCGCAGCAGCTCCTCTATTTATATCGGCCGCTCCTTCCTGCCTCTTGCTAGCACACAGTAGGAGCGGAGACCTGTGGTTACAGCAGGGCTCAGGCACAGTGTGCAGCCTGCTGGGCCTGGCCTGCCCACAGACCCCACTCACAGGACCTCCCTCAGCCCCTGCCACCCGAGTGGGGAGAGGGGCAGAGCCCCTGCAGGCTGCTGGCTCTTCTCATAGCGCCTGAGCTCAGGCCTTTCCCACAGCCCCCTGGGAAGGATGGGGTGTAAGTGCAAAGGACATGGGGGCACCCACAAGCACAGCCTGACTGTCCCCTTGCAGGAAGGAGCACCACAGGGGACTCCCCTCCTGGGCAGCCTAGCACTTTGGGGCACCAAGGCCTCACTGCCCACTCCTTCTCCTCTGTGCTTAGCTGGTGGGAGCAGGGCTTCGGGCCAACAGCTCACTTCTGCCTGCACTGGCATCTGCCAGTAATGCTGGGCAGAGCCACCCAGGCATTTTGGATAGGGCTGGCTGCAGATCTGCATGCCAAGAGGTAGAAAAGGGCCTGGGCTTTAGTTCCACTGGCAGTGCAGTCCCTGACCAAAGCGTGGGCCAAACACACTGCCCTAAGCACAAGCCAGGTGCTGAGCACAGCAACCCAGTGTGGGCAGTACCGCTTCCCCTGCCTCAACCTGAAACTTGCTTCCAATCCACTGAACAATTCAACAGGAAATTCTGTTAAAGCTCTTCTTTGATATTTTACTCTCATTCGGTTTTTGTTTACTTGCTTTTGATTCTGATTACCGTGAAATCTGGAGACAGAAGAATATATCACCTTGTCAGCTGTGCTGGGTTAGCCTCTTCGTTGCTTCTCAGCAAATCTTTACTCCTTTGTTCAGTGACATTTGTACCATCTAGTCCCTGCACACTAGGATTTTCATCATTTTCTGAAAGGAGAAAAAAAAAAAAAAATTTAATTGAGAACAAACTCACAGTATAGACAACAACAAAGAGGGAGTTCAGATGTCAGTTCCTGGGCTGACTTCTGACTGCCATTCCTTTAGACACTCTTGTGAAGCTACTTCTGGGACAGGAATGTAGGTTTTCATAGTATAAAAAAGAAAAACACTAGCTCAAGGTTCAGAGTTCAGACAGGCAAAATGGCTTGGGCAAACATGCCAGCACAGACAGTTTGTGACCAGTGCCTACAGTTACAGCATTTTCACCTGAACATCATTACAACTCCCTCTGTAAAGTGTTCCCATAGTAGTTCAACATGTTTTTCTCAGGCACTGGTGGATGAATCCAGGAAAGTAACCAGTCTGGGGACTCACATGAGGGTAGGAACTAGCTACAGGATGCTCCACAAGTAATTATGGTAAGTTGGGCTGAGGAACATCCTCCATGAGGAAATATCTTGTTTAAACCAGAAAGCAAACAGAAATGTCTGTTTCACAGCTGAAGCCAAATTTCTAAAATTATTAGATCTGTATATTTACTGAAAAGCCAGAAGTGTAAATTGAAACCTAAGTCTCTGCCATGCCTCTCAAGTAGAACATCTGAGTTTCACTTCACTTTACCCACTACCTCCATCACTTCCTAGAACTACAAAACAAAGCAGGGAAGGAGCCCAGGAAGAGACATCTATTCCCTGAACCACCCAGCTCACATGTGATGCCTCTAGTGTTACAGTGCTCAGCACGCCAATGCAGGAATCACTTCTGTCCACCAGAGAAGCTATTGGACTCCTCACACACATACCTTAGGGGTGACAGCACGGTCTGCTCCCTTTGTTCCCTGCAGATCACATCTGGGTGTTGAGGGGACAGGCTCTATAGGCTGAGCTACGTGTGCCAAACACTACGCAATAGCCTGGCTCTGAGCTAGGTTGGAAATTCCTCTTACCAAGTGGGAGGAACTGTGCAAGGATCACAAAGGGGAAGAAGGAAGAGAGCATGGGGGAGGACAGAAGGACAGACAGATGGAAGGACGAGTCACTGCAGTTAATACAGGAGAGATACTGTCTGCCTTGCACGGTCTGAACCACCCCCTCTGCCCAGAAAGCATGATGCCTAACAATTGCGCAGGGTGACTGGAAGAAGGGGAAGCACCGGCCATCCCCAGGCAGTGAATAGCTAAGTCTCTGCACACGGCTGAAGAGGACACAGCCCACTAGGTTAGGGTAGGAAGGACCTGAGGCTGCAGAAAACTCACTATCTGGAGAGTCCTAGGCCACTACACATGTGATTATCCTGGTATTAATGCTGTTAGCAGCTCTGAGTACTTTGAGTAATTTGGATCTTTCACATTTCAGATATTTCTATGCTAGAAAAAGATCCCCTTGATTACAATATTCAGTTTAAATAAGACAATTGGGCCTCACTAAACCACATTCAGACAAATCACACTCTTAGCTCCCTCTCTGTGACCAATAGGAAGTCACATGGTGATGGATACTCACGTGAACAAGGACTGTTTTCATCCTTTTCTTCATGTTCCTCAGGATTGTCTCTTTCATCTGTAAGTATCAAACTTGCAAGTCGAATGCTTGGTACTGCGATCCAAACTTAAGCCAAGTCAAGTAAAAAGCAGACAAATACACTTGAAACATTTGTAGGAAGAGGTGGAAGAATTCATAGCCAGCATATCTCTCAGTTCCCTACAGCTCATCCCATACTACAGAAAAAAAAGGCTCAGGAGCACATAACTAAAGATAATGGCTCTGACTTAAGTGCCTCTCGCTGTTCTGAACCATGGAGAGTATTTTACCCACCCATCATTGTGTATTTTTCAGTCTCTTCGTGCATTCCCCTTCCTCCAAGAATGCACCCTCCCCCCAATTCTTCTTTATCTGACCTTTCCTAACCCCAGTCCTCTGTTCAGATTTTAAGCCTTTCAAATCACTACCCACTCCTTCCTGCCACATGGGACAAACTACCTTTCATCTCCATTACCAATGTGCTGGAGCAACTTTGCATTTGAACTGCCCAGAGGCACTTTGCAATAACTAAAAGCTTCTTGTCAGAGAAGGCCACTGTCTTCCATCCTCTGTGCCACACAGACCCACCCTCTCTTCACTTTATGCATTTGCCACGGGGACCCATGATTCTCATTCCCATCTTGCCCTCATTTAGGTGTGAGCTACTTAAAACTGACAAGCCAGATCTTCAATTTGGATTAAAATCTCAAACAGGCCTGAGAGCTAATGTGGAGCAGCAGCACAGCTTCATGCATATTGCACAACACTGCTATGGTTGAGCCCAGTTAACAAATGCTCACCTGCACAGCTCCAACGGTGACACGGTGTTTGGGCTTGGGGAGGTCACATCACATTCAGGCTAGGGTCACTGACTCAGGAGTAAACATGGGTGTCCAACCACTGCTGGCACTCACTAACGCAGTGCTCCCAAAAGTGACGGAACCCAGATGAGCCCCACCAGACAGAGATATGAGGCCCTGTTTTACCAGCCAACATCCCACCTCCAAATGACAAAACCGTCTCTCAGCAGACCACACAAACAGGAAAACAGCAGCTGCTACGACCTTCTAAGGCCTTGCCTCAAGTCCACCCTGCACACACACAGGACCAGCCTGGACACTCCCAGCACAGCCCCTTGATGGGAGAACTTTCAGCCCTGCCAGCTGCCAATGTGGAAAATCCTCCAGCAGTCAGTCCCTACAGAGCCATGTGCCATCACCAGCACCGCTTGTCTTAACCTAACTCATAGTAGAAACTGCACTGTCAAATATTCCCTGAAATGCAGAGAGCTGGATCTACACGTGAATGGCTATTTAAATAGGGTTTCTGTATTCTGAAAGTGTTGAATAAGATTTCTTACCTGATCTGTCTTTGTGCTTCTGAAAATGCCATATCAGCACAACAAAGACAGTAATAATTACAACTCCTAGTGATACTATGAGAATACAGAATGGTACTTGAAGAGGATTTCTTCCGAATGTCTCCTTTTGCTCTACAAGGAAAATTCAGTTGTAAAAAATACTTTACTGTACCTTCATCCTGCTGTACTATGTTAGCTTTATTGATCTTAAGTATTTTTGTAATATCCTGTAAGTACATTATTGTCAGAAAGCTGACTTCTAAAATTAAAGGTTACCTTCTTTATTTTCTCTAAGGATTTTACAACCAAAGGGCCTCTTTTCACAAAGCATATATGGGAGCCTATAACCCGTGACATTGGAACAGACCTCAGCCAACAGCTTGGCTCACCGGCTGTTCTTTCTGCCTCACACCACCAACTGAGAAACCTGTAAGGTGTGATAAGAATAGCTAGTGAGATATATTCACACACTAGGCATTTCAGTATCACTGCGTGATACTCAGGTATACCTGTAAGTCTCTCTGTATCACTCTGGTTGGGTTTCTATATCACAGAAAAATCCAAACAATACATCAGCCTTGTGTTCCAGGGAAGCACATGCAGCGCTGAAGCAGTGCCCATGCCATTTGATTGAGAAGCAAGGATGTCACTGCCCAGAACTGCGCTGCCCCATGAATACATGCGTCTGTTGGCATTAAGCGAAGCAGAAGAGGCAAGCAGGAAATGTGAATTACTTTTTTACAATAACTGGTTTTCTCACTCAAATGTGTCCCTTGCCCAGTAAAAAGGCTCATTTTAGCCCAAACAAAAATGTTGTATCGATGTAACTGCACTAGTTATACCTCTTACACTGTGAAGTTTAGAAGAAAACTAGAATTGCAGGCAGGATTTAATTAAAAGTTTCTGGTTTCCCCACCATGGTAACCCTTGCAGATGTGAAAGTGGATTTTTTTCCCCAATGGGGGAGATAGTCAGAAACTCAAATTCACCAGAAAGTTCTTCTGATGCATCTAAACCAGCAATTATCTGAACAAAGGATATGGCATTTACTGGCTCAAAAAGTAATTTTTCTATCACAGCTATATTTCCAAAATATATTGCAGTAACAAACTAGAAACAAAATGACACTTTCTGCCAGCCTAGGTCTTTGGCTGGAGCAGTCATACTGGCAAAAGAATGCCCAGCTTTACCCAACAAGGCTTACCGTAGCTAGTCTTTGTCTCATCCATCTGTTAACTAGCTAATTGCTAGTGCATTTGGGGCAGTCTCTTACATAATCCATCTGGGTTTGTGTATTGAATCTGGATGCAAGAAAAAAAACCAACTTTGCTTAACTGAGGGACACCATTTTTAAGTGATACTCACCAACTTTCACATCAGCAATGCATTCATATACAGTTCTCCCATCTCTGTCATTCACTTCTATAGAATATCTGCCACGGTCACGTTTCTGAATCCTGTCTAGTCTGAGACTGTAATTAGACACAATCTCAGACCTGTTAACATATTCCTTATGGTACCAAAACCACGAACCATTTGTCCAAGCAATTTTTGTGTTTTCTTTTTTCCAGACTACCTGGAAGTGTTTCAGCTTTGTCTCTGTTAGATTCAAGAACATGGATCCACCAATAAGTTCTGTGATTTCTTTGAATGTTTCCACTCCTGAAGGGAGAAAAAGATAACTGCTCATTATTGCAATATTTTATATTCCACAGAGAGTGACCACAAGCAGGAATATTCCTTGTATCTCTTGTTAATTGGAAGTGTTGTTAATTTTCAAATAGTTATTTGAAATATCAGCCCAAAACCAATACAGAGAGATTCACTGTAAGACTGCTTTAATATCTTAACTTGTAATAAGACAGCTTTTTTACATTTTAATAACATTTATTTCATTCCATGTGCCTACACAGGTTTTGCTCACTACAACAAGGTGGGCCCAGGGCTGGGTAAGCTATAGGTTAATGGGACTGTACCCAGCCTTAAAGCATTAATTGGTGCTGTCTGCATAAGACTTGGGTAAATTGAGGGCACACTTTATATCTCCATTACAGTCTCTGCTTTTACTGCAGCTCATGTACGTACCTCAGGTAGTAGTAAAATGCCACCCCCAGAATGTTGCAGCAGTAGCACAGAGCTTAAGGTGAGCTGCAAAACCTCTAGGGTAGGTGGGCACCACTTAGCTCACACTGATCTCTGGGTCTGTATGGGTACAGGGTCATTGGTACCACAGGAGCTAACCCTGTACCTGTGAGTAAATCGCTCTCTGCCAGCTTGAAATTGTACCCCACATGCACCCTTAAAGCACCCCCACTCCCACCCTCCTCCCAACAAGAGATAAGAACGGCAAATGAAGGAGGGCATTGCATGTGCTAAAAAGAGCAAAGGGAACTTGAGGAAGGACACACATAGATTTGGAGCTAGAGCACTCCTTCAAAAAACTGGACATGGAACTGCTCATGCCTCTGTTCAGGGTTTGGTTTGACACCACACCTAAGAGCCAGGTCTTCTTGCAGACGACTGCACTTTGAAGAAGGCTTGAAATCCCAAAATTAACTTCTAAAAGACTGCTTTAGTAACACAAGAACCACCCTCAGGCACACGATTGCCCCAAGCAGTCATTCCAGATGTTAACCTGCACATATAGAGACCCTCTCCCACCTATGCAAACTATGACATGACACATTAGTGACAAGGGTGGATTGAATCCTGGGTTCTTGTTACAAAGGGCAATTTGAGTTGAATTCAAGCATTAGGCAAACCATAGGAGTCCAGACCCTGGTAGGACCCCCTCCCAATTCTCAAGTTTACTGGGTTTTCCCATAATTCTATTTTTCTTTGTGCTGGCAAGTAAACCATAAGCATGGCCTGGCCCAGGGGGAAGTGGACCACTCTTGGCTCACCATCTAGTTGGATTCAGAAGCCAGAAACCTTCTGAACACAGGCCCTGGACAAGGAAACCTGCCAGAGTAGCATATACCGTCTAAGTGCTGTTTTCAGGATTTGCCATACAAATGAATGCATCTCCTTGCTCTGCCACCCCCAGGCAAACTACACTTCTAGACTTATGTCCTACAACACAGCTACACTCAGAGAATGGAAAGGAAGAAATGTGGGAGTATTTCTTTGGACATTTAATTCCTCTACAAAATACACCATTTGGGAAAAGACCTCAAAGACAAAACAAGGCATGCAAACAGTTCAGTAGGTGGCCTTGCAAATACGTCATCACACATGCATTGCACGCTCAGACTTACTGTTCAGTTCCAGGTTAAAAGTTTCCTGATGCAAATGCACGCCATCCTGATCAAATATTTCTGCCACATACTCTCCCTCATCCCCCCATTGCGTGGGGCAACGGCTCAAGCTGCCATTGGGGAACACACGGGATCTGTTGCAGTAGATCACGGGGGCATTTGCTGCCTGTGTTATCTTGGCGACTCGCTGTTTGTCTTTATTCCACATGACGTGGATGTACCCGGCTGATTGCAGGCAGTTCAGGTCAAAAGTTACACAGTCACCTACAAGCCCTCTGACAAGGTGCCCTGTTGAAAGTAAGCACATGCATATTTGCTTAAGCAATGTACAGGATATCATATATATTTGCTTTTTGAAATCTCTTACTACCTTGGAAGCATTTTCACACAGGCTTACAAGTTATCTACCAGGAACCTGCATGCAGCCAGACCTTGCTTTTAAGAGGAAGGGAGGTAACAAATGAAGTCCCTGAACAGCTCCTTCATAACCATGAAAAGGTCCATTTCCTTATCATGCTGAGGAAGCATTTTACTTGGATTTGATTTAGAAATGGAGAATCCTACTGGGAGGGTTACAAGACATATCAAGAATGTATTATGAATCAGCATCCATCATATATATTAATGCCCACGGATACGTCTAAAATATTGGTTTTGACACTGTCCAAAACCCAAATAGTAACTTTTAATGGTTTCCCTACAAAACTGGATCCTGACATTTGCAATAGCTGCTATGTCAGAAGTGGAAACAAACCCTATGTCATAAGTTGAATTTGGCATGTCTGAGTTACAAAATTACTGTAGTCTCAAGGTCTGAATGAAAATAACTCCCATGCAAATGATAATCGCTTGCTTCTGAAAGTCAACTGATTCTGGGCAAAGATCGTTTTGCCCTGACAAGCAAAGTTTCTGCTTACATTGAAACCACCTGCCATAATATAGTTCAGTTGCCTAGCTATCTCAAACAGCCTAAAACACCTCCTGTTTGTCTATTTACCCATCCAATGGATAAGAAGGAAAAAATTTCTCTGGTGCCTGCCTCCAGAAAACAGAAGAAGGGCACTAACTAAAAGGCACAAAAAAACCCAAGTGGTCTCAAACACCAATGTCATCAGAACCCTGGTTGACCTCAATAGCTATGTTAACACATATTTCAAAATAAACACCTAATTTTTCTAGCTGGTAAATTCAAGCACTGGATAGAGACAGAAAACCAAGACTTGAAACAGAGTCTAAAATTAGCACCCAATAACTAAACAAGGAAGCTCATAAGAGCTCAGCACGTTTAGGAACTTAAATTGTTGGGTTTAAAAGTCAAAATGTAATATCTTGTTTTTAGACTTGCAGCACAAGTGTAGATGCTAATTGCAAGTGTAACAAATGTTTAATCAAAAATATAACATGCAAGTGTTCTTATCCAGATTATCACATGAACTCAAAAACAAAGGCAGAAGCTGTCAACCATGAATACATAATCTATACATCATTAACATAAACAAGTGTGTGATCCGGGCAGCCCAACTCAGAAAGACAAGGACTTTAAAGTGAGAATTTACACCCACCATGCACACGTAACTGAAATTTTCTTTGGTAGAGACAATGCTGAGAGCTGTTGCACACCGTGGCTGTGTACCATCCTGCATCCTTTTTCCCGACCACTTGGAGCCTCAATGTCCCATTAGGAAAGACACGAATGTGCTGTCCAGGCCCAGTGTTGCCATGCCTCCAGTGCTGCAAGGATGTATTTCCCTTGTGCCAGCTGATCCGAAAAGACTGCTCCAATTGGGGATAGTCAAGGTCAAAAGTAACATAGTCGCACACTCTCCCATCTATCGTCATCACATCACTGTGAGCTGAAAACACAGCACACAGAGAAAAAAGTCAGTACCAAACAGTTCAACATAATTACAGCCATCAGGCTGAAACTCTGGTAACGACACAGGTTTGAGAACATCACCTGGGAGCTGGGATTTAAGAGTGAAAATTGGGATTCACTTCCAAATCCAGCTACTGCAATGTATGATCTCAAACAAATCACTAAACCCTGGTTTGTCCAAGTGCCATAGATTATGTGCAGATGGTTTTGTACTAGACTTCCTCCTTAGCAGTTTCATAAAGCTTAAGTGAGAAATTTCTTTACTCTTGTAAGAGATTTTTGATGAAATCAAGCCACAAATGGCATAACCTGATACATGTTGAAAAGTATTCCTGACAGCTAATGAATAAGTCTTTTCTCTTCTTTGTAAATATGAAGACACAACTCACAACTCATACTCAATTAATAATATCTAATAAGCCAATTCTGTCAAATTGTATTTGTTTTACTAGCATTATCTTGCTAAAGTTTATTACAGCATTCTTTAAAACACTAAATCTTTAAGAAGAAGCTGTAAGTTTAATTAATTATTATTCTATTTTTAATTGCTTGGCTTTTTCATATTCCAAATATACTGACGTAATTCCATTATCTGAGGTCTTTTGTTTCCCATTGGAATTAATTGCAACCAGAAGCTACTTATAATAGCAAGTGTGGCAAACTAAAACACTTTGGGAAAATAATTTTGTTTCAACCCAACACTCAAATGTTGTCCTGGTCCTGCAGCTAATAAACCCAACAGCATAAATCTCTAAGAACACATCCACACAAAAACAGATTTTCCATCCCAGTTAAGTATAAAAGTGTGCTGCTACTAGGAAATTATTAAGAATGAAATAAATTTTCTTACCTTCAAGAATAACAAGTGCACACAATGCAGCCTGGAAGGTGAAAATACGTAACATTTCAGAAGTGACCTTTTCTTTGCTATAATGTATACACTTCTTTATGGGCTTGCTCACCAGGAAACCTTTAAATTTCGCTAGCTTAGATCTCTAGTGAATGATAGGGCTTGAAGTAAGAAGGTGAGGAGAAATATTTAAAGTATTCTTGCATGCTAATAATTTCCTTACTGAACCTGACCAAAGAATATTCAGATAGAATAGCTGTTTTGTTAAAAAAAGAATCCTGTGGTTTCAACCACCGTCAGAGTAGTATCAGCTATGAATTTGTGGGTAAGCTTTCCTTTTTTCCATGCTACAAGTGCAACAGTGGAGGTTAGCACTATCAGACAATTTTTCGTAGCAAAAAGAAAACCAGGGAAAAGGTGTAGCTGCGAGTCAGCAAAGGCAGATTTATTGCTGGAGATGGACTTGCGTGTCTGTACAACTGCTCCTCTGGCCCTCTGCAAAAATACTCCAACACTGCAAAAGCTCTTATTCGTGTTTGGTAAGGTGCATGGCTTTATCATCAAAAAAGTAAGGATGTCTACGACAAAGAACTATATTACAGTTACCTACAGTATTGGAGCTTTCCCCAAGGAAATAACATTTACATAAAATAGGGTAACACCATACAGCAACCCAAAGCAGTGCCATGCATCCTGCTCAGCTGACAGTTTTGCCTGAACGTGTATGTGACCAGCCAAATGAAGCCACAGGAGACAGTGCAAAGCACTTCTTGATATGCCAAAGGAGCATATGTGAAGAAGCCAAACTCCCGCAAGTCTCTAGAGAAGTCCGTGGTTCCAACACATCTCTTCCAGCTGAGTGGTCACCTCAGAAAGTAAATTTATTTCTGGAGTGCACAGAATCTGACTTCCCAGCCTGGCAGACAGCCCATAAATTAGGGTGAAGTTTCCCTTCGCAATACATGCACCACACCAAGGCTGCAACTTGAGCAGCAAAGTCTTAATTGAACCTGTCTTTGCTGCCTCCTGTTTTTCACCAAATCAATGCCTCTACTTCAAAAAGGAACAAGAAAAACTGCACGTAGGGTAGAGCTGACACCCAGGATGAGCAACAAAATGGACAGAACTTCTGGGGAGAACAGGTTGCGTCTCTTTCTGCTTGTCAAGCAACCCCTTGGACCCAAATTCAGCAAGTACAGGCTGATAGAAGAGCATGCATCCAAGAGCCTTAAAATGAAACAAATGTGAGCTATCTCACAGTGACTAGCCAAAATAACTGCTTGCTGTGGTTTGCACTCATATAGAAATGAGAGACATCTCAAAAGAAGGTCTGAAAGACCTCGGCCTGACTAAAAATATATGCAGCCATACGATCAAAAAATCAAGTACTTCTCATGTGCAAGCTTTACCAGACAGCCTCTGTAACCTCCATTGCTACCTTCACTGGATATGTGTTTGACCATGAAATACAGCTTTGTGGGTCATCTTTACTGCCTTGTTTCAGCAAATATGGAGACTGTGAAAACCACAGCACTCCAAAAAAGAACCACCTGTGATTACACATTCAAAAGAAAAGGGAGGAAAACCTGCAAATCAGCTCTTTCAACCCAAAAGCATTCAAATTAATAGCAAGAAACAAGACCAAAAAGCTGGCAAATAACAGTAAGTCTAAACCATGCACAGTCCTACACCAACTCAGAGATATAAATGAACAAGGCGATTTAACAAAGCCAGATAAATAGCCAGAAGTCTGTCAGTGCCATCTGGAGCCAACATCATTCAGCTTCAAAAGATCTCTGAAGGAGAACAGCTAAACCAATAATGAGCATCTTTCACTATAACAAAGATGGACAGCGAACTGCCTCAGATGCACCCTCCCCGGTATCAATCCTTGCATGATAGTCTACATCTAGACCAGTTAAATGAGCCCTACAAGCAGTGTGAGTCCCCAAAGGCATACATTCGACCTATTGCAGATTTACCGGTGATGGCACAGGTCCTCTTCCTTCCTGCCTGCCACACTAAACTGGTGATGGTCCTTGTTATGTGGAAAAATGGCAGCACATTTATTAGGTAGTCGGTAAGTGGCTAAGTCTTTACACAGCCCAAAACAGCAACAAGACTTGATGAATAGTGGTAGTCAGAGTTTTAGCTATCGCTTTGGAAAGATGTTGACTTGCACCACTAGTCACACTGGTCTAGTTAACGTCAGTGTGCTCTTCATAATTCTCATGCTATGATGAAGATGTGTGTGTGCACGTGCAGGTGTACATGTGTCTATGCACATATTTATGTGCAACTCTGAGCTTTTTGTTTTCAGCTTTGTCGTGCTTGTTTGACCCTCAGGCAGTCATAGCAATCAGAGAAGGCTCAAAAGAAAACCAGCTGAGTGACTCCAGCCTCCCTTTGACAGGTTTGCTGTGCAAAACTTTTACAGAGTACTAGCCTCCAGGGTTCTCATAATTACCTGAACTGTTTAAAAAGTCTCCTTTTGTTAATCATTTCTTCTCAGCACCCACAGACCACTGAAGCCCAAATAATTTGCATATACTATTACCTTTTGGCAGATAAGGCATGTGCATGCAATTTCAGGTACGCAGTTTCACTTAGAACTTGTCAGCCGATTGGTTCCAATTGAAATGAAACTGCAATGGGACCCGAGGCTGCTATCTTTTATTTTGCATAACACAATTACCCTGATGAGGACGAAAAAATACATATTTAAACAAATAACCACATTAATATCCCTCAATTCCTGGATAAACCATTACCTAAAGTAAAGTAATTCGACACCGGACTGCCTGAGGGAAGAAATGGGGAAAGACTGCCCCCTTCAGTACACAAGCACCTTATTCCCCAGATACCCAAGAGCAACACTCTGGGACATTTATCTTATTGAAAAACAAAAATTAACAAAGCAGAGTTAGTTAAAGCTGTACAAACAACAAGTTGCAAGTTCTCTCTGGTGAAAAACAAGCTTTCAAATGCAGATAATAAACACCTCATTCATGGTTCTTCCAATTCTCCCACAATGGTACAAGACATTTCACTTCAGCCATTCTGGTTGGCTTCCCAATGCTGTTAACTGCCTGATGTGCCTCGATACATAGGACTACATCAGCACTACCTTGCTACTTTCCCAGAAAACTGCTAGAAAAAATGAATGCGTGCCTGTCCCTTCCTCTTGCCTAACTTCTGCTGCTCAGTATGCTCTTCTTGCATGTATTTTCTAATGTCAGCGCAATGCCCTGACACAGAGTCTACATCCCAACGAAACTGATCTCCCAGTTCACTGTTTGACACAGACATAAAAGAATGAGAGTACTGACTCACAAGTCACCAAATATAATGTTGGAATATATCTGGGTATTAGTAGACAACTGCAAGCTTCAGCAAAGCACTATTGCAGGGGATGATGGATGATGTTTGCCTTTTTCTTGAAAGCGTTTCATCCATGACAATTAAGCAAGCCTTTTTTCTTCCTTCAGACAGAGGTGCCAATTAAGTAAGAGAGCAGTCTGAAACACCTCAGTGTAAAACATGAGGAACAAACTACAGTGCATTACTGCAAAACTTCCACACTTTCAAGGCCCTTTCCCCATATATGTTGAATTCTTCCTCTAGACCGTTAAGATTACATTTTCAGCTTAATTAAAACTGAGAAATCAGTAGGTAATATTGTTTGCAGATACAGAAAACTCAATAGAGAGTAAGATATTTACTAGAATATCATGTTCAGGCATTTACAAGAAAAACACTATTTAAAAAAAAAAATCTGTAAAACTGTGATGTAAATGGTAAGTTACACTCCTGAGATAAGTGGATCAGAGGACTGCAGCCTGCAACCATGTGGACACAAAGTTGCAGATAGAACCTTTAGGTAAAGTAGTCAGGCCACAGATAAGCTTTATTTGGAAGGGTCTCACAGAGGAAGGAAGCATCACTCGCTTGCCTTTTTTATAGGCAGGCTTTTAGGTGGAACCGGTATGACAGTCCTTCTTCAGCGATCAGGGAAACAAACATCATTTGTTAATGGAAATGGGCAGCGTAGGCCAAAAGGACAAGTAGAATACGTGACTTACACTTTGCCTTTCCCACCAGTACCACACAGATGCAAGAGATACTTTGCCTTCTCCCTTGTTGCTCCTTGAAGCCTCACGCTCGCAGCAACCCACACGCTCCCCACAGCCATGCTCCCTCGGCCAGCAGTGCCTTCCCAGCCCCTTTCCACACCGCCCTCTCCGCCTCCCCGGACTGCTGCTCCCTGTATTGCCCCCTTTCCTTCCAGATCTTTTCTGCCCTTCTCCACGCCGGCTCCTGCAGGGCCGCGACCCCGACAGCCGCCCCTAACCGCCTCCTGCCCCACCGCGCCTGAGGCGAGAGGACCCCCACGGGACCGCCTCCCTCCCTCAGGCCGCGCACGGCGGAAACGCCCCCCGAGGACGAGAGAGGGGAAGCGGAGCAGCAGCACCGGCCCAGGGGCGCGAAGTGAAGTGTCAGAGACACTAATGTATAATAAATATACAATAACATAACCGGCGCCCGACGCCGCCTGCCGTGCCCCTATCGCGCGTGCACACACAACCCCCCCCTCCGCGGCTACGGCCGGGCACCTGTTCGCCCCCTACGGTTGGCGGCGCGGCTTCCCGCCCGCTGGAGGATTCTGGGTATCGTAGTCCAGCACGAGGCGGGGGGAGGGAAGGCGCGGCAGGACTCCACTTCCCATGGTGCGCAGCGGCCAGACGCCGTGGCTGGGAGCTGCGGGAGGCGGCGAGCTGCGGCGGTTAGCGGGGTGGCGCGCGGCTGGCAGTCGGTTGGCGGTTGGGCAGGCCGCAGTTGCCGCCAGGCGGCGTGTGCGGGCCCCCCTGCCGGGCCCTCGGCTGGTAACGAAAAAACATTAACTAGAGCCTTTCCTTCTAAGGGGCGACGAGGCGGCGCCCCCCGCAATGCAGGGGCTGGCTATGGGAGTGCGGCCGGGGCTGCCGGTGAGCCGGGGGCTGCGAGATTCGTCGTGGGGGGGAAATGGACATCTCGTGGTCCTGTTTGTGAGAAACGTTATTCCACGCGGCTAACCGCTTTTGAGAAGCCCTTTATAAAGGCCTCCTTGAAAATTCTCGGTTATTCCTAGATATGGGGATGTCAGAGGGGTCATCAGTAACTCCTTCGGTTACAGACGTACCAAGGGAAGACCGAACACAAGAGCGCAGAGCTGGCCGCAGCTGTGAAACAGGGGGGCTCAAAGGGTCAATCAAGCACCACTCTGCTAGTACAGAGAAGCGTCACCTGCTACCATCTCATGAAAGGCAGTCTCCCTTACCCGTGGTATGTAGAAACAGGCTGCATAGGGAAGTAAAAGGATTTTAGATTTAGACTATTTAACTAGCAAACTGCTTAAATCGTATCTGTCTTCTAAAGATGTGATAAAATCTAGCATCTGTTGAAAGACTCTTCAGTGCTGTTTCCCAGTTGTTTTTCAGTCTCCAGGGTTTCTCCAGTTCTTAGCCCATACTTGGCTTTGTAAGAGCGTAGCAAATGCAATAAAGCTTGCACCAGTCCATTGGCCAGCTGCCTTGGGTGCCTCAGGAGCTTGAGGGCTGTCTCCAATGAATTCACGCAAAGATTCACGCAGGTGTGTTCGCTTGTTCTTCTAGTCTTCTTTTTCCCAGTTACTCCATGCTGGAAGTGCCTCTGCTTACTCACTGGTTGCTCTTTCTGCCCCAGCTGTTACACTCCTTTATCTCTACAAGGGCTTTTTTCCTTGTCTATTTCTGTTTTACTTAGGGAGTCTTAAAAGTCACACAATGACAACTACTCTCCTTTTTGGGTGAGGGAAGGGTCCATCACAGTTCCTTACACTAACCTTCATGCCTGTCAGCTATAGACTGCTGGTCTTCAAGTGTGTACCTAAGGCAAACCCCAATTGTTACTGTGTTTTACGGGGGAGGTTAAACATCAAGTAAGAGCAAATCTCAGCTACATGTTACTTGCCAAAGTAAGGGTGAATCACGTACACAAACATTTTGCTTCTCTGTCGTGGTTTAGGCCAAAATCTACTACTGGGGACCTGAGGGACCCCAGACGGGACCAACAGATGCTCCCCTCTACCCCTCTTCAAAGAGAGAGGCAGAGGAGGAAAAAGAGACTTATGAGTTTAGAAGGAACTAAACTACTTTAATAAAATATTAATAATAAAATAAAAATAAATAATGAAAAATATATACAAAACTGTATCAAGCTCCTGAGATGACAATCACGTCACCAGCTGGCACTGGGGCAGTCCCAGGCTGGACTCAGTGACGGACGGGAACTGGGTTCCGGATCTGGATTCAGGATCGGGATCACAGGCAGACAAACAGAGTCCTCCTCAGACGTCAGCCATTGAAGGAAGAGAGCTGACCCTTTGATCCCTCAGCTTTTATACTGAGCATGAGGCAGATGGGTGGAATACCCTGTTGGTCAGTTTTGGGTCACCTGTCCTGTCCGCTCCTCCCTGCCGGTGGGACCCCACTGTGCTTTTCCGCTTCCAGCCCTCCAACGGGGCAAATAACAAAGTTGGTTGGCCTTGGCTGTTATAGCAATGAGTATAAGCAAGAGCCTCTCTGCATACCATGCCTGGGCATCAGCTATAAACAATTGGTCTTATCACTCTGGGAGAGTGAACACTGTCTGCACAATATGCAGTTAATTTCAGTTGTTAGAAGAGGCCCAGCTAAGAAGTGAAGTTAGTGAACAAAATTGGTTCTGTTTTACCAGGACAATCCCATATGTAACTGGCCAAACACATTGAGGTCAATTTCTTCAAAAAGGGAGTGCTCTCATCATTTGTAAACAAAATAAGACATTAAAAATAGCAGATCCATGGATGTGCACCCTTTTTTTTATTATTTATATTTGGAAAATCTGTAATTCATCCAGTCTGGGTAAGCTTGAATCATACCTAGCAAGAAGTTTGTGGTAACAATGGGTTGCTATTCCTGGGCTGCCCTGATCATGTGTCTGGAATAGCTTTGATGGCCTTTTTAGTTCCAGTCAGTCATAGGTGTCCTTGAATCTCCTGGCAGAAAGCTCTTCTTTCTGGATCAATTTTTAAGGCTGCTAGCAGATTTGATTCAATGCAAGAAGCATAAAGCAGCAGTTATTACCAAGACACAATATGAATACCTTAAGCTGGAATCCTCCCAGAGTACTGGCACGTATTGTAGTCTGAAGAATGTATATCCCTGCAACACAATGAAGTTGCCCTGATCTACTAAAAAATGGAACACGACATAGTGACACTGCAAAGCTGTTTGGCAGTTTGCTTGTCTGCTTGTTTTTTCCACAAGCACATGCCTAGATTGGGGCAGCTGCCTTTTAGCATTGATACAGCATCTGCTTGTTTCCCAATTTTTTAATCAATCTACTGGTAGTTTGCTTCCTGTCATTTTCTTTCCCTGAAATATAATGGAGATGTGGAGATATTCAGAACCCAATTGGATGTGGTCCTGGGCAGCCCGCTCTGGCTGACCCTGCTTCAGCAGAGGATTGGACTAGACGATCTCCAGGGGTGCCTTCCAACCTCAACCACTCTGTGATTCTGTAATTCCTGTATCAGAAACTATTGGGGGGTGGGGTGGGGTCTTTAATACTTCAAATACAAACCAAGGGATGTCATTAGCCTGTTGGAAAGCACCACACAACTTTTTGCAGTGTTAACAAGCAATCTTATCTAGGCTATGGAAAACTGCATGCATTGATGGACCTGAAATACTTGGAATAGTGTGTCCTGTCAAATGGGTTTGAAGAGAAAACTGCTTTTGTTGTTTATTTCTCTTTCAGCAGCCGTGCAGAGTGTCGGTACTCTACATATGAGTGATTACTGTATCACTCTGCACCAAAAGGTCTTTCGGTGCAGGCAAAAATGGTTGATGAAGCTGTAAGTTTAAGAAATTATCTTCAGTGGGCAGCCACAATCCTTCAAATGTCTTTAATAAACTTCCTTCCTTCTATTCAGGTGGCAGTTTTGTTGAGTGGAAATGAATTTCCGTAAAGGCTGTTGGGTAAGTATGGCATTCCTTTTGGCACTACAATACCAAGAGAATGGTAAAGCTGAAGGTTAGCTAGAGCTTACTGCAAAATGGAAAATAGTTATTCCCATAGGTAGTACTTCTCCTTATCTGCTGTCATTCTCACCAGGGCTTTTTCATTGCTTTTCTCCAACAAGCTCTCCATTAGACATGGAGGTTTGGTCATTTCAACTACTGAAGCATTGTGGGCTTTTTAAAGACAAAATAATTTTAACACTAAAAGCATAGAACCTTTTAAAACTGATATATCGGCTTTGTCAAAACAAAAAAAAAAAGGGGGGGACGACTTCTAAATCACTAGCCAGCTGAAGTTCAAAGTCATCAAACGCTGAAGTTGCTCTGAAGTAGTAAAAAATGGAGCCAAGGCTTGACATGGTGGTGTTTCTGAACTAATACAGCTATTTTGAAATGCAAGAACTTTTTCAATAGTGTCTATCTAGATTCAGGCAGTTGTATTTTAATAGTGATCTAGTAAATTCTGGCTTACCATTTATATTGACCTGGAGACAGTTTGCTTCTTTCCCTTTTCCTTGAAATATGGTCACATTACCTAATTTGTGCACTTTATTGCTTTATGCATTTTTAAGACAGCCAAACTCTTTTCTAAAGATTTCTCCCAAATTACCAACTTTTAATTACTGAATTCTCTGCAGGATGCTACATGTATGTTAACCCATAATTGCCCACATCTTGGTCACAGAATCGCAGAAACGTTCATTGGAAGAGACCTCTGGAGTCCAACCTTCTGCTCAAAGCAGAATGATCAGCAGCAGCAGATCAGGTCAGCCATGGCTTTGCCCATCCATGTTTCAAAAACCTCCAAGGATGGAGATCCAGCAACCAGTATTAGCTTCCTCTTTCATTCTTTTGCATATATTTGTACTTTGATTGTGAATATATTGATCTTCAAACCCCCCCCCCCTCTAATCAAATGTGCTATATGCTACGAGCATGACAAGGATACAGCAGTGGGCCTGTCACTTGCACTGTTTTGTAAATTGATGGGGCTATGTTTTCCCTTTCATTCTATTTCCGTATTCCCGTCTTATTTTGTTGACAACCATTTCTCCATCTGTCCACAGCCAGTGAAATTACAGACTGCAAATCTAATGAGCCCATATCAGCCATCACTTCTCCAACAGAAAAAGTCTTTAATGCAAATTGATGCTTAAACCTTAAAAAACAAAGCCTCCGCATGGCAAAACTGACTCCTGTTCATTTCTCTCATTGCAATTCCTGTATAGTTTAGGGTGCACAGTCACTACGGTTTCTGACTAATTCAAATAACTTGTGCCCTGCCAACAATAGCTTGAAGTGGAAAGGCCATCAGGAGGCTTTGAGAGTATTTTTCACTTTGTTAGTAGGAAAGATTTCCAGATTCCTGGAAAACCACTCCTTTCTGTGCCCTCATCCAAGTCTTCATCTCATGGCCAGCCTGTTCTGTACCACTGCTAAGCACGTACTACGTATTTGGGTGTTTTAGCTCATAGAAAGGTTGGGTAATTTTCTATATTATCACCTTGGAGCAAGTGGTGGCTTGAAAAAACTACCACCCAAAAAGGCAGTGTATTTATCAGTTGGCATACAGGGGTCAAGGTGAAAAGCTGCTTGTTTTTTTGACTTCGTGGAGTGAAGCGCATCTGCTTGTCTCCTGCCTGTGGCCACAGGGTGGCCTCCTCCGTGTTCAAACCTACTCCCGGTCCCCTGGTAAGGTGGCGGGGAAACGCGAATGTCACCATGGCAAGAAAACATCCAGGTCACCACCACAATAAAAGCTGTGGTCTCACAGATGGCTGGTCCCTGTCAGGCTTGAGGTACAGTCCCCTGGAATCTGACTTCTGACCATGCAAGGCTGAGGGAACGAATGGCCCTACACTGCACAAGAAAGCGGCCGGCTGGGATAGCGCTGGAGGCCTGTGCCGCAGTGGGTGTATTGAAGTGGAATGGCCTGGTTTATACTGGTGACCAGTAACGTTGCAGGGATGCCTCTAAGCACAGAGCCATGCTGGGAACTGCGAGAGGAGAGGGCTGGCTGGTGCATCCCAGTCCAACAGCTCTCTGGTCAGGCAATTGTGTTCCAGTGCCCTGAAAGGGGTCTCCACCATGGGCTTGAGTTCAGAACTGCAGAGGCCTAAGTTAACCCTTTCCTGTGCCACCTACTGTGTAGGGAGAACTTCCTCTCATAAGTGAGGGAAGAACTCATTTATTCGCCTGAGCTCTCAGGGTTCCTACCACATTTCATGAAAACACGCGTCGTCATCTACCTTCTTCCCTCCAGGTATGACTTACATGGAGAAATTAAGGCGAGCAAGCACCATGCTGTAAAACCATGTGTACATTTCTTTCCCCTGGGGAAACTCCAAATGAGACAATAATTGCAGAACAAAGTGACTTCCCATCTCCTCTCCCACCTTGCCTGGCATGGTGTCCTCAAAAGGAGCTTCTGGGTGCTGTTGTGTGTCCCGTTGCCTACCACAGACAAGTACTACGCACCCCACTTCAGCTGCTCCCCTTCTGCCCTAAAGTTCAGACTTAGGGCTGACAGTTTGACACCAAAGCACTCGACTGCGCTAAGGGAAAGCACTTTAGCAAATACAATACTCTGCATACGGGCCATAAAACAACAGTGCTGTTTCAAAGCCCTGGGGTGCGCCAAGGCAACACCCTTAAGCGGTACTGGCCGTAAGGCACTCGAGCAGCTATAAACGCGAATAATCCATCCCTGCTCCCACTAGGCGCCGCGGGCACAGTGGTGCCGGGTACCCAGTCGAGAGGCGCAGGGCGGCGCAGCTGCCCCCGCAAGGAGCGCGGGGAGCGGGGCGTGGGTCCGGCCGGCGCTGCGCCTCGGGGTGCCCCTCGGGGGCTGCGGGGGTCTCCCCGCCGGGTCGGCCCCGGCCCCGGCTCCGGCTCCGGCTCCCAGCCAGGCACCTCCCGCTCCGCCCAGGAAGCGCCCTTTGCCCGCGGAGCAGGAAGCTGCTGCCGGCGCACAGCGGGGCGGGCGCCGGGCGGGAGCGGGCGCCCTGCAGGTAGGGACGGCACGGAGCGGCAGGGAGCGGCACGGCGGGGCCGGGCCTCCCGCAGCCGCTGGGCTGGGGGACAGGGCGGCAGTGAGGGGCAGGGCCGGGGATGCCCGCGCGGGTCCGTGCCGACTCTCAGGGGGAGGCCAGCGGCACCGAGAGCCGGGCTTTAAACCCGTGTCTGAGTCTTTGTCTGTCGGCACTGTGGAGGAAGGAGCTACCCGGAGGAGAAGAAAAATGCAGCTCGGAGAAGGGGAGGGCCCACTTGCCCCTCTTACAGACCCCGCTCTGGTGCAGCTGCCATCCTTGGCTGCTTGCGTCCCATACCTGTAATGCATTCACCTCCACCCCGGTTCCGTTCCATCCCTTTCACCTGCCGCAAGAGCAAACGCGTATCTTTCCCCAGTTTCCACCCAGTGCCTCTGATGGCTGTTGCAGCTTTGCACCCCTGCCCTGCTTCTGTGGAAAATCCTTGTTCCTAAAAACTACATAGTATTTGCCCCCTTCTGCTCAACCCCCTGCCCTTGGGTGCTCTGGCAGTGCCCTCCGCAGCAGCCCTCCCGTTCCGCCTCCTGTGTCTGTCCCAGTGCCCCCCCCAGCATCCCTAGCTAGGCACCGGGCTGGGCAGGAAGGCAGTCACTGACTGCTGCAGTTTATGGACAACTCTGACGGTACAGGGAAAGGGGGCTCTCATCACACCCAAGAGAAATATGTGCAGCTGCATAATTAACTGTTTTCTGTGATAAAAATGTCTTCACCTTTTGATTTTATTGCGAGCATCATCTATCCCAGATGCCCTGGTGGCCAAGAAGGCTAATGGCACCCTGGTGTGCATGAAGAAGAGTGTGGCCAGCAGGTTGAGGGAGGTCATCCTCCCCCTCTACTCTGCCCTGGTGAGGTTGCATCTGGAGTATTGTGTCCAGTTCTGGGCTCCCCGGTTCAAGAAGGACAGGGAACTGCTGGAGAGGGTCCAGCAAAGGGCTACAAAGATGATTAGGGGACCGGAGCATCTTTCTTATGAGGAAAGGCTTAGGCTCTTGGGTCTTTTCAGTCTAGAAAAAAAGACTGAGGGGGGATCTTATCAATACTTATAAATACTTAAAGGGAGGGTGCCAGGTAGATGGGAACAGTCTTTTTTTCAGTGGTGCCCAGTGATAGGACAAGAGGTAATGGGCACAAACGTGAACATAGGAAGTTCCATCTAAATATGAGGAGGGACTTCTTTACTTTGAGGGCGGCAGAACATTGGAACAGGCTGCCCAGAGAGGTTGTGGAGTCTCCCACACTGGAGACATTAAAAATCCGCCTGGACCCCGTGCTGTGCAACCTGCTGTAGGTTACCCTACTGTGGCAGTGGGATTGCATTGGATGATCTCCAGAGGTCCCTTCCAACCCTGACCATTCTATGATTCTGTGATTCTGTAACAGTTGGGGAGAGGAGGATTTGAACATCGTCTTCTGAATTGCAGGTTTGTGCGGTTGTGCCTGGCATGGCCCTGCAGAGTATACTTAGCCACTGACAGCACTTCAGGAGCAGACTGCAGGATCCCAAGGAGCGGGAGAGGCTGAAAGTATGGCACTGTGCACCAGGATGAGTCCCGTAACCTCCACAGCTTGGTACAGCCACGGGAGGAATACAGAGCTGAGTGGTTGGAAGAGAAAATAAGTAGCTATTTGCAAATAGCTAAGGTAAAGAACATAAATGGTAGGACTCAGCTACAAAGTCCGTATATGCTGTCACAATACTAAAGCCAAGGCCCCAGGCACAGTATGGTGTGTTTGCAAAGACCCTGCTGGGGGTCCAAATTAGATACCCTTCATATCTTGTTTTAGTAAAGCCGTGGATGTTGTGTACAGTAATCCCACACACCCACACACAGAGATGTTCTTACTCTTTCGGTTTCCACATTCAAGCAATAACTCAATATGCCCAAGGATATGCTTCTTCCAGTAACAGATGAAATCCCTGAAGCAATGTCCCCTTTGTTGATGAGGTTTGTCCCCTCCTTTCGCAGAGACATGACTCTGATCGTGGGAAAGGAAGGAACTCTTTCTTACTCCACACTAGCCTGTTAATTGCATAAAGGTTATCTGCATTCTGCTGAGTTGCCATAGCAAATCTGAGCGTAGCAGCAGTGCGTCAACGGCAACATGAGCTAGGAAATTTTTGCAGGGTCAGAAGGGAACTCTTCTTTCTACCTTGTCTGCTTTCTTAGATGTTGTCCTCGGCTGGTTGTTATTGGACATTTGTCAGATGCTTGTGCCACCTCTGAAACACTGAGGGATTTGCTGCTCCAAAGTTCCTGCTTGTTGACAGCTTTCAGAGAGAAACCCTGCTGTTCATGGTTAGCCACCTGGGGGAAAGGTCTGTGTGTGGACAGGGTTTTGACTCCTCCTGCTCTAAAGTGGGGGTGGGCCATCTGGTACATATTGCAGCATGTCAATACCTTGGGCAGCTTGTGCTGCCAAACACAGCAGAAATTCTCAGTAGTGGCAAAGTCCTGACCTGTAGGGCTGCAGAAAGCAAACTCCTTTTGTATATGAGCTTGGAATTGCTGGAAAAGATCCATCTGCAGGGGTGGTCCATTTCAGCATTCAGCAAATACTTAGGGACTCGGATTATTAACTTTTAAGGCTTTTTTTTTTTTTTCCTAAGGCTTCTTTTTTGCTTATGTGGTTATTTTCTTCTTCATGGTTCTGCAGTTCAAGATAGCAGTCTTTCTCTTTTGCTTGCTCCCTTTCTTTCTGTCCAGCTTTGCCACTTAGGATCAAAGACTTCAAGACTGGTGGGTTTATAATCACTGGTAACTGAGGTCCCAAACTGTTTTCTTCATCTGAGTTGTCTCCTTGATTCTGACACTATCTAATCCCTTATTACCCATTACCTGCCATTAAATAGCTGCTGGTGGTGGATGAATTGGTCCAGGACCAGGCACCCATCAGTTTACAGTGTTTGTTTGCACCAGAGCCCATCTGTCCAGTTAGTCAATTCCATCTGGAGGTGGAGTAGGTATTGGTTGTCCAGAGGGATTGGTAGATTGAAGCAGAGTTCAGGGAGTATATTTTTGAAGTGATGCAAACTAGTATTAAGTAACTATGAAGATTAAAAGGAGGAAAAAAAGTAATGTCTTAAATGCTTTGAAAATAGTCCTGTAAGTGATCTCAGCTTTGGTTGTGATGCACATCAGTTTCAGGTCCTAGATTCATCCAGGTGGTATCCTTTCCCTGCCATCCTTGATTCTTATTTTTTTTTAAATAAAGTGGTATTTTTATTACCATTGTATTTTCTCTGTTCTTCTGCATTTTTTCTGCAGCAACTGCTAATGCCTGCCCTCTTAATGCTGACTGCTGTTGCTTACTGTTTGGCTGGTTTTGGCCTTAAAATAGTAAATACTGAAGGAAAAATTCTTGTCTTTGGTGCTGACAGCATTTATAAGAGCACCCTGCCCAACAGTTGCATTCATGGCGGTTGTTGGAGCTCAGTAGGGGTGCCAGGCAGGGAACCAGCAGAATCCGGATGCAATAGACAAGACACCAAATTGCCTGTTTTTTGGGTTTTGCTGCCTCAGCCTGAGAGTCTTAGAGGATAAAGAAGAGATGAGGTAGCAGGTAAGAAAATAAGGTTCTGGTGACCAAACAGTCATTTTCCATCTAAAATAATATTAGGAGAGTAATTAGTCTTGTGGCTGTCGTTGTTAAAGAAATGTAAATATGGCTGGGTTTTGTTGTTTGCTTACAGCTGTATCTATGATTGCTGTCAACCAATTCTGAGTCCAGCACATCTCGTGTATGTCCTAATGTATATTGCTTATCAGAAGAGGGGCAACTTTCAATCTCCTTTCAAGAAAGAGAAAGTCTCTGACACCAGATGCCTCAGTAGTGCTCAGGGTGTCCATAAATATTTGCTCAGTTGATTCCACTCTTTTATGCAACCACTCTGCTTGTTCCCCATATTCATCAGGGGCAGTAGATTTTAAGACATATGACAAGCTTTTGCTGAATATTCAACTAAGTTTACTTTTGTTTGCTTTTGTAAGAAGGGTTCCCAATTGCTGAACCTGACGTAACTGCCCAGATGGACCAAGGAGAAGAACAAGATCGTGAGACCTTGGAGGAAACACACATGGGTGAGGAATAAGTTAGATAAGATTATAAACACAGAGGAAAAAAAATGCTTTTTGAGTTGCCTCAGTGTTATTTAAGCCACTTTATTGCATGCACCTCATATTGAGACCTGCTCTTTCCCCCTCAGGGCAGGCAGACAGCCTGACTTTGTCAGCCTGCTGTTAGGAGTATGTATGAGAAGACAGAATATTAAGAAGACAAAATGTGAAGATTTCTTGGGGGCAAGGAGACACCTGTAGCATTGCCCTTGGCTCTGCTGTTTGTGGCACATCTGCTCTGGGTCGCAGGATGACACCGTGCAGCTTGTCTCGCAGCTAGGTTTCCATTTGCTCCCAGTCTTCCCTTTACTGCTTCTCCTACACGGTGCAGACCAGGCTCCCTAGGAGAACAGCTTGCCCATTCTCTACTGTGCCACTTTCCAGTGAGAATCACAATTAGAGATGTACTTTTTTTCCAGGTGGTGGGCTAAGTCCCCTTCCAGATAACTTTGCAAGCACAGATCAGCAGGACATGTTGGCAGCAGGGTGCAGGGGAGGAGAGGAACAGTTGGGGGACAGCCATGGAAGTCAGAGTGGTTGCCCAGAGGCTCAGCAAGGTGACTGTGAGGAGGAAGAGGAGGCTAAGCTGCCTTGCTCTGATATCAGCCTGGTGAAAAGACAGGAGAGAAGGGTGGCAGCAGCCTCACGGCGAGCCCCTCGTGCAGAGCGGCCCACCATCTGCTCTGAGTGTGGCAAGGGCTTCAGTCGGAGCATCCACCTCATCCAGCACCAGCGAATGCACACTGGGGAGCGCCCATTCCTGTGCGGGGAGTGTGGCAAGGGCTTCAGCCAGAGCTCCCATCTCATCCAGCACCGGCGGGTCCACACAGGCCAGAAACCCTACACCTGTGCCGAGTGTGGGAAGAGCTTCAGCCAGAGCTCCAACCTCCTCAAGCACCAGCGCATCCACACTGGCCTCAAACCCTACGTGTGCAGCGAGTGTGGGAAGATCTTCAGTGACAGCTCCACCTGCATCAAACACCAGCGTATGCACACAGGTGAGCGGCCCTACAAGTGCCCAGCCTGCGGGAAAAGCTTCAGCCAGCACTCCCACCTCCTTCAGCACCAGCGAGCCCATGACGGCATCCGGCCTTACGCCTGTGGCCAGTGTGGCAAATGTTTTGGGCAGAGCTCTGACCTCATTAACCACGCTCGTACCCACACTGGCGAGAAGCCTTACAAATGCAGCCAATGCGGCCGGGGCTTCAGTGGCAACTCCAACCTCATCAAGCATACCCGTATCCACACTGGGGAGCAGCCGTACCGCTGCACACAGTGTGGGGAAAGCTTTCGGTTCCAACCCCAGCTGATGCGCCACCAGAAGCACCATACAGAGTAGATGGTGAAGAGGAGAAGGTCATGTGGACCACAGGCAGCTACTTGGTGTTGGGAAGGCGTACAGCTGCTCCCTGGACACCTCATACAGGACATGAATTTTGGGGGAGGGAGCCCTCAGAGCCTACCCCCTTTTCTTCTGGGTAAATCTGTTTGTGAGCACTGCCCAGACACTTGAGCAAAAAGGGAGGCCACTACTGAATGAACTGTTCACTGTGGTACGGTGGTTGTTCTGAGCCCCTCTTTTGGGGATGGGGAAAAGAAAGGTGTTTATGGTATGGTACGTTCAAGGGCAGAGGGGAGAATATAGAAATGTTCCAAGGATCAGTGCCTTTTTCTGTTATTTCTAGTGGGGAGTGATTTTTATCCCAGTAAAAACCAGCTAAAATATATACCTGTTTTCTGTACAAGCTATCTGGGGTTTGCCCTCGCAGTAAGGCCACAGCCTGGGGTGATCGCTCCCCTTAGAATGCACGTCTCCCAGTTGCCAGTATTCTTAGGTTTAGGTGGTGTTAACATCTATTTATTTTAAAACCCCACAACACTGTGCTGAGTGCCTCTGCGCACATGTTGTGGGCCCAGCTGATACTGTGTTGGGGACACGTCTATGGAACAGTATTTTTGCTGGGTTGTATGGTTGTTAAATTGGCAGTTATCCAAATTACACTACTGTTTGACAGCAGCAATTAGGTAAATTAACACCCTAATAGGTATTGCTCTCAGATTCTTGTTTAGGTGCTTTTGTGGGTGGCACTTTATGAATGTTTTTATAAGACTTTTAAAAGTATTTAGGATGACTTTTTTAATTGTGATCTTCTAATTGTCCATTGATGAACAGAAAGACAATGATGTTTGAAAAATAAGCTATGTCAAACTTTGATTTTATATTAAATGTTAAAAAAAAAATCTTGCATAAAGCTTTTTAACTTAAATGCTATGATTTTGAGTTGTTAATGATTATGAAGAGGTAATTATGAAATTATGACACTGATTTCTAGATTTTCTGTGATATTTTTGCGAGTGGTTTTGACACCTTTAACAATGACTTTCTAAGGAATATGGGGAAGGCAGGATTCTGAAAAAGCAGAAGGAACTGACCTCTGAAGACATCTTCTTCGCTTTGAGGACAAGAATACTACTATTGGGAACCTATCCTTAAAAGGAATTCTTGCTCAGGCGACCGCTTGGTACGGGGGAGGAGAGAACTGGCAGTAATAACAAAGATGTTAATATCTCTAGTGCGGAAGAATTCTGTGTAATCAACGTGGCAGTGTATACCAAAATGCCTGTTCCACCCACGGAGCCAAACGGGCGGAAATCAGGGTGTGCTTTAGGCAAGAAAATGAAGTGATCACATCTGTTGTGCTGTACAATTTTTATTTTCAGCACTGCATATAGACCTAATACTAATAATGAACTTTCACACGGAGATGAGCTCCCAAATGGGGGTATCACTAAGGGCAAAGAGAATACCTAGCATGAAGAGCACAGAATCCTGAGGAAACAAGCAAGCTGTGAACAGTAGCCACATGACTGGAATTACTGGCTGAGTAATGCAGATCGTCTATACCTCCCTCAGCCACCAATTGCTATCACAGAGGGCACAGCTTCATGCTTCATTGGCAGTAGATCTGGTTTAAGTCATTTGGCCTCAGTCAACTCCCACCTTCTACCCGAGAGCCTGAATTAATACAGCTGTGCTGACTAACTGTTCACATGGCTGTGCCCTAAGTCAGACCCATAAAATGATCCACATTTTTAAAATGACAGACTTTGGAGAGAGAATTCATTTTAAACTAGTCCAGTCTAGACCATGGCCTCACAAGCAGTAGGGTACACACCACTGAGAGGCTTGGTGTCATAAGAGAACAGACAGGGCAAAAAGGAAATAAATAACGTGACCAGTATTGCTGTTAGTTCCCAAGAAACATATCATTTAAGATGTTTATTACTTTTCTTTTTTTTTTTTTTTTTTAAGTTTCTAGGGAGTTTTCTGTGGTGCCCATGCCACGCATACTGTTACCAAAATATGTATTTATTCTGAATGGTCGTTCCCCCCCCATAAACTGGCTGAAAACGTGTCTCTTGCCTCAAAGTTGGACTATCAGCTTATTGTGTTTGTTTGTGAAAGGAGCAAAGCAATGCAATGAACAGAACGGTTACATCCACACAGTTAAAATGTGCCAGGGGCACAGAAACCAAGTGGTATTAGCCCAAGTGAACTCCTCCCAAACATGCCAGGTTGCCATCTAGCTAGACCTGGCCCAGTCTACATGTTGGTTTTGGTGGGCCTGTTCCCCTGGTGTCCTAGATATGTAGCTCCTGCAGGGTGCCCTAGAAGACAGTTTTGTTCAAGTGGTGGTTCTTCAGGAGCAATTAGAGTCACTGGATGTGGACTACTACAAACCATTTTACTCCACAGTATAGCATAGAAGTACACCAATATGTTATGCAGAGCAGATGACCAGGGACTGAGCACCCAGCTTCACTCCCAGGGGCTATATACACACTTCTGTATATATATATATATACACACTAATCAGCTAAGTAAGATGATCAATATTCATGCAGCACTTCTCAGCTGCCTGTGTTGCCACTTGATGTATTGAAGCACACGAGCATGTTGCCCTTCATTTTGCTCCTATGCTTGAATTTAGAGCTTATCTGCAGGCAGCTGTTTTCCTTTTCTCCTCCAAGCTCTCATTACCAGCTGCTTCACAAACACCAGTGTCCTCCCTCATTAGCTTAAACAGTTTGTCCAATATTTTGACCATGGATTCTTTCTGTTTTACCCATTAAACAGAACAAGTTTAATCATTAAATCAGTGTAATTGAGATGCTCAAACAGGAACTCAGTTAAGCTTAGCTGCAAGGGCTGCTTCTTAATTGATTTGCCTGCGAGTAAAGTTGAGCATTTCCCAGAAGTGCGTGGATCTCAGGTCTCCCCAGCAATACTTGGGATGCTGCCCGCACTCTTCCTTTCAAAGATCTCTGTAGTAGTACAAAACTGTGTTCATGCTCTTCAGATACATTTTGAAATGTGTTCTCTGGATGCTCCACGTGCTCGAGTGTTGAACTTTTAGACTTATAATTTGTTTGAAATCCTCTAAAGCCTCTTGTTGTTGGGAGCTCTGTAATTCCAGACTCATTGATATGATGAGGGAAGCTGGAAATTGTTTCAGCTACAATGTGGCATCTTTGCTTAATTAAGAAATTAAGAAGTGTTTCTCATCAGGATGACAAGCTGTCCATTGAGACCTCTTGATTAGAGAGCTCTGCTGCAATAACTTTCCTTTTACAACTATTCACAAGAACCAGCCTAACTTGCATCTTATTGAAACTGGGGAGTGAAATTTTCTGCTCAGGCACCATACTGACCTGAACAGAAGGCAGCCTCAGATCTCTCTTCTCAGAAGTGAAGACAAAAATTACTATATATAAATATATATGTCTATTAAAAAAAAAACCACACACACACACACAAATCCTAACCCAACATATTTCTCTCCCCCAGTGCTACTTAAAACATACCTTAGGTTCCAAGTCTGCTACCCACACAAGTTCTGTCACTCTGGTCATCAGGTGAAGGCCTATCTGTGCATGGGACCAAGTGCTCTCCTCTTGGTCTTGGCAGCTCAGTTCAGCAAAGACGCAGGTTCTGAGTTGCATCAGTCAGCTCTGGCTGCCAGGGGTGCACAGTGCGGTCTCTGTAAATTGGCTGCACTGGGATGCTGGGGACTGTGCTTTTGCTAATTTGAGTAGTTTTACTTTCTCAGAAATCCTGAGCACTTGCCTGTGCTGATAGTTTCAGCTCAAGGTGCTGGGGCTCCGAGTTCTACAGGAAAACGTTCCAGGTACCAGGCCCACGCATCCTTCCTGCATGCACTTAGTAGTAGTAGCCAAGCAACTGCATAAAGATTTGTAGGACCTACATTCTAGGTAGGTATTCCTTGAACTTTAACCATGCATGCCCTTCAAAGGTGCAACCCCTCAAAATCTAAGATTGCCAAAAACTTGAAAGAGATATCCAGGAAGAGCTTACATAGCTAAGGTAGTCTTCATTTTAGTAACTTCACCCTTCTTGCAGAATCTTACTAATCTGAAGATGAGAGAGGGGTTCCATTCCCCTTATCAGGGATTCTGACAGGGGGCTGCTGTCAGCAGCAGGGCTGTGCCCTAAGGGGACCCTACAGACAGCAGCAGCAAGCCAGGCTGGGCTATGCCCTGTCCCCAACAAGGCACAATCCCACAGAGCCAGCTGCCTCTGCACAGTCCTCGATTGGCTGACTTGCTTTAACCCATACTTAGACCTACATCCTCCAGTAGACCACAAGTGTCTTTTCTGTGATTGTACATGGATTTAGTGATGACAAATAGATGCAGTGGTCCTTAGGCAGGAAACGACAGTGCATCTTATAAGACGTAAATCTGTTAGCTTTTTATGCTAGTTTTACCTGATCTCCACCTTACTGGATGTTAAAGTCCTTGCCACAACTTGCAGTTCCAAGGTGAGCAAGACTGAGGCTTGTAGAAATACACATTCTGGCTTTGTCAGGAAGCAGGGAACTTTAAGAGACTAAATAAATTAATTATTTAGCAGGCTCTTGAGTGTAAAATGTATCCAGTTAGAGCTTAAACTCTCACTACCCTGGAGTACCTATTCAGAGACAAGTGTGCTGACTAATCTGTTGCTCAAAGAAAAGCTGTGATAACTGGGACATGAAAATCACCAACACCTGCTCTAGAGGGGCTGATGGAAACAAACTTGAGATATAACCAGAAAGGTTTTCTACCCCACAGAGAGGACTAAGTGAAAGCACTGCACCTCCTGTAATAAGTGGTTCTGTGCCACTTCAGGAAATTTGTTTCAGGCTCATTGCTCTAATTCAGAAATGGCCCTGAATCACAAACCTGCATCTGCAGCCAAGAGCTCTGGACCAACCAGGACTGGACACAGAAGAGCCTTACCTGTATGAGGGGTAACCAGCAGTTACTGCAGGAACAGTAAGGGCATCTGTGGCTCCTACCTTGCTAGCATAAACATTTCCCCAGCCAGAAGCGACTTTCTGCAGAGTGACCTCTCAGCATTTCTGTTGTCACGGTTTCCTGACCCCCATTTGTCTTCAAGGAATGAGCACCTTACCTTCTTCTTGTAGGTTTGGAGATATCTTCACTGGGGACAGGGGAGCGTTAAGGGAAGGAGGAGGAACAAAGAGGCCCAAAGAAACACTGAGCAACTTCACACACGGGGGAAAAAAAAAAAAACAAACAAACAAAAAAACAACAACCAAAACAGGATTAATGACGATTTTCAGTGATAAGCTTAGAGACCTTTAACGCCACGCACTCCATTCCACCGGCGCCTTTCACCAGACCTCTGGCTCCTACCGCGCGGTAGCGGCCGTTACCGCGCCGTAACGGCCGCCGCGCGGCGCCAGGGCAGGCCGCCAGGGGGCGCACCTCCACAGGCGGCGCCGGGGGAGCGGTGCTGCCCGGGTTGCCCCTTCTCTCCACCCTCCAGCCCGTGAGGGGGCGATTGAAACCAAGCGGGAGGGGCCCCGCCGGGCCAGGGGGCTCCTTTGGGCGACGCAGGAGGTGAATCCACTCTGTATTGTTTTGGGTTACTTGGGGGGCTTCCCCTCAGTACTTGTGCTGTGGGTCTCCGAGGTGAGAGCTTGCTTACGTGGTTTTTGTGACCCAGGAGCCATGGCTGTTGACTTAGAATCACTGAATAGTTTGGGTTGGAAGGGACCTTTAACGGTCATCTAGTCCAACCCCCCTGCAGTGAGCAGGGACAGCTTCAACTAGACCAGGTTGCTCAGAGCCCTGTCCAACCTGACCTTGAACGTTTCCAGGGATGGGGCATTTACCACCTCTCTGGGCAAACTGTTCCTGTGTTTCACCACCCTCATCATAAAAAATTTCTTCCTTATATCTAGGCTAAATCTTCCCTCTTTCATTTTAAAACCATTCCCCCCCATCCTGTCACTGCACTCCCTGATAAATAGTCCCTCCCCATCTTTCCTGTAGGCCCCTTTTAGGTACTGAAAGGCTGCTATAAGGTCTCCCCAGAGCCTTCTCTTCTCCAGGCTGAACAACCCCAACTCTCTCAGCCTGTCCTCATAGGAGAGGTGTTCCAGCCCTCTGATCATCTTTGTGACCCTCCTCTGGACCTGCTCCAACAGGTCCATGTCCTTCTTGTGCTGGGGGCTCCAGAGCTGGACACAGTACTTCAGGTGGGGTCTCACCAGAGCAGAGGGGCAGAATCAGCTCCCTCGACCTGCTGACCACGCTTCTTTTGATGCAGCCCAAGATATGGTTGGCCTTCTGAAGGGCTGCAAGAGCACATTGCCAGCTCATGTCCAGTTTTTCATCCACCAGTACACCCAAGTCTTTCTCTAGGGTGTGGATGTGAGGATTGAGCCTGCATTGTACCGCTGCTGTCTGGATCGATGTTTGCCAAGGGCATAAAGCTGGGGCATCCGCTCAGTGCAGGGCCAGAAAATTCAAGTGGAGTTGTGATGCAACCCGACATTTGGGAGAGGCATCCAGAGCAGGGCTAAACTCGCTGGGGCTTGACCAGCATTGCCCTAGGAAACAGATGGCCCTGGATTGCTTCCCTTTCCACAGGGAGCAAACTGAAGAGCCAAGGGATGACGCACCTTGCACAGGGAAAGACAGACCAGAGCTGGGAGCTGCGTGCACTTCTCCTGCACCCGACTGCTGAAAACACCTTGCAGATATGGATCTAAACATGTAAATGCTGTTCAGATTACATCTGCAAATAGTGTGAGAATCCACATCCATTATTTATAACATGGAGATGGGATCCGAATGAAGTTACTTGTTTATGAGAGAGGAAAAACATCAATCCAGAGTACTGCAGACATAAGCACAAAAGGGTCAAACTGCCAAAAGGAAAGAATGTGTCTGCAGAAAAAAGATAAAGTTTCCCAATAAAATCCACAGGGAAAAAGCTTTTAGGTCTGCAAAACCAGGGGAGAGTTTCTCCTTTCTGTGAAATAGTGTGGCTCCATGGGGTTTCTAGGGATTTCTTGCATGAAAGGAGGCTAAGCAGAACGTGCTCGTATACGTTAGTCTGTGAGCTAGGTATGAAATTTATGAAGGGGTCTGCTACTTCGCTGGAAAATGTTTGGTTTGTTGTCCATTAATCAAAAAAGAGTTGAAAACTGCTCCTGTAAACTGCTAATTTCTTAGAAAAAAAGTAGACAAATTGTTCGCCTGCAGGATAATAAAATGGCAGATTGGCAGTAGCTTTTCCTGCTTTTATTCTCCATGGTGACAACTCAAAAGCAACAACTTTGAAACTGCAAGCATGGCAAATGTATAATGCTTGGTAATTGGGGATGAGGATGTGTCCCAAAAAGCTATAAAAATGTTGTATTTTAATTATAGAGAGTATTGTTATGTCCTTCTCCCCCCCATTTTGAAAATAAGTTCATTACAGGAGAGAAGGGCAATTTAAGTAAAATAACAATAGCTGAGTACAGCAAAGAAAGCCACTCACTCACTGCATAATGGGGAGAAAACAGCTGTTGCAGGTGAGCAACAGCAGCAGAAAGAAAAAAAAAAGCCCCAAACAACTAATAAACAGCAAGAGAATTATACCCTTGGGCCAGGGTTCTCAACAGGGTCTATGAAAAGTCAGCAACAGCAGGCACCTAGCTCCCACCCCAGAGCCTCCAGACCATGGCTTGTACAAACAGAACTAAAGGTGAGTCTGTTGGGATGTGTGATGAGGACAGTGTTGGTGCTCTGCAGGCTGTTTGGCTGGGACAGGCACAGGAGGTTCCTTTCACCTCTGAGTTCATTTCGGTGCTTGGGGCACAGAGGGCATGTTGTTCTCAGAGCACTAGTAGGGGCTCTGCAGAAAAAAAAAATGTATTTTTCTATGTAAAGTGAGCAGGTGTGGTGCAGAGCCACCACCAGGCATTAGAGATTAAAACCTTGCCATTTCCTTGAACTGAATTTTGCTTTTAAAATGAGCCTGTTGACTTTTAATTCATACTTCTAAACTCAAATGTAACTAATAGCATCTTGGAATCCGATTTGCTTTCTATGACTCATGAAATGCTGGTTCTCTCTGCCACTGCTCTCACCAAGGACAATGAAAACTGAATGCATTTACTTCTGTTGTTTGCACTTCAGAGCTCTGACTGCAGCTGCCTTGGGGCTGAAAACAATACTTACTCGTTTTGAAATTATGTTCAGCTTTCATTTTCAAAATGTTTCCAGTAACATCCCTGCTTGGGCTTGAGAGAATATCTGGAGGGCTTGGGGTTTTTGTGTGTATTCTGTAAATTTTGCTTTATAGGAGGTAAAAATGTCTTTTTACAAAATGCCATTCACTCTACATCTAAATTGACCAGAACCCCTAGGCACAACACTGAAGGTTAACTGGAAATACCCAAGGAAAGCAGAGGGGTCAGAGAGGGATTACAAGCATGACAAAAAATGACAGGCAGAAAGGGAGAGGAGGTGAAGGACTCTCCTGGCAAAGACCCCCGTGCAGGCAGGGGTGAATGACAAAAAGCAATTATGAAGGTCACAAGAGAATTCATATGGGAATCATGGCAGTCATTCCTTTAGTATTAACTAGCTTTATTCTTAAGATTTTCCTGTTTCTAATGCTGGTAATCCAGCTGGCATTTTTAAGATCATATCAAAATGAATGCCGTCCCGTCACATTACATAACGGATCTATTTTCTAATCTCCCAGGCAATGGGAAAGGGGCTTTAGGAGCCTCAAGTGATGATGAGGGTGATTTCAATGTCACAGCTGTTGTAGAAAGCACATACAGCCAGTATAGCCCGATTGAGATGCTGTACCACAGAGATTTCCAGAGTCATAGGGTCAGATCTGCAGCATCTGGCTTATGCCAAAGGTGTCTCTGCTCCTGGACCCAGTCAAGCAATGAGCTAAAGCCCCTTCAGCTTCTGTTTCCACATGTCCCAAACCCTGTACTTAAGGACACAGAACAGATCCTCACCCACGACCCTGTGTGAAAACTCCCTGGAGAAAATGAAAGATAGCTCCAAGCAGTTTCTCATGAAAACAATCTCCACAACATTCAATTTATTTTCAGAAAAGCCCAGGCATGATAAACAACTGTGTTATTGTGTTTATGTACCTGTAACAGTCTGTGGTTAGGTTTGACTTCTGAAACGTTTTGTGATTGCTTCTTCTCAGAGATCTGTATTTGTACAGCCCAGGGGCTGTCCTGCACCTCTTCAGCTTTGGGAGGGACCTTGGGTCAAAAGAGACACAGTCCTCTTGGGGTATATGGAGACTTAGCAGTTACTTTCCTCAAGACAACCTGGAACTGTAGGAGTGGGCTAGCAACTTGACCAAGCAAAGCTCTTCTTTCGGAGAGCTAGGAGGAAGCTAGTCACACCCCAGTGGTGGCATCCACATGTGTGTAACTCTCCTGAAACTCCCTGAAAAGTTCTGAGAATGCCCCTACTCTCCTCCCTGCAGAAGGCCAGTTCCATCTTACAATGTCCAATACTTTCTTTGCTACTCCCTCCCACAAACTTCTCTGGACAGTTTTAGGTAACTCTGGAGAGGACTGGCATGTAGAAGTGTCTTTGGTGATTGCAAAACCATGTGTCTTATCTCTGTTACAGGTAAACTGGTATTGCCAACCTAGAGGGGGCTTATTGGAAAAGGTCAGGAAAGCAGTTAACTGCTGATCCATGCGCAGCAGGTACCCAGAGTCACAAGGCAAAAGGAAAACCACAACTGAGTGAGCTACGTAGGGACGCACACATCAGAGGAGGAGCTGGGACCTCTCAGGGAAACTCAGCACACACAGCTGCCAGTGCTGGCTGCAGGGAAGGTGAGGGGGGCTGGGGCACACTACTGATGGCCATCTCTGACCTAGTAACAGCAACAAAGGTTGGGATGCTTATAGTTCCAGTCCCCTATATTACATGCCAGCACAAAGACCTGAATAATTATGGCTGCCTTTCTCAAGTGATGTATGTTGGAGTTTTTCATAATTTGTAAGTATTTAAAGTGCTAGTTTTGTTAATTTTCCATTTCAGCGGAAATGGAGTGGTCTGAGGATATTCACACTGAAGCCACAGCCTGAAATTTTTACAGTGTACTTTAAAGGAATAATGGGATTGTTGAGAAGACATTACCATTGTTATTTATTTTCTCATTCCATTACGTCAAAACTTTTTTCAGTAGCCTGGATCACATTTTTGACAGCACAGCCAAATTTACCCTGATGCTTGATCCTGCTGTTGCTCTAAGAGCTCTTTTTTATAATTTTTTTTACAGGGTTCACTCATCATCTCAGTTGTCTTCTTAGCACGTCACTGTTGTGATGCTTCATTTTAAGGCCAGAAAACCATCCGTGTCCTTGACATTACTCAGACATCCATATCCTGTATGAAAAGGATTTTAATTTTATGCCAGCAATAAAAATTGATCACTGGAAAATTTATAATTTGAGACTCCATAATAATCAGGCTCATTATTTTCCAGTGCCAGCATACTGCAGGTGTTCTGAAAGGTGGTGCAGACACAAACCATTACTTCTTTTCTAAAATAAGAGTCTCCTCTCAGCCTCTGGCCCTCTGTGCCTCTCTTTTGCGAGTCACAGGTGATTAGGGTTGTGAAGCTATAGAGATGGAAGCCCTATTCTAGGTCTCTCCTCACTTTTTGATTTGGTCCATTTGGTGCTGCTGCAGACAGTTTCTAACGGGAAAAATAAGGGTGGCCTGAGGACAGCCACTATCACAATACCCGAAAATTCCTTCAGATTTGTATAGGGAGATAGGAAATCTAAAATTTTAGATCAAAGGCAGAGCCAACTGATGGGTACTGCCCAGATCTGACTTCAGGGAATTGAGACCTGCTCTTTTTTTTGAAGCTGAAATTTTTATCATCTGGTAAAACTTTTAGAATCACTAGTCATAAAATCTTCAATACTTTTCCAGGTACTTGGATACAAAAGAAGTGTTGGACAGCCCTTATGAACATCTGTTTCTATAATTAGAATACTTTTCTTAAGATAATTATCTTGCAACTACTTATTTATAAGCTAGATACATAAATGGCAACTTCCTACACATAGTGTACAAATGGCCTAAAGTACCAGCATGGAGGAAACAAAACTGATTCAAATAAAGGAGGGGAAGGCTTGTTTTTATAAAACACACAGCTCATTCCCGAGGGCTTGATCAAATAAACTACAGTGACTGAGATAAGGGATGGACATAACTGAAAAGAGGAGATTGTGACGCTCTGGTTTTCAGTATGATTTAAAAAGATATAGCCATTCAGAGACTGTAAATTACTGGTTTGGCCCCTTTCTGACATAGTAATTGTTGCAGATGCACTTTCACATTTCTATGTAAAATGTTTCATGGGTCTGCTGGATGTCTGATGGAAAAAATAGCAGGCTAAACTCCCTTCAAATTTGTGGTATAGGGTTTCCCAAGGTTTTCAGACTAACAAAATATCAACATTTCTTGCTGCTACTATCATCATATGTCAGGGATGAAATGTTTAATTTAAAAAATCATGTGTGTAGCTCTGTAGACTTCTCAAGGCCATGGAGACCTCAGATAGCAACCGCCTGCCTACCTCTTGTTAACTGTGCTGTGATTTTCCTAGGAACATATATTAAAGATGAGAAAAGACGAAAACACTTAAAATTTAGTCTCTCCAGCCATAATACAAGTAGATGTAATTGGCATGGAGCTGGCACATGTAGTTGCTAAGCCGCTCTCTCTATCTGAAAAGTCATGGCAGTCAGGCAAAGTCCCCAGTGATGGGGAAAAGGGAAACATCACACCCATTTTTAAAAAAGGTAAAAAGAAGGACCCTGGAAACTACCGACCAGTCAGCCTCACCTCTGTGCCCAGTGAGATCATGGAACAGATCCTCCTGGAAGCTATGTCAAAGCATATGGATAGCAGGGTGGTGATTAGAGACAGCCAACATGGCTTCAGAAATGGCAAATTGTGCCTGACTATCTGGGGGTCTTCTACGATGGAGTGACTGCATTGGTGGATAAGGGGAAGAGCAACTGATGTCATCTACCTTTACTTCTGTAAGGCCTTTTGACATGGTCCCACACGACATCCTTGTCTCTAAATTGGAGAGATATGGGTTTGATGGATGGATTATTTGATGGATAAGGAAGTGGCTGGATGGCTACATCCAAAGAGTTGCAGTCAATTACTCAATGTCCAAATGGGGATTGGTAATAAGTGGTCCATACTGGGGCTGATAATGTTCAACCTTTATGACATAGACAGTGGGACCAAGCGCACCCTCGGAAATTTTGCAGATGACACCAAGATGAGCAGTGCAGCTGATTCGCTAGAGGGAAGGGATGCCATCCAGAGGGACCCTGACATGCTTGAGGAATGGGGCCATGTGAACTTCATGAAGTTCAACAAGGCCAAGTGCAAGGTCCTGCACCTGGGTCAGGGCAATCCCCAGTATCAGTGCAGGCTGGGGGATGAATGGATTCAGAGCAGCCCTGCAGAGGACTTGGGGACAGTGGTGGATGAAATTTGGACATGACCTGGCAGTGTGTGCTTGCAGCCTGGAATGCCAATCATATCCTGGGCTGCATCAGAAGTGTGGCCAGCAGGTTGAGGGAGGCGACTCTCCCCCTCTATTCCGCTCTGGTGAGACCACACCTGGAGTACTGCATCCAGCCCTGGGGTCCCCAGCACAAGAAAGACATGGACCAGTTGGAGCAGGTCCAGAGGAGGGCCATGAAAATGGTCAGATGGCTGGAATACCTCTCCTATGAGGACAGGCTGAGAGAGTTGGGGTTGTTCTGCCTGGAGAAGAGAAGGTTCCAGGGAGACCTTATTGCAGCCTTTCAGTACTTAAAGGAGGCTTGGAAAAAAGATGGAGAAAGACTTTTTACCAGGGGCAACAGTTTTGAACTAAAAGAGGGTAGATTTAGATTAGCTATAAGAAAGAAAATATTTACAATGAGGGTGGTGAGACAGTGGAAGAGGTTGCCCTGAGAAGTTGCCATGTCCCATCACTGGAAGTGTTCAAGGTCAGGTTGGATGATCCTTTGAGCAACCTGATCTCATGGAAGATGTCACCATCCATGGCAGGTGGTTGGAAATAAGTGACCTCTAAAGCCCTGTTCCTGCCCAAACCATTCTGTGACTCCATGACTGTATGTCCCTGTAGTCCTTCTCTGGTCAAGAAGACCCAGGACTGGGATTTCCAAAACTACATTCATCACCAGAGGAGCGTGAGAGGAGAAGAAAGCCATCCTTTCATCAGTCCACCTTCCAGCACAAAAAGTGCACTGTTATCAAATCTATGGAGATTATTCTTCCTCTCCTCTGACCATTCCTGGTGAACTAATATGGCAAAGGAGTAATACAGAAATTAATCTGTCATTTTTATGGAGAACTGTAGTGATGTTAATAAATCTCATGTTCAAAACAGTATTGCCAGTGTGAGCACCTGAGCCAGACAGGTCCCCAAATTTCCAGAGTAACAACACAGATGGCATTTCAGAGGCTGACAATAGTAGGTCGCAACACAGTAGGGCACTAAGTTGTTTCTAGGCATACTAAGGATCAAGATGCCGAACCCTAAAATGTTTCCATCAACTTCCCTCAAATTATGATTTTAGCAGCTAAAAATTAAAGAAATGATTGCATTATGCCCTATGAAAACCAAACTGTCAGGCTTCCAGATGGCATGAAGCACTCACTTCTACATTCAGCTGTTCCTGAGACAACAACCACTAAAACCATGTCACAACTGAAGTGAATGAAATGGTTGTAAGTGAAAAAGGTGACTTTCAAAGCTTGTGTTCATCCACAATGTTAATTCTTTTTCCATTGCTGTTACTGCCCTCTTTAATTCTGGAAACAATAACCAGAAAGGAGTAATACCAGTAGCACAGAATGAAGACCTGCAGCTGCCCTCTCAGCCTTTCCCCTTTTTGCTTCTTTAAAACAGGCCACTCACTAGGCAGAGATGTCTGGTGGTGCTGGAAGCAGAGCACCAGCAAGCCTAGAGCACTGCTTATGATATGGTGGAGTAGACATTCTTGCTTGAAGCTCTGCAGGGTCACAGCTCAGCTGCAAGAAAATGCAACTGTATCAAAACAAATCACAGTTGGGGATGGGGGAAAAAACACATCATGCTTTCATCACAATAAAAGCTACTTTGATCCACTTTCAAAACAATATATCAATCTCACCTGCAACTTCCATCACACAATGAACAAAACTAAATATATTGAACAAACCAGCCCATAACTGTCTCTCTCTGCTCAGCCCTTGCAAAAGTAACACCTCATCAGTCCTTTTCTATGGTGTCTGAAAGGATGTAGATTTTCTTTGACGATTTAGGGCCCCATCAGCTGGAGGCAGTCCGCAGCTGTAGGAACAAGGCCTCCTCCCAGCACGGGGATGATACAGAAAAGGCTCTAAGTGTAAGTGTGGAGACAATATTTAATCCAAACAGAGAACTGAAGAGACAGAGAGAGAAAGAGGTATGCACACAGGCCTCTCTCTGCATATCAGACAGGGCAAGAGGCACAAAGGCAGCCTCGCTTGTAGTTCAGGGCTGCAGGGATAGAAGGGATGTGGCTGCCTTCCAGTGCAGAATGGAGGGCACTGGAAAGCAGGGTGCCAAAGAGAGCCCTGGCCTCATTTTCCTGGCAGACTCCCAGCACCTCTGAGATCAAGTGCTGCTCATGGGAGTCTGTCTCTTACAAAAGCCTCTGCTCCCTCGATGAAACAAACAATTGAAACAAAGAGTCCATGGCTGGTGGCTGCAAAGGTCCACAGAGGCCTGTCTTGCTTGTTGCTCTGCATCTTTTCCACCGCAGTCACCTCATGGTATCCAGCCCATCAACATGACATGTCCACAACAACTTCAAACCACGAGGGACATCCTTGTTGGGAAATCATTCTGAGAGGAAAGAGAGAAGAGAAATGTCAACAGGAAAACACCCATGGAACAGACAAAGAGACAGGCGTAGCTTTGACAGAGACAGAACCAAACAGCAACACCCTTGTCCGCTGACACCCCTTTCCCCTCTTACACGTGCCACTTAAGCTCAAGCCTAACAGCCAAGCTGCTCTAGTGACAAGGTCTTCCCCATGGAACAGGCTTCAGCCAGCTCCCCTTCCCCAACAACCAGACACTGATCAGCCCTCACCAGACTGTGGCAGGATGTTCTACACTTGCTGGTACCCTGTGTGAGGAATACCTTTGGCATGCATGGCCCCTACACATGCCCATGAGCATGCACCCACAGGGGTCTGTCACCTCACCCCTTTCAGGAAGATCTGAGGTCTCTTACACCATGCCTTGCTACTAGCCCTGTCCCTGTCCAGAAGAACAGAACCTCTCAACGCTTCCTTAACCAGGATCAAAGCCAAAGCAATGCCCTGTAACTTCTGTAAGCCCTGGGTAAGTTCCTTTCCCTACAATGACCCTCCTAAACTCTAAGTAAACTCCCACTTCCTTAGATTACCAGGCCACAGATGTCAAAAACATCCCCTAACTCCCCAGTCCCAGGCACATCTGTCTCTCCCCTCCAACACGGAGTCCTGTGTAGGAGCTATTTCCCTTCATGGCCTCCTACACCCACAGTGACCGCCCTCTTCCCACAGTGACTCCCCTTATCTGGGGTTCCCCACACTCAAACTCCAGTCTCCTGGAAAGCCCCCTTGCCCCTAAACTCTGGTTAGCAACCCCTGCCTGGTGGCTCCCTGCTCAGCCTATTTGGATCAGGAACACCAGACACAGCCTCACTGTTTTCTTGGGGTCCTTTTTCCTCTTCTTGTCCGAGGCGTTGAGGTAGGCCTGCTCCCTGGCCCTGTATGAAGGGCCTCGGCTCAGCTCCCTCTCACTGTATGGGGGCAGGGTGTCCTCCCCTTCCTCCTGCTGAGGCGGCGGCTGCTGCGGCTGCTGCTGTGACTTCTCGGCTTTGTAGGTAGAGGGCGGCGACCAGGCATAGTATGTTCCCCCTCCTCTCTGGCTGGTCTGCGAGCTCATCTTTGAGGGGGTTTCACTGAGGTCACCGCTCTCATCGTAGCTCCGAGATTTCCTCTCCAAGACGCTGCTGAGGTAGGAGTGATCGTATTTCTGGCTCCCTCCAGGCGTCCGGCTCACCAGCCTGGGCAGGTGCTTCTCCTCATGGGCCCGTCTCCGGGGTGGGCTGTATGACCAGCCCCGATCCGAGTCCGTCAGCGGTTCTCGGTTCCCTCTGCTACGCTTGGTGTAGTACTCCTCCATGGAGCTATCCTGGTGGGGCAGCCCTCCACTGCGGCCACCGTGTGACTCTGACCGCTCGAAACGCCGAGTTTCCTGGCTGTCTGCCCGCCGGGTCCGCTGGCTGTAGGACTCCGCAAAGGCTGCCAGCTCATCCATAGAGACGGCTGGCACTCCCACGGAGAAACTCTTACGGGACAACATCTCGGACTTGGATCTCTGCTGGCTGGAGGAGGGAAGAGGTAGTGTTAGAGGGCAGGATTCAGCTGCGCTCATTCCCTCAGATGCCTTCACAGACAATGGGGGGAAACAGGCACCCCTGGGGCATGAATCATAAAATCACAGAATCATAGAATGGTTTAGGTTGCAAAGGACCTTGAAGATCATCGAGTTACAACCTCCCTAGCATAGGCATGGACACCTCTCACTAGACCGGGTTGCCCAAGGCCACGTCCAGCCTGGCCTTGAACACCCCCAGGGATGGGGCCTCAACAACCTCTCTGGGCAACCTGTTCCAGTGCCTTACCACCCTCAAAGTGAAAAACTTCTTCCTAATGTTTAATCTGAACCTGCCCTCTTCCAGTTTAAAGCCATTCCCCCTCATCCTATCGCTACATGCCCTAGTAAAAAGAATCATCCTGACCTGTTTTCATCATCTTCTGTAGGAAGACATGTATCACATCCTCAAAATCCCCACTTCTCTGCTGACTGTAAAGGCAGCTTAATGTGGACAGCTTGGACTCTACATGTGTAATGTTACCTGAGCTTAACCCCGGAGTGCACCTCCCTCGTCCTCCAGTATGTGGGGCGGGACTTGCTTCTCCACGGCCCCAGAGCTTGTAGGTGTATGTCCTGCTGGAAAAACCTGAGAACCCGGCTACAGAAGCTCACAGCAGGGCATTTTGGAGCAGGTTTAAAGAGAGCGAGCTGGCGCAATAGCCCAGTACAGAGAGAAGGAAGTCCCTGCCATTGCTTTCGGCAGACCGGGCTGCTGGTATGTGAGGGAAGGATGTAATATCTCTTTTCTAGGCACCAGAGTGCCAGTCCTATAGGCCTGGAGTACAGGTCTTGCACACCAAAGCACCAGGTGCGACTCCTAATAAAGCACGCCAGCACTGGGAAGTGCTGGAGGGCTCAGGTACAAATCTCAAGAGAGCACCTGGGGAAGGGTGGCTTGGTTTCCTATTGATCTCACTTTTACACCCCACCTGGAATGGGGGCTTGTACCTAGCTTTGCCCATCTGGGTAGGCTTCAGCAGGCCTGTGGGAATCGGATTCATTCCGACCTCATCTAATGACATCTCCAGATTTCATGTTTCTCCCTAATCCCTCTGTCCTGCTAAGCAGAACCAGAGCAGCAGGAAATGGAGAAGAGCTACCAGTCCATCTCTCCCTTTTCCTTTCTTTATTACTTTGCCAGATATAGCTGCCTTCCAACACGGCACTCCTCACCTGTGCCGGAAACTGTCCCGCTCATCTCTGTAATCAGAAACAGCCTGTGATCTTGACGTGCTGCCTCCACCGATCACTCCTGCCCAGTATTCAGCATCGCCATCCAGGTCCCCCGCAGGAGGCAGAGGTTTCCTTCGCACCTGGCGGTAGGGCTGACGGAAGTTCAAGTCGTCCTCATGCAAAGAGCTGAGTTCAGATATGGTGTTGTTATCTGCAAGGGAGGTTGCAGAAGAGAAATGAGACAAGCATCACCTGATAGCATGAGTGAGAGGGGAGAAGAGGACAGGAAGGCTGTGTTGGACCCCAGCTGCAGCTTCTTCAGAAAGAAGCTGAGCTGCTCTCTGTTAGAAAAAAAATAAAAAATGGAATACACGGCCCTTCTCCAAACCCTTCACCAAACCTGCCCAAGACTCTGGGGCTCAGTTTGGACACAGAGCTGCTGTTAGACCTACAGGTCTTCTGAATGGGTAGCTGGCAGCCAGGTGGGATCTTCTAAGGGTATCGCAAATGGCATCAGATACATGTGTCCCAGATAACTGAGTTCACCCTTCACACAGAAATCCCCCCTCAGTCCTGCTTCAGTTAACATGTGAGCTCTCCGCCCTCGCAAGGTGGGCACTGCACTTGGTGGAACATCATCACAGCAGTTGTGCCACCTCCCCTTTTCCTGGTGTGAGACAGGCTGGCTCTGGATTTGGCCTGACTTGCCCAGCTAAAACAAAACCAACCCCCTCAAAAAAAGATTAAGAAAAAAGTAAGAGACTGTCTGAATCACTGTCAGTCTCTACCCTGTCAAGTACATTGACATCTGGAGGCCTGACATACCAATCTGGAGAGGTCTTTTTATAGTAAATCTTGTGGGTGGAGAAGACAGTGTGCTCAGCAATGACTGTTTTAGAAGTACATATAATTTGTTAGTTATGCCTAATCTGTACAGAGCTTTGATGTAGTGTCATTCCCTAAAGCCCTTACCTTCATTGATTTGTAGGATCTCACGCTGTTTTAAATGGATCTCTCTCTGTTTTAAATGAGGCTCTACCAGTGCCTAATGAGGGTTAGCTCTGTGCGAGTCGGGCTCTGCCCAGAGGAACTAAGCCCACAGCCTGCCGCTGTCCCCCACGCAGAACACCTAGAGGACAAAGAGCAGCACTACAAGCCCTCTTCATGCACACACTCAGTCCTGCCACTGCACCTCTGCCTCCTAATGTTAAGATCCTCACCTGGGTTTGTATTCTGACACCCGTTAACTGCAGCCTCAGCCTTTATTTAGAGAAATTAAGCTTGCAAGAGGCTATCGGAAAACAGTGAGGCGGTCCACACAGAAGCCCAATTCTGATTTTGCATCCTGTCCCTCTTCACCACCGTCCTCCACTTAACCTGCAATTGTCTGACTGCCAAGCTGTCAGTACTGATGCGCACACCACCTCTGATCTTATGTTGAACAGCATCACAAAATCTGACAATCCTCTGGTTTCTTGAATTTTTCTTGTAGTCCCTGCTGCTTCTGCAGGACAACAGCCACTCCAAACTACCCTTCTGCATCCTTCAAACCACATTGTGGCCACTGAAGCCCACAAAACACGCTTTCAATAAGATCATCCCTCTCTTATTTCACCATGCTGGGAATTTACAGACACCACACTGTAAAACATATAGAAGTTGTGAGGACAATATCCCCACTATTACCACACCACAGGCTGCACAAGGCATGAGTATGCACTTTGTTTTTTCGATGTTAATGATCCAAAATTATCCAAGTGGCCAATTTTCATGAACATTTGAGTCTCCCACACCTTGTTTGCTCTAATCAAGGATGATTAAGTAAGCAGCAGATCTTTACAATCCGAACATACCTGTAGATGCCTAAAATCTAGACTCCATCTGCCCCAAGTAACATATCCTGGACATCATAACCTAGAGGCTGACTCTAAGGCAAAGACAAGCGAACTTTTAATTATGAATTTGCCAGGTGTTTTTCAGGTCAGTGATAAAAAAAAAATCAAACCATGGTTGTTCCTCACATCGTTCTCGCATCCTCCTTGCCGGGTCAAACTGAGCCAGTTCTTTCTCGACATAGTACAGCACCTTCATGGAGTCCCTTTCCTTGTCAGTCTGGATCCTGTACCCTTTGCGCACTGCTAGGGAGAAAAGAAAAACATTAGAGGAAAACACATTCAAGTCCAAGGAGACTTTCTGACAATGTTGCTTCTATAGTTGAGCTCACGTCTGCAGGCAGGTAGGCTGCGTCTTCCAAAACAGAGTGAGTCAGTCCTTGGTTCAGAAGAAATTTGTCTGTAATGTGGGATGTGAAGTAGTGAGCAGCTGCATCATTTATAAAGTCTGCAGTAACAGCAAAAATGGTTTGGAAATGCCCAATCTGTACAACCAAATGCATCAAGTGGTGTCATTGCCACAGAGTGATTCCACCTCCCACAGAGGATGGCAGAGAGAAAAGTAGCACTCATTTCCCCTTCCTCAGCATTACAGAAAGGATTCGTCATGGTATGGGAAAAGCAGTCCCAGAAAATCATGCTTCCTCTATGCAGCAGGGGCTGTAAGCTCCCAGTCTGCAGGGGAGCAGGTGGCTGAGCATTTGGGAGCTGTCACTCTGCAGGACCGCTCCACCCTCCCATCCCTATGAATTCTGCTCGCACAGGTTGAAGAGCATGTGGTAGGAGAAACTCCAGAGAATACAGAAGGAAACACAGAAAGTCCCACAAAGCACATCACACTGCTCTGAGATTTACGCAGTCAGGGGGCAATCAGGTCACTGGGTAACTGTGAAACCGCCTGCTCTGGCATTCTTTACACGCTGTATTTTACAGAACAGGTAGATCTCACACATACATTAAGTAAGGGGAAGTCTGGACAGATTTTTTGGCTCTTCCACATTCCTATGTGTAGAAAAGAAGCCCCCACACATCCGGAGGCACAGCAGCTCTAACTCTGGCAGGCTGGGTCCCTGCACACCTTACCTGCTAACCCTATGAACAGCCTGACTACCTCAAGGCAGTCAGCAAGCAGAGAACTCCACCTATCAGGGCTTTGAAGAAAATAAGGCTTTTATAGCAGGTAATTTAAGAAATGTCTCAGCCCGGGACTATTTCAAGATGGACAGAAAGACAGGTCTAAGTGGAAAACAGGACTACAACCCTCAAATTCAGCCTCAATCGAGAACTGTTGGGAGGACAGTTCACTCAGCACTACAAAATGGAACCTGCCTGCCTTGCACAGGGTTAATATGTTCCCTTGTGTGAATACTGCAGTGTTGCATGAGCACTCCTCTTGTGGCAGGATTTAAATACTTGGATAGTGGTTTTGAGCCAACCTGTTCTTTCTGTTTTATCCCACACCCCAATACATCAAGCTACTAACATATGGGTTTGGTAGTACATTGCATAGTATGGACTGTGTGGGCTGAACAAGGACTTGGCAGAGGTATTCTTAGGCACCTTCTGTCCTAAATTGCTGTGCATGTGTCTGTGCACTATTAAATAACCATACTCAGCCTCAGAAACAGCCATGCCATAGAAATGGGTAGAATGACTCCTGTAATAATCCCGCAAATTGATTCAGGAGGAAAGTGCTTTACTGGGTTTTGACTGTGCACATGCAAGGTTAGTAACTACATCTGGAAGTATTACCTTCTGTATCTGTACTTGGGAAAGGTATTAGAAGTTAGAACATAGTATGGGTCTATTGGGGTCCTGCTTTAAACGTGTCTCCAGATAGCTGAACTGACAGCAGTTTGGAGCTTCATTGTGTTTTATTATCCCCACGAATGTATGTCCAATGACTGCAAATGCACACAGTGATTTACAGAACGCAAAGAACCCTGCCTCTGCCTTCCAACATGGAAGACCATCACATCTCTTGAAGTGAGGTTGCTGCTATGAAGATGGACTGGACTGACTGGCCTCAGAAGCGATGATTTCTGATGCACTGCGCAAGCAACAGCAAGGCAAGTTCTCTACTTCACCTCACCATCATGGCTGACCCCTATCTGGTACCTTGCCAGGAAAGAGGCCTCTCACTATTCTTTTTTCTAAAGTGTCTATCAGGAGCTCAGCTAAGCTGCCACCTCATTTATACATAGGCCAGCAAACAACCATCAGCTGGAAATAACTCTGATCTGCTAATAACCTTTGAAGAACCTGAACAGGCAGCTTCCAGACTCTGTCTCCCCAGAGCCACGACTCACACTAAGGCTGTGCCAAATATCTATTTGGGCAACATCTATAACTCCTGGAACTGATGGAGAATTAGCTAGGCTTCATGCTAGCTTCATGCTCGACTTACTATTGCAGTTGTGTATCACAAGGAAAATGAATTTCTTGGTTAATTCTGTAAGCAACTAGAAATTAACTTTGGAATTAAATATGCAAAGATGACCACGAAAAGCTCATAAACAGTATTTTCCATTACAGATAAAGTGTATTTCATCTCTACATTTATTTATTAAATACTTCTCGCAATGATATTGAATGTTCAACTTATTAAATCTCTTTATTATTCCTTCGTGTGAGAACCAAAGATATTATTGCTTCCTCCTGACACCCTTCTTCATCTGTAAATTGCCATAACCCTTTAATAAGGTTTAAGTATTTTTAGGCACATCTTAATTATAAGGCCTTGAAGATGCAGAGACGTTAACCACTTGTCCAGAACCATTCACTGAAGTCAAAGGGAAGGGAACATTCTTCCCTGTTAGACCACATTTTCTTCTCCCTAACATTTCATAAATTTCTAATGTTTAATTTGTGTTTAACTGTGGACACTTTTTATATCCTTCTGTGGGTGGAACCAGGTCAGCCAAAACTGTAAGCTGTTTCCCTCCCCAGAAAGGACAGCACTACTATTTTTTCTCAGACAAGCGTGGTTGGGAACTAAACTATGTCTCATCCTTATACACTTTTCATATTAAAGGTCTGGAGTCCAGCTCTCAGATCAAAAGCTTCCTTGTGCGCATGGTTTAAGGCAATCTATCTATGCAAGAGTCTCTAGGTAGCCACTACATTAAAATAGAGCATACATCCCAACTTATGTGTTGCCAACACTCTTCTAAATAAGCGATGTCATTTTTTTTCCCTGTTCAGCTCTATGTTTCGAACGGAGTTCCTAGGCTTCACTGAAGCTTCGTCACAAGGCTTTTATGTAACCCTAGACAAATTTCCTAAATATCCTTATGCCCAAGTTTGCTCACTAGATCACCTCACAGGGGTCATTTATAAGCACAGAAATTATCTAGGGCAAAGGCTGTCCTTTTTTGCCTGGCAGCAAGGATTACAGAATCCTCCAGTCTCTGTCCCCCAGCACTTCTGATCCCACTTTTTTTAAATAAACTTGACAGAAAGGTTGAAGTCTCAAAGATGCCGAGTTTCAGATTAGACCTACACTGGCTGTATAGAAGAGACAGAGACCATAATTAGTGCTCCTTCTGAGAAAAGGCCTTTATTATAAACTCAACCATTACCTGTTTTGTTTAGCTTGCCGTCTGGCCAACCAGCAAATAAGTAGCTTGGAAGAGCCACATAATGTTTTCTCTTCTACAGCCTGTAATTAGGGGATATTCTGGCATTGTAGAGGACCTTAAGAGAAAAGGAACAGGGTGCGAGGTATCACCCTTCCTTAGCTCCACAGTTCAAAACACCTTGAACAAAAGGTACATGATCCAGACTAAGGGTTTGTCCATATTATTGCAAAAAATATTAATTAAAAATAAAATAATCTTAAGAACCTCCGTTGTCTTGCCACAACAGCTAAAACTATGTAATAATGCTTCTATTTGCAATACGTAGTATTTCCTGTCAAGTCCTGAGTTGAGAGATTAAGTCCAGCCAGCTGATTTGGATTACATAATAAATGCATCTTTCTGTGTAATGAACATGGGATGCTAAGAGCTGTTCCATTTGGTTACCAAACACATCCACAGTTTTTCATTCTGCATTTGTGCTCTGCTAGTAATGTACAACAGAAATGAGACTGGGGCTGTGATCTGACTCTTAAAAAATCCCTGGAGTTCCCACGGCCAACACCACGCTCTACATACAGTGACATTTTTCACAGGAGAAAAAGATGAAGCACTGGGCTGTCATTCATCATTTTCTGACAAAGGTTTTATGAATTGGATATGTTCTGCTTTGGAACAGTGATTGATTTATTTCCTATTTCAAAATGCTCCATTCCAGAGCTGTGGTTTGATTTCAGCAGGGAAAAAAAGTATGATTGTTGAAGAAAATACTTTCTGTAATTTCAAAAAGGATAATATACTGACTGGGGCAGCAGAAGGATGCATAGGGTTGTTCCAAGAGTTCTTTATTTGATTATGGTGCTTGATCTTGTCTTTTTGGAAGTGTCTTATCAACACATTGTCATGAGCAAATTTAACAATTGATAATTAGCATGGCGCTTTGAAATCAGACAAGTGGCTGGATCAATGGCAAACATACTGTGTCAGCACAGTGACTCTACATTGGTGAGTCACTTCTGCTGCAGCATGTTTGAATTTGTGGCTAAATAGCTACCCTCTTTTTCCTTGATGGCAGTTTCCTTCGCAGCAGAAGTGACCCTCACCAAGACAGAGTCATCGTACTGATGCTCTATGTACAACATTGATCCACAACTCCTTTCTAGTTAGAAGCCTTTTATCACTCACATTTCACAAATGCAAAGGCTGAACAAAAAAACTGACCTACTGACTTCTCTAAAGAAGGGAAGAGGGTTCAGCCCCAAATGCTTTTGGCCAGAAACACTGAGGCAACATGTCCCCATGCCCAAAATGCCATGGGGACAGTAAAACATTCTGCAGCAAAAACTGCTACCAGAGGGCAAGCAGTGCCTTGCAGAGGGCAGGAAGAACAGTTTACCATGAGAGAGCAGCTCACAAGGCATCAGCTCTAAGGGGAAAATGGTCACTGCCGCTGCTACCCTGAAATCATCTTCATCCTTCTCTCCTCCGCAAATAAAGGTTTGCAGCAGTACTGAGAGGGGTCCCGGGCATGAACTTGGCCTTCCATTCCCTGCTGACCTAATCAGGCACCCACACAGACACTGTGTTGATGGGACTAGAAAGCTGGACCATGTGGCCCTAAGCCAATGTCATTGCCAGAGACAGACTAAAACACAGTTTCTGTGGTTTTTTTCTATTCATACCACTCTATAAGTGACACTCATTCCTCCTTTCCCAGCACTGCTCCCAGTAAGAGGACTGAATGCTATGCCTGGCACTGCAAATTACCATTTTGGCTTCCTCCGCTGGAGTCTGTTGGGGCTAAGGGAGGGGGGTGCGACTTATCCATCAGCACAGCAGGAGATGGGACGCCAGCTACGGGAACGCTGGGGATGTAGTATGGACCTGGCATGGAAGAGACTGCAGGAGGGTACCCAGCTTTTGCTGCCTTGCCTGCTACGTACACTGAAAAAGAAAAAGAACAGCAGTCAGCACCACACCAGCCTCTCACAGACCCACACAGCATGTGGCCGAAACCTGCACATCACCAACAATGGTGACAAATCAGCAGGAAACAACTGGACCAATGACATGACAAGGACCAATCTGAATTTCTCTAAGCCTCAAAAGCCGCTGAGGGGAATTTAAAAAATGCACATGGCAGGTCAGATGAGCACTGCAAGATGCCCAGCAACTGAAAGACATTCAGGGTGTTACAGCCAGCATTACCGCTGCCATGATTTAGTGGCAGTTCAGCTTTAAAAACAACCGATGACTCAAGCAACAGGGATGAGGCTCATGAAACTTGACAGATCTGCCTGAGCCTGACCAGGAGCCTTGCTGGGTTGCAAGGACTTTGCACTGTTGTAGAGGGCAGCTGCTTTGCTTTGCTGGGAAGAAATCTGCCAGGATGCTCTTAGCTCTGACCCACAGCATTTACTGACAGAAAACAACTTTGGAAGGGGAGCAGGACACTTTGGAGAAGCAGGCACAGCTGCCAAGGAAGGGAGGGCTCGGGGAATTACATTTGTAATTAACTTTGAGCACTCAACCATTGAGCAATAGGTCAGATGCTTCACCCCCTAAGAAATAGTTCTTTAGTCAAGCAAACTGCTCAGGGCAAAGCAAGCGATATTAGCAGATCCTCCTCCTGTTCTGCCAGGGAGCAGAAGTCGTGCAGAAGTTTTGTGCCAGGCTTGGAGAGGGTCACTCACAGGCCCGGGGACAGCAGCAGGACTCAGGACAGCAGGGGCAGCGGACGTAACAGCAGCAGCTGTGTGGGCAGCACTGGCACCAGCAGATCCCCACCAGGAGGAAGAACAGGAACGCCCCCAGGATCACCAGGCCCACAAAGACCCACTCTGGAAAACAAGGGGAGAAAGGCAGATACTTACAGGATTGCACATTGCTGTGGAAGGAAACACCAGCAACATCCTCCCAGGAGAGAGCATAGGGGCAAAACAGATAAGTGAATAACAGAAGTGGACTCCCTGCTGGTCTGGGACTACGTCCTCCTCTGTGTCGAAGTGGAAATGGCACATGACAGTGAGAAATGGAGCTACAGAAATGTGGTCCCTTCCTGAGACATCCCTGGCTGGCTGAGAGGCGAGCAGCACAAAGGCATGAGCTCTGGTTCCTCAGCACAGAAACCCTTCGCCCCACGGCAGACCTGTACGAATGCCGCAGGACGTGCTTCATTAGCATTTGGATCTCATCAAAGACTCATTCTTCCTGGCCATGTTCATGCCCTGCTTGTGTGTTTGTTCCCTACCCACATCCTAGTTTTAATGGGACAAACGATGGTGAAAAGCATGCTATAAATAGCCCAGTAAATGAGCCAGGCCTGCCCCTTCCCAACTAGGCCCACGCATGCAATTATTCTTTTGAATGTGCCGAACGAACATCCTATTCAGGAGCTGCAGCCAGCCAGGAAACCTAACAACCACTTTCCCCATCCCCCCCTACTGAAGTCTCAAATGATGTCTACCAGGCCCCAAAAAGGGAAAGGCTGAAAAACGCCCCACAAGGGTCAACACAGAAGAGCTGGTTCACAAAAAAAGGGATGGGGTTTGAACGGGAAGGGGAGCAAGAAAAGGTTTCTCAAACTTTGCTGCTGGGAAATGTGCAGCGGCAGCAGCCGTGGTGGGAGCAGGTGCCCAGCCTGAGCCACGGCAGCTCCCAGCTCTGCATCTGGGCACCCTGTGCTTTGCAGGGGATTGCATGCACAGAGCTGCACCTACTGTCACACGACAACTCCCTGGATTAAGGGAATGGTCAGTAAACACATCTGGACCAAGAAATTTCAAGACTCTGAATGTATAGGAGGCCTGGAGTTGGTTTTACGTCAAAGAGATGCATCAACCTATCTAGAAGTCAGATCGCTGGTGAGGGAAGATCTGTTGGGAAAGATTCCAGGTGTACCCAGGTGGTTATTCAACCACCTTGGAGAGATGGTAAGAAAGGAAAGAAAGAAGTGGTGGGGCTGCTTTGCAGTGGGGTAGAGTTTACCCCCACCCAAGAGAAAAAAAAGCAGCAGACCACTGTTTCTGAACAGAAGTCCAGCGTTCACTAAGGGGTCTCCTGGTACATTATTATTTAAGACATAGAAGTATTGATACAAGGATTGCAATGTGAGTACAGAATCACACCGGAAAAATAGTGCACCTCTCACCTGCATCGCTAAGCTGAAAAGTCAAGGAAAAATGTTCAGCTTGGAACAATCAAAATGGGAGTTTTTTCTAGTTCTTAATAAAATGCAAAAATAAGAAGTGTCATTTTTGAATCATCCACAGCACTCTGTTTGAACAAAAGCAAAATTCTTTGCTTTGTTGGAGTTTTCCTTAACTCTTTTACAAACAATTTCTTTTTTTTAATGCCATTTTTAATTTAGAACTTACAATTTCCTTTAAAAAATGTCAGTGAAAGATCTGGCATTTACAAATCAAAACACTTCATATCAGAAGTGTCAAGTTAAATGTTTTATATTTTTTGAATATTTTATTTCTTTTTTGGCTGAAACACGAATTTCATTTAAATTTGCAGATAACTTCGGTCCTTGTGGAATAATTCTTCTTGTTGAAGTTACTATATGCTGAAAAAAATTCAGCTAATGAATAAGGAAATGGCTGGAGGGAAGCATTCATGAATGGAAAAATAAGAGCTAAGAGGAGATTACTGATACGGTTCCTCAAGTGCTGGTTTTAAGAGCCATCTTAGTTAATATTTTCATGAATGACCTTGACACAGAAAATAAGAATGTGTATCTTGAGGGTAAGAGGTAGGGAATCATTATCACCAAAGATGAAGACTGGGATACGTTACAGAAAGGGCCAGTTGTCCTTGGGCATGAAATGCAACATACTGAATTTCAAGGGATGCAGCAATACTTTCAAGGTCCCACATTCAAAGATTAAGAACAATTTCTGCTCTGAACAGGACTTCATTAGTTGAAAACAACTGAAAAAGAAAAGAAAGTATACTATTCCACTATTCCATCATAAGACAACTGTAACCAGTTATGCAATACCACCACAAAAATGGCAAATGTAATCCTATGCCCAGCAGAGGAAAAATTTCCAGTAGTGTTAAGGAAATATTAATGCCATCATACAAGGCCTCCATGTAACTTCCTCTGAAGTTACTAACGTTATACAGCTTTGGTCATCTTTGTACAAGAAAAGATGAATTCAGGCTGGAGCTGATGCAAAGCAGGGATTTGAGGGGATGAAGGGACTCAATAGCCTGCCTTGCACCAGGAGAGTTGAAGCTCACTGTGTTAGTCTATCAAAAAGAAGGCTGAAAGCAGATGTAGCTGCTGCTAGTAAATATGCCAGCAGGATGAGTGCTAGGAGGAAAAGCAGGTATTATAGTTAAAGGTCTTGCATAAATGGGCATAAACAGGCTATGAGTAATGTAGGTGGAAGCTAGAAGAAGCACATCAAAGAAAGCAATCCAATGGGAGAGAGAAAGGCCAAACCCAGACTATTCTTAAGCTTGCTAAGTTTATGTAAAGGATGAAACTACATGGTGCTTGGAATAGCAAGCAAGATAGTGAGCCAGACTATCCTTTCCAGCCCTGTACTTCCTCATCTATGCCAATACGAGCAGGGCAACAGCTCAGTGGCTTTTTCTTCTGTCATGTTCTCAACTTGTTCTCTACGACCATCACTGATACAGGGAAGGTGAAATAGTATCACATAACAGAAGTAGCCAGCCACAGCTATGCAATGAAGCTCAGATGTCTGATCTCCAGAGCTATTAGTGAACAGTTCACAACCACTCCATAAAGGATAAAAGCCTGGTAGATGAAAAAAACAAACAGCAAGTCCATTGTAAGGGTATCTGTGGTCTTTCTGAAAATGTTCTAGGAGTACAAAAGGTCAGGTTAGTATGTACGCTGCAGATTACAAGATACTCACTCGGCACCAGGAGTGGATGTTTGAAATCAGTGTCCCAGTCACAGGGACCTATGAGTCAGGAAATACTTTACTTCACAGGAAGTTACACCATTTGCTTCTCTGATGAAGTTAAAACAGCAAAAGAGCCTGCTGGCTCCTCCTTTATGCACAAAACTGGGATTCAACCAGTTTTACATGCAATTCCCTAATCCTTCCTCCAGTACAACTGTTATCTTCTGACATAGCCCTTTTCCACATAGAACTCTGTAACTCTGAGATTCAGATGACTGCCAAGCTGAAATGCTATGTGTCCTTGCTGTCTGGGAACTACTGGTTTGTGCTTGCAGGAGCATCTGCTTTTGTTCATTCAGGTAACAGGCAACGCTAACAGCTGAAATGTGGTTTCCCGCTGCCTTTTACACTTTCTTGTTGTTTATACCCATACAGTGAGGGTACCAGAAAGCTACCTGGCCAACACACAAGAATTTTATACCCATTCAATAAAATTGTAAATAGTGAGGAAAAAAACATGTTAGGCAACAGAGAATCAACTTCTATCTATGCTGAAAAGACCAATCCCTCTCCTGCCATGCTGAACTTCCAGGGAGTTTTGGGTTATACTGGAGGTGGGGGGAGTGTCTGCCTTCTCTCCATTTGCATCTCTGGGACAGACTTGAAAATAGCTTCACACATTTATGTGGAGCTGCATTTTTGCACAAACGTGTTAAAGAAACACTCCTTGGGCACTGTCAGGGGATGATCAGATGACTCAAGGGCTAAATGTTCTCACAGCTTTTCCCTTTCAAGGACAATCTGTTGCACAGTCTCTGTTTCCTCCGCGAGGACTGCCAGAACTGGTGGCTCTCATTAATTTGGCTAGCGAGGGATTTATCATGAGCAGAGAGCTTTCATGTCTGGTCCAACCACCTGGTGTTACCTAGATAATGCCCTGGCCATGCAGCACAAGAGGGGTTGTGTCACTGATGGGCTGCTAACCAGTGCTCTCTTTCTAGCACCTCCTGTGCTACCATCTGTGGTGATGGCTATAAGGGTGCCCGCAGGATAGGGTGTGGGGAGCAGAAGTTACTAGTGCACAAACCAAATGACGTACGAAGCCATACGGCCACATGAGGCTGCCGAGGTGTTGCAGGCTGGAGCGGCGTTACCTTTGTGCTAGCAGGGGGAGAGCAGAGAGCTTGATATAAAACCTCCCCTGAACAGCACTCACATTTCTGCTCACACGGATCCTGGCACGCCATCAACCATCTCTGTATGTTGGCTCCCAGCATGGCCATTCCTCCCCCCAGTCCCAGCATCAGCTCTCTCAGATCTCAACCCAACACACTTTTCCCAGTAAGCAATAGGCTTTTCCCTTTTTATCCCCAGATAAAATACATGTAAAGAGTGAAATGTACACCACAAAAAGATGCTGTAGAAGGATAAACAGACAAGATGACAGAGGACTGGGTGACTGAAGGGTGAAATGACTGAATACCTGGCATAATCTCCACAGCAAAACTGGGCAAGAGATCAGCAAGCAGCCCTGTCCTGCCTAGAAAAGACAGGAGGAGAACAAGGAGAAAGGTTACTGCAGGAAAAACACACTTCCCAGCCCCTGCCTTAGCCTCCAGTCCCCTTCCTCATCAGCCCATTTGCACTCTGTTAAGTGAATTCCTATCAACCACAGATGTCATCCTGCTCGATGCCTGGTGTATGCCTCTGCTCTTCTGCCATTTCTGTGTCCTTGCATTTTATCTTTATCAGCAGAGCTGGGGAGAAAGAATCTGGAACAGAGCTTCTCTGACCTAGGCACAAAATAACAAGAAGAGGGAGGTCCCCTTAGCGTGGTTACACAGTAACATGTTTACGGACTTGTGTTCTACCCATGCAAAAAGCTCCTGGAAATGCACGCCAGCCCTCTAACTGAAGGATTTGGTTTACTTTAAAAATGTACTAATGCAGTTTGGATGGTGTGAAACATCTTTAACCCAAGGGCCTTGAAAAGTTAGCCACATGCATCCAACACCTGTGGGTGGTGCTCTCCAAGTGGGGCTCTGCAACTGCAGAGACGGCTCCAGAAAAGGAGTCTTGAAGCATGACTGTGAGTACGTGCTACTTATTCCAATATGCACATGCAACTTGTTGAGATTGTGTGATATAAGGCCAATTCTCAAGCGAAGCAAACCCACCAGGGAAGGATTCGTGTAGAAATTTGTGGAATCACTTTGCAAAAGAAAAAGAAAAAAAAAAGTAAATCAACTTCTAATTTATAATTGGACACAAACAAAATCCAAGCCCAAAGGCAGCTTGGTGCCTCTTTGTTTTGGCACTGAATGTCTGGGATGTTTCTAACACACAGCAAACATCCTGCACAGTGTTCAGCTGTAACTTCCACACACCTGTGCATCGGCAGAACAGCCCTATGTGCAGCTGTGCTGCATGCTCTTTTGCACAGCACCAGGATCATCCTAGATTTTTTAAAAACACACATAAGGTAGAAGAGTTGCACTCTGAAGAGAAACATACATTGTCGATATAACATAGCAGAAGCAGCTAAGGGTAAACCAGGGCAAAAGTGGTAGAAAGCTACCTTTAACCTCCCCACATGCCCTTCAGGTCCTGCACTAAGCAGCACTCAAGACACAATGATGAACTGGATCCCAAGTTCCTTGGCCTCTAGTCTGTCCTTAAAGTGTGTTATAATCAAATTCCCACCGTCCATTTTTTCTCACAGCTTCAGCAGAGGTTCTGTAGAGACCAAAAATCACAAGGATGCCTGCTGGAGGCATAACAAACACACTCTGAATGCAGGCAGTGCCTTGCAACCAGTTGCAACTCATCAAAGCTGCGTAGTACTCACAGAAACACCATCATGATGAGGTGCTCCTGAAGCCTTAGCAAAAGATACAATGGTGATCCTTCAGATAACTATTTCTCATCTACTACTGTGAAGGAGGACTCTTGCCATCAGTCTACTGCGAAATTTTCATCTACATATACAAAGAGTTTCATGACATTCTTTGTAGTACATTTTCTGGAAGGATCAAGTGTTCAAACTGCTCACAACTAGTTTGTTATGGGAAAGTGCTCATGTATGCTTTCTGCTCACAAGATATAGGCACATATACAACACAGCTGTGGCTTAAGTCTTAGGCGCCACAAGTGGCCTCCAAACACATGCAACAAATGTACACCTTGAGTCACAGTATGCTAGTTTTACATTATGCTCCATGTGCATATTAAAGATATTCCTTATTTTCCAAGCACGTACAAAAAAAAAAAAAAATGCAATTCTTGCATAGGCCTCCGTGTGTGTGTGAGAACAACGTGTATGTGAACCGCCTGCACACAGAACGTATAGGCAGACACAGGCATGCAGCTTGCCTCCCATGTGTTATTTCCACACCAGCTCACATGCAGCCCTAGTCTGAGAGCAGACACCAATGGACAAATAGCTGGAGGTATATAGCTAACTTAGGGCTGTGATTTGTGGTACCAGATGTAAAATAGTGACACATAAAGAGCAGAAGCTCCATCTCATGAGTCCAAATAGGCACCTGCTTTATTTTGAACCTACCCGAAGAGCCTCAGTCCTTGCTGGTACTGGCTCTTACAGTGCCTCTGGCTCTTACAGTGCCTCTGGCTCTTACAGTGCCTCCTGATCCCAGGAGGGACGACGTGTTTAAGGGGGAAGAAGCATCCCTCAGAAATAACAGTGCTTGAGAACTCAGTAACTCGTTACAAAGACAACCAAAGTAGTTCCTTTGTGCTACTTATGAGCACTCAAGCTGCTTGTGCAGCCTCACTCGGCTCTGCTGAGGATCTGCTTGGGGAATTTGCTCCCCCTGCCCAACCAGGGGGAATTTGCACAGCCCTGGGGGCACCAGAGCCACCGGAGGGGGGGGGATGCACAAAGCTCGGGAGGGCCCAAGGTAGCAGCGAACCCCACCACAACTCTGCTGCCTTGACTAGCCCAGCTGACAGCCAGCAAGCAGAAAGCCTGCTTGCGGGCTGCTGTGCCCCCAGCAGCTTTACATGCACCCCAGCTCTCCCCCCTCCCCGCCCTGGGCCAAATTAATTCACAGATAACCCTTCCCCACACCCTTAGCAGCGGGTGAAGCCAAGCCGCCATGGCTGCCCCGCCGTTGCCATGGCGACGGGAGGCTCCCCACCACTGCCCCTCACTAAAGGCGACCTTCCTCCTCCTGCCACCGCCACAGCAGCTGCCACCACCAGCAACAAGTGGAGTAAAATCATCCAGCCAGCCTGCCTGCCAGCAGGCACAGGGACAGGGCAGCTCACGGGGAGAACAAGGGCCACCGCTGACTCCTGCTTGCCCACCCTGTGCAAGCCTGGCCTGGGCATGGGCACACCCCAAAGCCAGGAGGTAGCTGGCAGAGGGGAACCCAGGCTGGCACGGCAGTGGGTCATGCGATGCCCAAAGCAGTGGCAGAGAGGGCAGGGTTTCAGTGAGCAAGGCCTTCTTTTGGATCCACGGCTGAAACACCAGGCTGGAGGCGGCCATGGCAATCAGTGCTGGCAACCTCCAGGCTCTCTGTGCCCACGCTGCTCCTTCTGCAGGTGTTAAGCTCACCTCAATTCTCTCTTGGTTTTTTTTGTTTGTTTGTTTGTTTTAAGGAAATTTTAAGGTGGAGGGCTGGGGCTACAAAGCAAGGAGAAAACTATTAAAACATCCTGCTGAGAGACCATCTGGCTGCACCACCTCGACACACCAGCTCTGCCCACCTGAGACAGAGGACTGCAGGCACTCCGAGACACGGCCGGGCACATCTGCCAAGTCGCAGCTCCGCACCCCTGCAAGGGCTCCATGTCCTCTGTGCAAGCTCTCATCACCAGCAGACAAACCCCAGGGGGAAGACGGAATAGGTGATGCCCCCATTTACCAGGGTTGTCCCCGATGGCTCTGCAGGAGCTGGTCCTTATTCCAGCACGGATCTGGGACGTCCTCCTGTCTCTATTCCCACTGCACTGCTGCAGGGCTTTACCCGCCCGCAGCAGCCTCTCACCAAGCACCCCGCACACCCGGGCCCCGGCCAGCCCCGACCTGTGAGGAGCCCGGAAGCCCCCAGTCTGCCTGGCAGAGCACAGAGTGAGAGGGCAGGACGAGGAATGGGAGAGGAAAAGCTGAGGGGGTGGAGAGCAGCTCCAGAAGGTGCAGAGAGAAAGAAGAGGCGAGCGAGGACAGGAGTTAAAACACAGGAGGCGGGCGGCTGACAGAGCGAGAGCGCAAATCGCAGGAGATCAGGGAGAATGTGGAGGCAAGCAGACAATTAGCAGAGAGTCTGCAGAGAAGAGACACAAAAATAATTAGGCTAAGTGGTGCAGCTGAAAAGAAATGATGACACGAATAAAGTAGGTGCAGGTGCAGTCAGGAACATGGCAATTGGGTAAATACTGGCAATTGCATAAGTGTGATAAATATTGGGTAAATATGGGAATAACTGTTGAATTCGTTTCCCAGCTGAGGGCTGCCTTCGCAGCCCTACCTGCAGCAGTGGGACCATGGTAGGCAGCAGCTACAGAGGGAACTATTTCTTCCTCACTGGCAGAAAAATTTGCCAAGCAATGCCACGGCAAGAGGCCGCTGGCACAGGGCACTGCCCTGAGGGGAGGTTGGAAAGGACAGGAGAGGAAGTATGGCCCTTGTAAATCAGATACTTTTCCAAGGAAGCTGCTGTGAGATTTACTGGGAGAGCACAGCTCTGCAATGAGTTCCTCCATGCTCCCTCAGCTCGGAGTAAACTTTATCCTTTCTTCCCATCCTGCTCTTCAATTGGAGGGAGAAACAGCAGCAGCCCTTCTTGGAGATCAAAGTTTTAGCAGGCAACAAAGACCTCCAAGGAGGCTGTTGCCATGGCTACCTTAGTAACGGAGGTCTTTTAATCACGCCAGTCTCCTTTGTGAGCAGCGTGTGGCTGTCGCTGGCAAATAAGGAGGAAAAGAGAGGTAAAAAAACCTTGGCAACAAGTAGCACTTCTAAATAGTGTGAAATAAGTAACTAGGAGTAGGCTGGGCTAGGATGAGGGGGACTGGACCCAGATTACAAAGGCAGCAGCGCAGTGGTCCAGGACAGGGCAGCAGTGCCTAGCGAGGACAGGACGAGCACTTTGGGGTTGGGAAGACGCCAGTGGCTTTCCTGGCATCAATGCCTTTCCTGGATTTTTAAGTGGAGGCCTCCCGTGCTGATCACTTCCTTTGCCTGCTGGCACTACCCGTCTTCAGTCACCAAGGCGCAGCTCAAGGTCGGAGAGCTCTCGCCATGAAGTTGCTCACAGACACCTCCCCAGCTGAGATCCGGCCCTCTCATCCCCAACACATGGCCAATAGCACTGATGTCTCTGCCAACTGCTGCGACCAAGTACTGGCTTGGATGCTACTGGCAGCTTTTCAGCACAACAGAGCGAGATCCTAAAACCATCATCTTGTAAGGGAAAATTTTGCCAAGAACTTTTCCGGCTCTGAAACCCCATCAACTTTTATAAGTTGCCAGTCTCTCCTGGCACACAAAAGACTCCAAACCTGGCTATATTTATATCAGCTATTGAGTCACTTTGCTGAGTAAGAACTGTCTTATTAGCAATGCACACCATACACACACGTCCCAGTAGAGATTTATCCTCTCTGAAAGCCAACGCATGTCTCTATTAGAACATTAATTACTGTGCAATATCCTGTGTGTATACGTATCTACATTCTTTCTGTCCAATGGGTGTTAGACTTGATAAATTTTGGGTTTAGCCTGTACCAATACTGGCTGGTAATACAAACTACCAAAGATGTCAATTTACCTATGTTAAGTGCTAGCTGACTTTAGAAATTAACAAAAACCTCAAGTGCTAATTGTTGTTATTTAAAGCATAACAATGGTAGGAGCTGAAGCTTCTAAAAGATTAATTATAAAATAATATTTCACTAATATATAATTTATGTAGTATTAGCTGCCAAATTGGATGGAAAAAAAAGCAGGCAATAGCTGTCTAGCAAAGCACATCAATCACTAACCAAAGTATCAAATAAACAACTGGGATTAGTGGATCACTCTCCTGTCTCTTTCAGGAACTTGACATGTCTTTGGGAATGAAGCCACTATTTTGTGAAGCATGTCTAAGCTATGTAAAGTATTGTAATGCAAACATTGCCAAGCTTGCACAGACCTATGCACTTCAGAGTAGCCAGCTGTGCAACTAGCTATACCTACAGCCATTGCCATTTCTCTACAGTTTGGGAAGGGAGCCGTGTAGCTGCTCCTACAGGTGCCTGCACGTTATTAGTAAATTTTGGCTCTCAGAAAGGCTTACTGGCTTATATGCAATCCCATGCAATTGAGCTAGACTGCTTCCTGATGTGAGCTGGGTCACACGAAGCTAGGATGGGATATCAACTGACACTGCCTTGTACTTCTGATTTGCAGGTTACTTCAGGCACCCTCCATCCTCTGCACTGGTACACTTGCAGTTCCCTTCAACAAAGGCTGCAATGTATTACTTTACTGAAGCCCACTGACCTTCTCATATAAAAAGCAGTGCACAGGGGCTATGAATAACAACTTGATTAACAGGACTGTCTGTGTTTTGAGAAGCAGGACACTCACCTGATAGCTACTAAGATAGAAATGTAGACTTTCTTAAATTTAAGATTCAGCCTTTTTGATTCGATCACTCTAGTTCTAAAAAATAAAAATGTATAAAGTTGCCAATGGATTCACTAGCCCAACTGTAATATCAGCAAAGGGTTCTACATTTCTAGTAAAACACATGAGAGCAGAGAGCATCACTTGACTCCTGCTGTGGAATTGCTAAGCTCTGTACTAGTCTAGTCCTGCCACAGCAGAAGCAGAGTTCATACAGTTTTCAGCACGCTTGACCCCTTTTGGAGATTCCAAACACCATCAAAATACAAATATTTAATAAAAGTGTAATAATACTTTTTAATCTAAATTCTTTCCTTGCTCTTTGGGAGGTTCACTACTAACCAATCTCCTTCTGTGTTTCTGAGGCACTATTGCTCTTCCCTTGCCTACACTGATTCCCTTAGAGAGGGTTAAAGTCCCTGACTAAGCAAAACCTACTGAATGGTCTTTTCAGCAAAGCACATAAGCACATGCTTAACATCAGGTATGCTTTATAAATCCTATCAGCTTTGCTGAGCACAAATGGATATAAATAAATGCTTATACGCTTTTCTGAAATAGGCCTGAAATGAAGATGGCACATTGGATTCTCTGAAGCTACCTAGAGTTGTCCAGCCGCTTTGTGTGTCAACATGATGCATCCAGGTGACAAAACTCAACATGCAATCCCATCATGACCCAGGCTGACTGGCTACTTAGACTTCACTGGAAGTCACTGTGATCGTTTTCCTAAGAAACAAGGAATACTGTAATTTGCTCAGGTTTTGGATTTTGCTCCAAGTTGTGATAAAGCAGCTTTTGACCAATTTTTAATGGTGCAATTCACTGTATAGAAAGCAGAATCCTCCACCTGTAGCTAAGCAAATTTCCATTGATTTATCAATGCTATTAGCTATCTACCATTTTTGCCTCTCAGACCTTTTAAGGTTTCTACATGATATTAAACTGCCCTGTCCAGCACTAGTTTTCTCTAACCTAAACACCCCTTTCATCTTGGCATTAATATGAAATCACTGGAAGGGATATTTTCCTATTTCCATTTCAGTTCTGATTCTTCTGTCTTCCCCCACTGACAAGATGAGTGGGTAGAACCTCTGCTCTATTCAAAATTCTAATCTATGCTTAAATCATGCAGCAGCCCCAAAATAAGCAATGTAAATTATATTTGAAAGACCACTGTCAGCAAGGAGCAAACAGCAATGTGCTGTGGGAATCGTAGTGTTGCTTGCAGACACTATCGCTCCACTGCTCCAACTGCTCTAACAGGGAATCTGGGTTCCACCCAAAGAGCAGCAAACAGCAAAACAGCAGACAAAACTCTGTTACCATATGTCCCCCAGGACTGTGGAATCACTCCGATCTACATCCATACTCACTGTCTCCCTCAAAGCAGTGGGATGGAATAGAAAATGTCCCATAAGATGCCAGAATATTAAGAAATTGCATTTTCACCACTGGCTGCTTCCTCCTTTAGCCATCAATGGGGAGTGGAAAAGGAAGAAAAAATACCAGCAAAGGCAGAAGGAGAAGAATAAGGTGGGAAGGGGAAGGAAGGAAAGAAGGAAGGAAGAAATATAGGTAGGTAACCTGGAATCGCTCCAAAACCTGGAATGTTGCCTCCATACACACTACCCAGGAAAAGAAATACACACAAGCTGCGCCAAACAGCATGAGGCAGAACAAAGTATGCCCACGACAAGTATGCTTTCATGCTGCTGCCAAACTTAAGAGTACTGCACAAAGTGCAAGGTCAGACCCACAGGCTGTAGTGAACAGAAAAGAAGATGCAGTCAAAGTAACGCAGCCAAATCTACGTGTTTCCTTCCAACATGACCACAACGAACTGGGGCCAGGAACATCATCAAGCCAGCTTCAGAGGAGGGGATTTCTTTGTTTTCCCCCCCACATGGTCTTCTGTACACACTGAAAAACAGATTCTTCCTGTTACCATGGCACTGTTTCATCACTGGTGTCTGAGCACAGCTGTAGACACATATAAGAGGAAGACACCAAATCCTGGACAGGAAGGTGAAGAAGGGACAAAATTCAGCAGCCCATCACCATGCAGCCACAGACAGCTCCTCTGGAGAGGCTACAGCTACAGCAGCTACAGCTGCCACCTGGCAGAGAGAGATAACTTCACCTGAACTAACTGAGGTCAGTCTTGAGCCTGTTATTAACTAGCATATGATACACAGTCACATTGTGGATTTAGACATAGGTATGACAGTGTTTTTTCGAGGGACCCATTCTCCAGTTGTCCACTGCTTGACTGACATCTAAAGGAGTGCGGGGAGGTAACGGGACTGCTATAGTCACTCACCAATTCAATCTGGTTTACTTTGTGATGACAACTACAGCTCCAAATATAAATGCCAATTAAACTCTGACCTTAGCCATGAGAGCAAGGGCACTTGACAGACATGTTCTATCATATGCCTCTACTATCACCTACACACTATAAACCCAAGCTTTTTAACATTTCCTTCACAGGATGTACAGAATCTATACACCCAAGAATCATGCAAGCATGCTGACCAGACAAACATTGGCGTCAGCAGGTCTTAAGGCAAGTTGGGAAAAACTCATCCGACTCTCCTGGGGCAGTCTAGGGGTGAAGTACTACAGCTGGCTCAAGGCAGTGTCAACAAATGCCCCTGAAAGACCCATTCCACTCTGCTTTTCTCCTCCAGCTGGGATGGGTGCTTTTTTGACCTTTACAGTGAGCTTGATTGTGGAAGCCGTCACTGAAAGCTAACCCTCCAAATAGGAAAGAAACTGGTCCTGCTCACCACACTGCTCAAGAGAGCTTAACAGAAACAGAACCAAGCACACATACCACCGAGAGGACAGGTCCTTTTAGTGGCAGTACCAGCTTAGACGTGATTAGGGTAATCGCGAAACTGCACCTCTAACTGGACAAGTATAATTAGGCAGACAGAAAAATCTCCCAAACTGACACACTCAAGCAGATAAACACGGTGCTTTTTGACATATTCACAGGTCAGAAGAGTGGGATGAAGGGAATGTTAAAAGGCTGCATAAAGCATACGATTTGATGTCTTATGGGTGTCTATTTATAAAAGACTGTCTCAAGTGTTCACTTTGCTGCAAGTTTATTGTTTTATGCCTTAAAAACAAGAGTTCTGACTTTCCACAGGCCCTGCACTTTCTGTACTCATTTACGCCTGTGTAACGTGTGAGCAGTGTGGGTGTAAACATTACTATTCTGGTTTGGCAGCGTTTGCCACCCACTTTGCCTAGGTGTGAATGACTGCACAAGGTGCAAGGCAATGGTGAAGGTACTGTGGATACTGTTTCACATAGATCTTACACCCATAGTAATATGGTGCACAGATATGTAGGGACAGCGAGAGAGCAGAAATAAAGATCCATCAGCTATCTGCTGAAGAAGCAATCTGGCAAGAGGGCTTACCAAGCACAAGCAGCTCCACCGATTCTTCATTCTTGCCCTCCACATCATCCGGTGTGATAATAAGGCAGTAATAGAGCCCACTGTCTCCCCACATCAACTTCCCAATCTGAAGGTCTGCATCTGAAAAGCAAAAAAGAAAAGTCAGGCTTTCCCTCCAATGCCTATAGGAAGAGTGAAGTGTTGAAAGCACTGGGTCCATCTCTGTGTCCCAAATCCATTTAATTTCCTTACTAAGAAGTGGGGTTAACCTTATCCAGAATATCACAGTAGTCAGGAAAAAACAACAGGCTCAGGACTCTGTGGCTGTAAGTGGGAAGACAGGTAATGCCACAGAGGTAGCTCACTCTGCAAGTACCGAGAGCAGAAGGGGTAACTAATGTCACTCTGTCCTTCCTACCACCTGAGGCCTGGGGTCCCAACAGTATTTGTGCCACACAAGAAGGGCTTAGACAGTGTCTCCTCTACAGCACTTCAGCCTTCTGCTGAAGAGGTTACATGAAAACAAAGGAAAACACTGCCCCTCGCTGAGTCTGATCACATGCCTTTCACACCAAGGAGCCTCCGCTTCTGGCTAGGTGGTTTCCCAAGACCAGAAGCCTTGTACTTTTTGAGGGACAAGGTTTCTCACACAGCCTTCCAGACCAAACGTTTAAAGACCCTGACACCCCCCATCTCCACCCAACTTGACTTCACCTCATGGAAATCTCTTCCCTTCACACTGCTCAAGGCTGTATGGGTTTAGGTTCATGAGGGGTAAGCTGGTGATGTCCAGAGCTGAGCAAACATAAGGTGCAGGATAATTTTGGTATTTCGGAACTGGGAAAAAATCAGTGGAGTTTGCAAGGAAGAAAAACCTAGCCCGCAGAGAATGAATTCATACCTCTCTTGCTGACGCTCCTTTGTTAAGGAAAATCTATATACAGAGCAATATGCAGAAACCAGGACTAAAACCCCTCCACTCATTAAAGGGAAAAGAATACTATATCAGGGTTGGAGACCTACATGGAGTCAGACAAAGGGAAACACCAAAGGAAATGACCTTTGGGTCTAGGGTTGGTTGGTTGACTCCTAAATGTCTGACACATGACAATTCCCTTCTAGCAGCCTTTTCTAAGGGAGTTTACTGAACAATTACTGCCAGCCTCCAGTATCCCAAATTGCTGAGGGTGCATTCCAACCCCCAAGAAGCATCACTGGGGTAGGAGAGTTACCGTGGACAATGCTGACATCTCTTTCCTTATAGAAGTCCCCTATAGTGACTGCAGATCCTTGTTTGGAAGCCACGACACGGACTGTCCTCCTGCTGTCCACACAGTCCAGGTAGGGGTCCCAGTCCAGGTTCCTCTTGCTCATTGTTTGTAAACCAGAAGTCGCCATACCCAAAGCTTCTCCCATTCGGTCCTGGCAGTAAGATTTAAATCTCCACTGTACCACAGCTGGTTGGGTGGAAGAAGTAGAGAAATGGCAGCGAAGCAGAGCAGGCTGAAACAACATGGCCACCTTCTTCTTCTCAGGCACAGTGACCTGCAATCCTTCCACCTCAGCTAAAAGACAAAAACATGAGTGTCATATGCCTTTGCATTGTTTGAAGAGCGAGCTACTGCATTTCATCATAGCATCATTCTCCCCACGTACATAAAATTAAAATGTCCATCTGTTTCAGGTGCTAGGGTGCAATACTCCTCAATGTATTTAAGCACGGATGTTGGCAGCAGAACTAAATTTGTTTTCATAGCCTACAGCCACAAGGAAAAATAAAGCACGATGGGGCTGAAGGCTCAAATGTAGTACCCTTACACTCTGTAGAGACCCTACCACAGTGGCGTGATGATTCACGGCTTCTGTGGCAAGTTCACAGATAAGGCAGAGATATTCTAGGGATGGCCATACTCCATTTCCACAGCAGGTTAGCCGAGGAGCCAGATCTTGAGTTCATAACAATCCCAATGCAGAATAAGTCACTTCCCTCCCAATTTTGGTGGCATCACACCTCCTCTTTGAAAGTCAGGCAGCACGCAGTGCCTGGCCCAGCCCATTGAGCACTGGTGCCCAGTTAGTGCTGCTTGCTCTGCCAAACTCTAGAGATGCATGAAGGAATGGATCCAAATCACACAGTTCCTGCCAGGGCTGGTATGTAGCACTGAGAGAAACTGCACTATGTGGGAGGTGTGTAGAAAAATGGACTAAACACTCAAGTTTTTCACATTCCCAGGGAGGAGATGGATCTCAACACGTAATGTTTATCTACCAGCTGACAGAAGAGCTGCAGCCTGGAACTGATGTATTAAGACCTCAGAGAAGATGCATGGGTCTGCTGCCACATCCTTTTGTAGATTAGGGACAAGCCAAGAGTCAGTGAGCAATGCCAGCAGAGAGCCCTCAGGAGAGTGAGGTACTTCATCTACCAACAGGGGAATGGCCGAAACCTCCCACGCATGACCTTCATTGCTTCCCTCCTTCTTGCGCTGCAGGAAGCAATGACTGAGAGCACTTACACAACACTGGAAACACACATCGACACTTTCCCAAGCAGGGATGTGCCAGCCTATGGAGGCACAGAAACAGCTCGGGGGGGGGGGGGGGGGGGCACGACATCTAAGAAAGAAGATGTTTGTAACCAGGGACATTCTCTGCAGCTGAGGGGCAGCAGGGCCTGGCAGTGGAGGTTTGTATGAGAAAAGGGAACCAACTTCAGTATGGGAAATGTTGATGATGACAGCTCCCTGCACCCAGTTACCATACATCCCAAGGCCCGGAGCAGTGCACAGTGAAAAAAAGAACAAGACATAAGGAAATATTCAAGAGAATAAAGCAGAAGAGGATGCTTACACAACATCAGGAGGGACTGATGGACTTAGGGGAAGCTTACGGAGCAATGAAAGACTGAGGACAAAGAAGGGCCTCCTGATATTGGGAAGCAGTAGAAGAGAAGGGCAAATGGCAAGAAAGAAGAAAACAGACAAAGTAAGCATAAAGTATCAAGGTAAGTATAGGAAGCAGAAGTATAAGCAGGACAACAACCATGGAAGCAAGAAGCTTACGCTCAGCTGGAAGAAGCTGAAGGTATTTCAGCCTAGGTCAAAATAATTTCAAAGGGCGGGAGATTAAGAAATTATGTAGAGATGAGAGGAAATGGAATCAGCAAAACTAAACCACCCACTCCAGAAACAAGAGATGAAAAGGAGATGGAAGCTGGCAAAAGAAAGTGAAATGACAGGAGATCTTTAGGATGGGGAAAAAAAGGCAGAGACTAAAACACTAGAGCTTAAAGCAGAAAGAGAGCAATAAATGCATCAACAGTATGACAACAGCAGGCATAAAGGGACATGGTCAAGTTGGAGACAGCTGCAGACCTGAAAAGCAAAAGCAAGCAAAGATCTCATGATCAGGAGACAGAACCAATGGAACCAAAGTGGAGAAGAGAAGTTGGACCAACACTGAATATTCATTTCAACAAGTTATCAATGTCCAAACTATAAAGCAAAACAAAGTCTATAAACACCAGTTGGGGATAAAAACACATTATGGACAGAATGTCGGGGAAAACATATTTCAGAGGCAAGATAGTCACTAATAGTAACTGATCCAGGCAGAATTTGACCCTGGGGACTACTATGTGAAGGTGTGCAGCGCACAAGGGTGCTATAGCATTTGCACAGGAATGCTGTATTATGCATATAACGAACGCATGACATTATGCATATCGTACTTGTGCCATGTGGAAGTTGCACAGGAGACGTCACTAGTTTTGCCAGAAGTGCCTGGACCCAAATCCAAACACTGAATAGTGGATGTTCTCCAGAATACCACAAAACACAGCTGAGGTCCCAACAAGATGCTCCCAGCAGGGGCACGAGGCAGCTCCTCCACTTTCCCGAGGTGCAGGGAAAGAGATAATTAAGGAATTTCTGGCAGACCTCCTTTTCCCAGGGACTAGAGGGGCAGAAATGTGGGGGCCATGCAGCACTAAGAGATTGCCACCACTTGCTTCTCAAGGTGAACTGAGTGGTAACGGTGTCTTATTCTCTCCTCTCTAGAGACCCGTGCTTCCCAGGTTGCATCTGAATGCAAGAGACATGACAAACACCTTGAAAAACGAATGGGTCCAGGTCAGACCTCTATCTGGCAACTCTATGCCTGACCCCACACAGTCTGTGGCCAAAGCCAGCATGTGACATGGGCTGGTCAAGTGACTCATCATGTTACTTCAGCTTCAGGGATAAAACAGTGACACAGTGAATATTTAAATCTTTCCCTTGTGAACGAAGAACACTTCTTAGTAAACAGTGCTTTCAGCTAACCATGCACTGTAGCCCTCCTTCCCTGTTAATGAGATTAATGAGTTTGGCAAGCCAGGGACTGCTTTAATAAATGATTAGCTGAGCTTTAGCAAATTCTCATCTGACTAACTTTCCCCACCCCACCCCCATGTGAATGTCTATATCAAGAAAAGAAAAGCAGCTTTTGGGAAAACACAGGAATTCTTTTTCTACCCAAAAGCATTTGGGAGATGTGCAATAAATTATCTGGCATCTTCTATATCCTATCCCAAGCTCTTTACTAACTTTTAAAGTATTCTTTTCAGATCCTTTCCAGAAATAGAGTTTAAGAGCAACACAGTGCCTCAGATGGAGAGACTGGAGCAGTGAAAACTCTAGATCTATTTAAGTCAAATTATATATAATTATATATGGGTGAACTGGGAAATTATACACCTGTTATTTCCTCTGCCAAAAAAAAAAGATCGGAATAGATTCATGTAGTACGTCACTGCTGTAACAGCGTCCATCAAAAAGGCCAACAGGATGTTCAACTGTGTGAAGACAAGATGGTGGCTTTACACCTCCCAGTTATGTCCATGCATGTGAATTATAGAGGTCTGGTTGGCACTTCCTCAACTTCAAGAAGAAACTGCTGACCCCAAAAATCTTCAAGCGACAAGCCAAGATAAGAAAAGCCTCAGATGTAACACAGGACAGAACTCTGGGCTGTTTATACAGCAGAGCAAAAAAGAGTGAAAGATGTGAAAAAGGATGACAAGCTTAGTGACAGCACCATGGTAGCTCTTTGTCTAGTTTAATACAAGTAGGACTAAAAAGAAAATTAATTGTGCTCCGCTATTTTGACTAACGCAGCCAGAGCAGGATTAGCCTTTATTTCAAAATCATCATGGAAATGTAATTCCTGCACTCCAGAGAAGCAACCTGTTCATTGTGAATTTCACAATGTTTGAACTTTCACAAGAAAAATCTAGCTCAGGGGAGTCTCATGACTACGTGACAATTTTGCTTTCCTTCTTTCTTGTTCTCCTAAATCCCCAGAAAAAGGTCTGCAAATATTAATCAAGTGCATCTTAAAAACACGGTTATCCTTACTCTCAGAAAATAAAAAGAATCCAGGGGTTTGTGTGTCTGTGCATGTGTATATATACACTCCCAGAGAAAAAGCTTAAAAATAGTCACACTTCAGAAATATAATTGTATGGGTTTTGTCTGTTTCTCATTCACAATATGTATTTGTCTCCTTTCTCTGATTCTTCTCCTGAACTATCCTCAGATTATGCATTCAAACTATGCAATCAACATTACACACTAGCTATCACTAATACATTTTAGTGGTGATTAAAGAAAATTCCAGGAAGTGATTATAGAAGGGGATATTTGTAAGGGCACACTTGAGCCTTGTGAGCCTGATCTTCATAAGCGCCTTCCATGAGTAAAAGAGAGAAGGCAACGGAGAGGTAATAACTTAGGCTTTTGCTTTTCAGTTGCCCTCCAGAGGAGCCTACGCTTCCCTGAGGACAGATGAATCCTAGCAAGATTTAGCTTCACTACACAGCCTTAAGTTAGCCTTGATGAATAGAATTATAGAATGGGTTGGGTTGGAAGATCATCTAATTAGAATGAAGTTGATCTGAACCACAAATCCCTGTAAATAATGGCAAAGCCAAATACTGTAGTTTAGTGTAATAGGACTCAGACTGCATCCTTCGAGCACATCAGGTAAGATCTGAGTCCAAGAGAAGGCAGTATGCATCGTTTTTCAGGTCAGCAGGGGTCTCTCTACCTGAGCATGCATCACATCTCTTTCTTTGCAATTATTTGACTCACACTACCACTTGCCTGAGGCAGTACAGCTGATGCTATGAAACTGCAAAAATTACATCCTCCAATTTTACGCACATTTATTGATAGGAGGAGTGGCAGTTCTGCACACAGGAGAACAGAAGCCCTTGGGCCCTGAACCAGGCACCTCATGAAAACCACTCCTGGACTATACCTAAGGGCTTTGGCAGAAAAGCATACATTCATTGGTAAGAGATAGTGCTCCTAGGGTAGTTTATATCACTTCCCCAAACAAATAAACTGTTGGGCAAAAGGATGCTATATCTTTCTTTTTTTGTGCCTTGGCTACTATGCATCAATGAAAAGTTTTCTTTCCCCCACTGGTGAATACAGGCACACCATCCACACTTTCAAATGTGGATCAAGCCTGAATCAGGAAGTGATTCTTTGAGACTTAAAAGTCAGAGATGATACAGATGTGTAAACAGGTGAATGGAGAGCCAGTGGGATCACTGAGATTGTGTTGCGTTGTACAGATTCTTGCCTACTTGTGCTGGACTAAATCCAATCCATGCAATTAATCAGCAAGAGCCACCATCATCAGATTGTGTTGGGAAATTAATTGGATGTCTTGGTCTGGTTCCTATCAGACTTGTGTTCTCAGCTCTGTGGCCACTAATTGTCCACTTCTTTAGCCAGCAAGCAACCAATGCCTAAATAGGCCAGCTGCAGCTGAAGTGAAAGCATGGTACCGCTTTTTACAGCTCCATAGCAAAGCCGAGAATTTCAGCTCCCTAACTGCTTAAGCTGGGATGGGGCAAAACCAAAGCAGTTGGAGAAAAGCATGGCCTTGCGCACTCAGCACTCACAGCACAGAACCTCAATACAAAAACACTCCATGTATGACACAGCCCACACTCTGCAAACTGACTGCAGTAATCATTGGACTATTCCTTGCTCTTCCCCATTCTCTGTGATGGTGTTCCTCAGGTGCCCCATGCTCCTGACTTCTCTAGGGAAGTACACAGCCCTGAAATGGCAAGGACTGTTAAAGAGCTTTCACAGCAGCTAAGGACATTTCATAGGCTTTTCTAGCTATCGGTCTCTCTCCACCAGCTTCCCTGCGCTCATTACATTCTCTTATGACCTGCCCCTTTCACACATTCACAAAAGCGATCCTGGATGTTTTCAGGTGAATTATCTCAGCTTTGGCCACCAAATGAAATCCACCCTGTCTTATTACAGTCTGAAAGCTGTTACAATTGTCAGATGGCTCCTGGTTTACGGTCTTGGTTCAGCATCCCAGAAATCATTCCCAGAACTATCACTCAGCAATTGGTCACCACCAGAAGCCTAGAATGAAGAAAAGAAATGGGAGGAATCTCTCCAAGCCTTATTACACCAAGCCCTAACACCTGTCCTTGGGATGGCATTGGGATTTCCACTGGTGCCAGTCCCACTCAAGGTAATATCACAGGAATAAAAAGTAAGAAAAATGAGAGATTTTTTCCCAGATACACTACGCTTATGCTGTGTGCAGCCAGTCAAAGGAAGTGAGATGAAAACTTTAAATCAAGTCAGATAAAACAGTCCATCTATTTCCCTGCCTTCCCAAGAACTCTGCGCAGTTGGCCAGTAAATAGCAAAGCACAACTGTGCTCCAGCCTGCCCCCTCTGCCTGCCCGCCTAAACTGTGGCCCTCCTAAACTGTGGCTGGGAAAGCAGAGGTAATAAATCTACTTGTCTTTGTAGTTTACCACTGTGTTACAGTGGCTCTTCTGCATAGGGAGAATAAACAGGTATGGAATGCTAAATTATTGATGAAAAATTACTTTAAAGGGAGAGAAGATTGCATTTTAATGTGGGCAGTCTTCTAACTGTAATCTTTCCAAGCTTACCCTGAGTTGTGAGGCGGAAAAAAATTTGCTCTGCTTGTTCTGTAGGTAAAACTGGAGTTCAGTCTCCAGTGCAACACTTCTCTCTAGTTTTAACTGCATTAGGAATTACAGCATTAATAAGAATAATGGTAAACATCAGGGGACGATTAATTCCAGAATCAAGCTGCACTTGGTAGTTTACAAGAACCAGCTTTACACGGGGACTTAAGGATACTTGACAAATTGTACTTTCTTTTTCTAGAATGAGAAGAACACAGTCCCACGCACATCCTAACCCATGTCATTTCACAGGAAGGAATAAAGAATGACCTGTTCTTCATCCTTTTGCTGTTGTTAATAAAACACTAGCTTTAGGCGCATTGGAGAGCAGGGAAGGAGGAAAAGAAGCCAAACCAAATCCATTGTACCTCGTGCAGGATTTTTTGAAATTGCAGTAAGAAGTCACAAGGCACAAACCCAAACAAAAGATACATGAAAGAGCCAAAAATTAGAGACAAACAAAGGACAGAGGAATTATTGCCGGGAGGAAAGGAACAGGGAGCGCTGATTAGAAATTTCTCAGCCCACCTCGAGGAGGGAGGAGGGGAGAGAAGGGGGTGAGAGCCTCTCTTTCTTGCTCCCTTTTGTCTCCCTGCTTCCTCCCCATCTTGCATTCTGTCTCTTACCCTGGCCCCTCCACCTCCCAACCCCCACCCCTCTTTTCCAGAGTGGAGTGTACCACTCTGGCTGGACTCGGGCTCCTTACCTTGGTGCAGACCTTTCATTCCTTTGCACAGCCACAGGGGAGAGGAAAATCTTGAATCCATGTTTGCTAGCCTCTCTCCCTTTTCTGTACACACACGTACACACTCACACACACCCCCCTTTGCTTCTTTGCTTTCTCTCAGCCATGAAAAAGGACAACAGCGTCTGCTCTACGGTTGGGCGGCAGCGGCCGGGAGGCTGGAGGGGAGCAAGACGACACCAGCTGCCTCCATCTCTCAGCACACGGCTACGGCTAACCTGTTGCCTGCCGGAAGCCTTTGCCTGCCGGCAGTCGACAGCACCAGCAGCAGGCAGTCCTGTCTCAAAAGCCCAGGACTAGAGGAGACTGGAAGGTCTTCCTACTGCAGCGGTACCTCTCTCTCTGCATAGACCTTGCATGCTCCAACCGGCGGTCACTGCCAGTAATCATGAACTACCTTTAATGGAGGGAGAAAGGTGTCAACAGCCCAGCCTTTTAGCTTGATGGAAAAGTCCTGATCTAGCCAGACATGTCCAGATAATGAAGCTCGTTAAAAAGAGGGAGGAATCTATCTACACCCTGTACTCCTTCACCAGTCCCTGGATGCTATTTATCAGCACGCTACTATGGCTAGTGGCAAAGGAGTGGTAGTTGTGGGTATGCGGGCACTCCAGACCAACTCAGTGAAGCAGGATACGTTCAGAAGCAGCCAAATGGCAGGGAGGCAGGCAGGGAGAGAGGCAAGGAGGGAGGATGAGCTGGAAGCTGCCGAAGCCCCAGATGAGGCCATGAAACCCTGGAAGGGAGCAGTAGGCAGGCACCGGCACTGAAGATGACTCAGAATGTAAAAGCAAGGAAAGGGGTGGGTGGGTGGTGGGAGAGAGGTGTTATGACTAAAACCTGAATTTACTGCTTGTGAATCCTAAATCTGAATAGGAAGAGGGATGAGCCTGAGGTCTTTTTTGTGGGATACATTGGTGGTGGTGGGAAATACATGCCACAACCTAAGAGTGTCTTTTTCTTCTTTCAGCCTGTAACCAGCCTGCCTATCTAAGTCAGCCTGCTGCAGCTTTTCCTAAAGCCTCCTGCTCCTGCCTGTGCCTAGCTGCTGCACCGGCTACGAGGAGGCTGATCCTGCCGCTGACCTGACAGGGCTCCCTCTTGCTCCCCGATTCCCGGCTGCCCTGCTTTTCCCCTTCTGCTGTAATCCCTACCTTCTCCTTTCCTCGCTGTACAGCTCTCAGACCCAGCCCCTTTTCAGCTAGTTCCCCCTGCTCTCTCCCCATCGCAGAGCCCTCTTTGCTCTCCCCTCTGGCTCCCCTCCGTCTTGCTTAGGGAGGGCTTGCCCAACCTCTTTGGGAGCCGGCCGGACAAGAGGCGGCTGGCGAGCTGCGCTGGGGGGAAGCACTCCCGTCCTGCGCTCACAAAGGCCCGGGCACAGCTGCACCACCACCGGGGAAGGCCGGATCCTGCCCCCCCGGACGCCGAGGCAGAGGCAGGGCATCCCCCTCCTCTTACCCCTCTGTTAGACGGCGTGTGCGGCCAGGACACCGGGAAAGGAGAAGTTCCTGCAATTGTTCCCGACCCGGCGTGGGCGGGCGGGGGGAGCCGAGCGTTGTCGCCATCCCCCTAGCATCGCGGCCAAGGACACTCCGCCCCCCCCCCCCCCCCCCCCGTTCCTGCTGCCTCCCCGGGCAGGCTCCCACATTCCCCGCCGCAAGCGCGCTCCTCTCCCACCCTCAGCCGCCCTCCCGCGGTCTACCGCGACCCGAGCGCACCCCGCGTTCAAAAGGACCGGGGGCCCCTCGGACCTGCCTCCAAGGCCGGGCCCGGGCAGGCAGGAGGCGCCGGCTGCCTCCACCCCCATTCCCAGCGGGACCAGCCCTCTCCGCGAAGTCTCCGCAAACTGCACCGCGGGACGCCCCTGAAAAGACCCCCCCCACCCCAGACTGGCTCCCTCCGCAGCTGCCCTCCCGCAGCCCGCCGGGGCATTTCCCCAAACCTCCCGTTTTCTCCCTAAAGGAAGACGTAAAGCCCGCCGGGCACGGCACGGAACAGGCACGTCGGGGCCGCCGGGACACCCGTACCCCCACCCTCCAACCCAGCCCCCCACCCGCCGCCGGCAGCCGGCGGCCCTACCTGCGAGCCACAGGAGGACGATCCAGCCCAGGACGTGCCCATCCATCTTCCCGCTGGCCCCGGCAGCGCGGGCGGGCGGGCGGCAGGAGCGGGGCGGGGGAGCGGCGGGGCGGGCGCGACCATGCCGCGGGGCGGCGGGAGAGGCCCGGGGGCGGCCCCGCCCGGCGCGCCCGCAGCCCGCTCCGGCAGCCGCCTCCCCGCAGAGCCGGACGGGCGCTGGCGGCAGCAACGACCGCTCCGTGTGGCTCCGCTCCTCCCCCGCTGCCGGCTCCCGCGGCGGCTGGAGGGGAGGGGGGGCGCCTCGCAGGGCCGCCCCCGCGGCTGTCCGGGGCGCGGCGGCAGGCGGGGACAGCGCGGCGGCGGGGCTCGGGTGGGGGACGACGCCGCCGGGAGGCGAGCGGAGGACGGCGTGGGGAGATGTAGCTTGCCGAAACTGTGTGTCGTGTCCCCCCCCCGGCCTCCCGTCTCCCGTTTCCGGGGAAAGGCGCGTTTCGGTTGCCAGGTGCCGCTGGGGGTTTGCCGGAGCTGTTCCCAGCCCGTGGGGTACTCGGGCACGTTTCGCTGCGACTTCTTCAGTCGCCGAGGTCGGAACGACGCGCAGCCCCCGGCTCCCCCCGGCGGGGATCGCGGCGGCCGCTGCCCTGGCCCCGTCCCGGCTTACAACTTCACTAGTGAGCGCTTAAAAATGTCCGCTCCGAGCATCTATCCTCCTCAAATTAACCAAATGTATACCTTGGGAAATGAACGTAAACTGTTCTGATCTGAATTTCCCCGGGGTTTTCACTTCCAGCAAGGGCACCGCGACTAATTACTGTGATTTTAGATGAAGAGGGGATATAATTTTCGATGAGGAGTATGTGTTCTGGCTGTTAACGATGGACATCTGCGTTGTGGGGTGTTACGTTTTCAAACCAACGTGATATTGGAAGGGGGTGTACGTTTTTTGGAGAGAGGGGAAGCCAACTAGAAATACTGCTGAAGAAGATGGCTTTTTAAAAGACGGATGTTGCTCTGAAATTAAGCGGTCCTGGCCACAGTGGACCCACATGTATACATACATACTGTACTTAAAACTTCTGAACTTTCTGTGAGAGCGCAGTAAGTCAGTGGGATGATTCATGGGCCTAGAGCTGGCTAATTAGCAGCACGCTTTCTTTGGTGGCTCAGCACTGAAGAGAAGCACCTTCCAACATGGCATTCACCATTTGCAGCATCCAGCACGGCTTCCCTTTGTGTGTTGTTCATCTTCGTGTGTTTTTCTTTCAGGGGCTTGGCTGGTGTTTGTAACCAAAGTTTGGATTCTGCAGATGTCAGTGGTCCACATGGGAGATGGGAGTAGTCTTCCAACTTCTTCTCATCTGGAATCTGCCAAGGAACATAAACAATTCCAATTTTTTAACATGAAGTTGGGCCCCAGAAGGGAGCAGCGCTAGGTGTGTTCTGCTGCTAAGGGCAGGGTGCACAGGGATGCCTGAGGTAAAACTGTGCAAGCTGTTTGCATTCTAGCAGGTATTTTACAATTGCCTGTAGATTCCACATAATTTTGCCTTTCAGACTAAACTTCTCTACAGGCAAGATAAGCTTTTTTCGAAAGCATGAATAAAAATAGATCAATAATTTCTGAGTGAAAAAGAAAAACAGCATGTTTGCTATGACAAAAGATGTGTTGAAACATTTTGGTGGTTTTTGAACAGTTGTAGTCCCTCTGTTAATATAGTTAAAATGGAGCTAAGCAAGTAGACAACCCCTAGGCAGCCAGTCTGGTTTTAAGTGTTTTATTCGGAGATATTCAATGTTATTTAAAAATACTTTTCACATAGAAGTTTATTTTTATTCAACATTGCTTATAAAAAAAATACACACCCACCCCAATCAGTGTGCTGATGTTCCTCTCACCTGATACATTATGAATTTAGCTGTTTTGCAGTACTAGCTAAAACCCACTATTAAGAACTAAGACCCTGTTATGCTAAATAATGTAAATACACAAGAGCTCACAGTGCTGTTCTTCAGCACAGGGTGATCTGACACCCCACTGCCTTTGTGCATACTTGCAGGTGGAAGGCAAAGTTGAAACTCTCGTTAAGGCCACAAGAAATACATGTGGTTCCAGAAAACTCAGATGGAGCTATAATACTTCGCATCAGCTGAGGGCCTGCCTCACCATTGTTACGTATCTATAGGATATAATCCATGAAGGTTTGTATGGGCTAAATTAAGACTCCTAAAAGGTGAACACGATATTTTTTCTCTCCCTCCCTTAACCATTTTTCCTGATAACCCTCAAAATTTCAAGTGAAATCCTGGTGCCTTGCCTTTCTGTAACTTAATTGGCTAGGAGTCTGATCCAAAGTTTCCTGAGACAATGTTGATGTTGATATTATCTCATACGTTTAACATTGGGAGCAGCACAATCCCCTATGCGTCACTGTTGTTAGCTACTCTTAGCTTTTTTTTTTCTCTACTCCAGCTTTTGCAAATAAATTTGGCATACATCAGTTTTGCTAAACTTTTGACTCACAACAAAGGAAGGAAAGATTTTCAATACAAGGAAGAACCATTGTTCTGCATGTAACGTTGGATTTATAGCTGCTTTGAAATTTTCATCCACTCAAACTCACTGTACTGTTCTTTTTCACCTAATGTGAGCTATCGTTTGTATATATGCACACGCCCAAGCCCCGAATAGATGTTCCAGATCTCTGTAGACCTTTGATCTGAGTATTGCAACATCTGAGCTGGCTTAATAGTTAATGTTGGGATGTTGTCTTTCCTTTTAGCCAGTTCTTGGAGGCCAAAAGCTGCATGGCTGCAGTTAGCCCCATTTCACTTTCAAACAGTGGATAAATTCCTATGCAATTAGCCAGATCACTTCAAGCCACAACCCAGCAGGGATTCTCTGTCCCCTGAAAAACAGCATACCAGTAGACTTCAACCTTCATCTTCCTCAGTCATTTGACCACCTTGATACCAGATGACTGACCAAATTCCCCATACCTGTCCTGCATAATTTACTGCCAGACTGAATCAGAAGGGTACCATGCTACAACACTGATGTAAACAATTCCACGACTCTACCTGGGGCAATTTTCCTCTAAGCAATGGAATCATGGACAAATTCATTTGAACAATAGGGAAACAAGCAAACTCACTTTTCACTCATGCTGTGAACTCTTTTCTGATGCTGATGACTCTTTTCTGTTCTTGTCAACTACATCTTTCCTCCCTGCCTCCTTTCATCTTCCAGTACCAGTCTTTTGTGGTCATTTCCTCTGTTGATAAGCAGAGACAGCTTTTTGAGTTACCAGCATCTGGAATGATTTACACCAGCACCTCACTCAGAATGACCCATCTCAGCAACATCCCTGAAAACTCGCCAAGCTGCATGAAAATACTTCTCTTCACGTGTACTTTTGCACATCCATTCAGCCCCCTGGATTTCCCTTGTAGAAATTTCCATAGAAACAGTGATTTCAACAGCTTTCTGGGATGTCATACTAGATTCAGCCATTAGACACTGCTCTCTTGATTTAGTACTGAGACCAGCATATTACTCAAGCTATTAGGTGACACATCATCAAATCATAGTGTTTAGTGAATCTCTTCAGAACAGCTACTAACTAAAACTTTTCCTTGTTTGTTTTGTTACACTGGAATCTCTTATTAATTGTTGATAGCTTCACAGCAAGACATTGTTGAAATATATGCACTCTCTGTATATGCTGTTTTTTCTGAGCTGCCAGGCTACATTTGATAGTACAATAATACAGAGCTTTTACATCAGGAGTGGGTGATATGGATATAAAAACTGCTTTTGTTCTTAAGCATGATGTTTGTACCAACAAATGTTTAGAATATTTAATGCAGAAATTTGACTTTCTCATTTCAATGAACCTTGAGTTCTGTATATAAATTCAGCATCAGAAAAAACCCAAGAGAACAGCATCTTTCTACAGTATTCACTCCTCTGTATAAATTCCCCATGCTGTTCCTGATGCTTTTTTAGACACCAAAAGTCATAGCGTACCTTTGCTACACTTTCAGAGGGAACCTGAAATTTTCATTTAAATAAAACACTAAGTGCATAGCAGCAATAGCATTTTGTGAGGTTATTATATAGGTGCACGATCATAAGTGGATCATCCCAGGTCACAGTCTTTTGTGTCACTATATGCAAAAATACACAGAACAGGAATGAGACAAACTCTGCTTGCATATCTACAGATAACCAAGAAGATAAAGTGTTGTTAAACCCTCTAAGGTTTTCGCTGTAGAGAAACTGTGGGCAGCACAAACATCTTCAGGGAGCTGGAGTTCACTAACTGAACTTTTGTGATTGTCTAATTCAGCTTTCTCAATAAAATAGGCCACATCAGTTTACCACACTACATCCTGTTTGAACTACAGCATATCTGTTAGAAAAAGAATCACAGAATACTTTGGGCTGAAAGGGACCTCACCCTGCCCCTAATTTCATCTAAACTTCAACTTCTAGTACTGTGAAGCTAGATGGAAGGGCCTTCTTAAGGCATATCTGAACAGAGGTAACAGCAGACTATGATCAAAGCACCCTTTAACATTCTCTTTGGAAGCTCAACAGGCTGTTGTTTTACTATATTCTTGAGATAACACCAGATCTGGAGAGCATCCCAGGCACAGTTGCTAAAAGCATGAAAGCAGAAGTACTACAGCATCATCACTTCTGCTTAACATTTCTTTGTCTATCCTTGCTGGGATCATGCTGTTCATCCTTTTGTGAAATAGCACCACATGGGGAGCTCCTCTTTGGTGGATATCCCACTCTATCACCTATGTTACTAACTATTCCCTCAATCTTTGTATCAGTTGCAAGTATCTGTGAGGACTGACTGTTTCCTTCAAAGGTACCAACAAATATTTAGTAGTATGCAGCCAAGAAATGACCTAAGAAGGATATTGCTGAAAATGTGCAGTTACAATTCTTCATTTAAAATTACATTTTGAAACATCCCAAGCTAATGTTTTAACTGGGGACTGGATAGTCTCTGTATCATTGCATTTCCTTGATTTAGTGTTGTGTGGTCGAGTCACATGCCTAATGTGTCTGAATGCATTACCTTTAGCAACCACACTTAATATCTTTTTGATGCAATTACAAACCAATGTGACAGAATCTATTTTCTTCAAATTCGTGTTGATTGGCATTAATTACATTACTTTTCTTTAATTCATTATTGAAGCAACTCCTGTATCAGTGATTCTATTTTTTTCCCTGGGATCCTTGTCAGTCTGACGGGTCTATAATTACCCAGGTCATCCTACTTCAGGGCAGATCCAAAACAAGGAAAATTTTTGGTTCCTAACAGTTAGAACTGCAATCTAAGAACCTCTCATTCAGCAGCAACTTGAGACTGAAAGCACACATGTACTGTCAAAGTTGACTACACACAATTTTCCTTCTCTGCATGCCCAGAGTCCTGAGCACATAGATGTCTGACAAGCACCCAAGCTAAGGCTTACATGCACCTGGGTTGTTGCAGTGAGGTCCCTGTTTCCCTTCTGAAAACCTAGTCTTATCAAATATTAAGGATTTCTGGTATTTGTTCAGAATACTGGAACAATATGGTCATTTCGCTGGAGCCACAGCATTAAAGATATTCGAAATTTATGGCATAGAGGGGATGCAGCTGTACTACACATGGGCAGCTGTTTGCCACGTACCTTGTAACAGGTTTGGTGGTTCTGGGACATTCTGGTCAGCAGGGTTACTGTACTTGCCCAGCAAGTCCTATGCATCCCACAACCCCATGACCTGCTGCACTGCAACCCCCAGCACAAACGCTAATATTTCTGAAGAGCAGACAGAACCGTAGCAGCTCTCACTTGAGTTCCCCAAGAAACCTGAAAGAATGAGGCTGATATCACCTATGAGGCTTGACCTAGGACATTCACAATAGATCTCACACGCAGCAAAGCCCTGCAAAGGCAGGCAAGCGAACAAGGTGGGGGGGGGGTATGGCTTACCTTTTGTAAAAAGGCCTCCTGACTCCTAGGTGTTCAAAGTTACATCCTTAATCATACAGCTGAGATGAAAGGCACCCTCCACTCCTTTTGCAGTTGGGCCCCTATTCAGAAAGAAACCCAAGATTCATTAGGTCAAAAGGAGTGAGACCAAGAGAAAGCTGACGGCTATAGCTTACTGGTTAAATCATTTGCCTAAGGAAGGGGAAGCCTGCGGGTTCTGATCCCTGAAATGTTTATGCATTACATTAGAAACAATAATAATTACTGAACTGGAAAGGCAAAGTTCCCACTTTGTATCACTCTCCAGGGAAATTATGGGTTTAAAACCTCTATAACCAGGATGAGAAAGACATCAACTGTTAGATTATGTGATAAAAGCTTGTCTACACACCCACAAAGGAGTGCAGATAGACAATGTCATGGGGGTAGCCCAAATAATACCCCGCCCTGGCTCCTCCCACACCCATCACGAGAGCCATCAGCCCATCAAAGGCCCATCTCCAAAAGTCCAGAGGAGCACAGGGACACAATGGCAGATGGGAACCCAAAATGAAGGATGCAGAGGAAGGCCCCTCCCAGGGCCACCCCAGGAAAGCCCCAGCCCCAGGGTGCAGGCGTGAAGCCCATCAAGATGAGTCAACACCACAGCAACTTTAGGACTGAGGGGGGTTGCAGCCTACAGATATAGGACTCATGAAGGGATGCATTCGAAGAGCACAGGGATTGGGATTGCACAGGACTTCTGATGGGATGCTTAGGGGAGGAATCAAAGGCAAAGAAAAGGAGGGATATAGGTGATTTGGGAAGGAACAGGCGTGGGAAAACAAAGGGGTAAGGGAATAGAAAGGTAGAAAGGGCCACTTGCGTGTGAAGTTTGCTGTGTGATGTGCTTGTCTGCCCTGCCCTGCACCTGCTCAGCACAGCCCATTCCTATCTTATTTAATTCTTTTATAACTCTATTTTTTTTTTTCCCCCCTGAGTGAAGGACTCTCTATTTTGGGTGTATCGGGGTGTGTGTGTGTGTGTATGTCTGAGTACCAGTCTGCAGTCAAGCCATGGATTGGAGAGCCCGTGTGCCTGGGGGCAGCAACTGGAGTGAGTGAGAGTCTGGGTGCCAGTGGCTGGAGAGACCCAAGTGACAACAAGTGCCGTCCACTAGAGTGGATGAGGGCTCAGAAGCCCTTACATCAGGGGGCCAGCGAGGGGGTGAGTGAGTGTGCAAATGAGTGTGTCAGCGTTAGCAAAGATTAAGCTGGGCTAGCTGGTGAGAAGGTGATGTGCCCTGAGAGCCGGAGAGGAGGGAGAGGATAGTGCATCTCTAATGGCAAATCCACAGGAGGAGCTGGCATGTTTTAAATTTGGGAATACATGCTCGACCTCTCTTCAGTTGGACCTGGGAGTGTGGAGCTGTGTCAGCCTCACCTCTCTTGGGCTGATGGATCTGGCCTGATTCCTCTAACATAAACACCAAATATTTCACTTTGTGTGAAAGCGCTGCAGCCCCAGACCAGCAGATAAGCGGGTAGCAGCAGATGTAGTCACTGCCGTGACTTTTAGGATAACTTTGCTCATTCTTTCCAACGAACAACTGTGAGACACCTTTAAAAGATCATAGCTATGAATCCTGAATGAATGAAAATACATTACTGGCAGAAAAGTTCCAGATAGTTTTTCTCTCTGCATAGTACTAGACCCTATTTTGAGATATCTGACAAACTCCCTGCATTGATGGGAAAGCACAGGCCCCTAATTCTGGAGCTGGGTTTCCAAGGCCAGGTACCTAGGAGTAAAGTGTTGGCATATCAAGTAATTTAATTGAATTAAGTGCTTTTTTTTAGGAAAAAAAAAAGGTAATATATAACTACTGGCACAACACTTGCTTTTATCTGCTGGACTGGCGCCAGTGCTACAAAAGCTATTTACAAATCAGTGTAAATGGTCCAGAGAACTCCCTTCCCAGCTAAGTTAAACAGCAGACAATTGAAGAGTTAAAAGATGAGTTCCTTCAGAGGCACTGGGCTCTCCTCCGGGTCCTGGGGAAGAATACTGATGACTGACCTGTGCTCTGAAGATGATCTGTTCCCTGTTTTTTCTCTACCCCCCACCCCACATAGGAAAATCCTTTCTCTCTCTGCTGCTTACGAATTTTATTTTCCAACCACACCTCTAGCCTTAGGAGACCTATTACTGGAGCCTTGTGTTTTTCAAACAGTTGATGCACACATTATCTGAATTTCTTCAAAAGGAAGGGCTGCTAAAGGGTGGGTCCCAAAACTGCACACTAGAGAAAAGAACATGGTGTGAAGGAAAGTAAAACAAATGTGCACAGATGCAGTCCTAGCAACAACTCTTACCGTAATATAACAGTAAACACTGGCCTTTCTGCCTGAAAAACTAGACTCTGTGCAGAAGTCTGTATTTACAAGATACAAGTTATTTTTTGCAGCCTCTCCTTGGAGATTTAGCATTAATGTATCAGGAACTAGACCAGAATATAAATGATTTTCTATGACAGTGAAAGTTGCTTTAAAAATACTCACCTGTTCTCATTGAGTTTACATCACTGTTTTTACGTTTTTAAAAATGTGATTGACCACGCCTGTATGTTTAACAGCAAATTCAGTAAGTGGTTCACAAACATAAAACAAACTGACTGTATTTGAGCAAGAGAATAGCCTCCAGAAGACTAAACTGCACCAGCATTTTTTAACCCTCAGACAAACCAGCCACCAGTGAGGTGCAAGACCAATCTGATCTGACCTTACCTGCCACTGGTTCCAGCTAAGCCAAAGATTTAAGACTAAACAACAGCTACATCCTTTGGAGCTAGACAGACTTACATTACTTAACCAGAAGATGAAAAAAACAGCTACATCCTTTGGAGCTAGACAGACTTACATTACTTAACCAGAAGATGAAAAAAACAGCTAGACTGAGGGGAAGAGGCAGAGTTTTCCAGTGATTTGTAAATGGAGGTGATTTATCACCATTTTGATCCTCATGTCTAGGTTTACAGTAAATTCAAGAGGACTCTGGGATAGAGGATTGGAAAGAATCTTCCAAGTCAGGGCTACACCATTCGCTTTTATTGAGGTTGTCTGGGTAACTCCAATGAAGATGGCTGCATGAGGAGCAGCGTGTTAGCTCTTGTTCTGCTGCACTACGCACGCAGGCTCTGCCGGAACTGCAACCGCGTGATGAAGAAGATCCCCCAAAAGACAAGAGGAAGAGTGAGGAATGTGGGAGACATCACACACCTGGGACAAGGAAAACCTGGCCAGAATTTAACCAGGGCCTATGCCAACACTGCCACTTCAGTAACCCTGTCTCATGCCAAACGTAGGGTCCTCTGTTGCATGCAACCAGATTTCACAATCCCTTCTGTAAATTAATTAAACTTTGTTTTTTAAACTTTGTTTTAAAGCCAGTGGTTATTGCCCTGCTAATTTCCTTTTTTAACTATGGCCAGTGAAGATAATTTGTTTTTTGAGAGAGATCAATAGAAAGCTTAAGGGGGGAAGCAACTCATGCTGCTCATCAAGATGATGCAGATCAGATTATTTGCAGCCTTTATCTTATCTGAACTGTGACTCATTATGCAAACTTTCAGTAAAGGAAGTGTAAATTATGTCAATAAGATGGATGAAAAGAAACAAACACAACAAAAACCAACCCAAAACCACAAAAAGAGAGTCTGGACAGCAGCCTCAGTTTTGTATAACATGAGCTCACAAATTATTTTTAATAAACAAGTTTGCATTTCCAGGCACACGCATTCCCTCTCACCTCCTCCACTTTTCTACTGCGTATCTCAAAACCAAACGCAGTCCTCTTAACCAAATTTGGTCTTTACCTCTTCCCCCACTCCCTCCTGCATCTCCTGCGCTCCTACCCCCATTATCCGTCGCCCCCAATTCTGACCAGGACCCCAGGACCTGATAGAGCTTTGAGCGCTGCTGGAAGCATCAGAGTAGGCACATCACCATGATGTGCATCTCGTCTTGTGGAGTGCCAGCTCTGCCTGAGCTCACTGTCCAGGGAGCAACAGCAGGAGCCAGGCTGCTCCAGAAAGAGAGGAGAGCTGGCGGCCAAGGGGGGTGGCTGCCGGCTGCAGAGCAGGCTCCTTGCCCAGCAGTGCCCACAGCGAAGTGTGGTAGGGTGCCCAGTTTGGCCTAGATGAAGTAGCTGCAACCAGTAATAACCATCTCTGAATATTTTCAGGGCTGGAGCACCTCTACTATGACAACAGGCTGAGAGAGTTGGGGCTGTTCAGCCTGGAGAAGAGGCGGCTCCGGGAAAACCCTATAGCAGCCTTCCAGTACCTAAAGGGGACCTACAGGAAAGATGGGGAGGGACTCTTTATCAGGGAGTGTAGTGATAGGACGAGGGGGAATGGTTTTAAAATTAAAAAGGTTAGATTTAGATTAAATATTAGGAAGAAATTTTTCACAATGAGGGTGGTGAGGCACTGGCACAGGTTGCCCAGAGAAGTTGTGGCTGCCCCATGCCTGGAGGTGTTCAAGGCCAGGCTGGATGGGGCTTTGAGCAACCTGGGCTAGTGGGAGGTGTCCCTGCCCATGGCAGGGGGGTTGGAACTCGATGGTCTTTAAGGTCCCTTCCAACCTAAACCATTCTATGATTCTATGGTAAGTCCCACATACCAGTAGATGCATTTTGGATACGGAATTCCAGTTGGTCTCCTCTTCTTCTGCTCCTTTATTTCTTTGTTTATACAAATGAACGTATCTATTTGCATAAATGAATGTGGTGACTCTTTGTGTTTCACTAAATTTAGTACGTAACATTATCCCGATTGAGAGAATGTAGAGGAGTATGGCCCTTTTATTTTGAAACAAAACAAAACAAAACAAAACAAAACAACAGTATCTATCTATAGCCATTTTGCAAGGGGGGGGGGGCGAGCCTGCATTTTGAATGTCTACCTGAGCTGGGCGTGAGCTATTGCTCCCACCCGGTGCTTCTGATCCTTCAGTACCCAAAAAACATTTAAAACAAAAAACAAACAAACAAACAAACAAAAAACCCCAAACGAAACCCAAGGAACAAACAGCACGCTCACACTTTCCTCAAGGCCCGTTTTGAGGTGACGGTTAAGACCCGCGGTGGGGGGGCGGGGGGACAAACGGGCCGTTACCCGCAGCTGTTAACCTTCCCTTCGCCGTCAAAAGGCGAAGGCGGGCGCGTGCCCCGCCCGTCCCCGCCCCGCCCCGCCCCGCCCCGTCCCCGTCCCGCGGCGGCGGGCCTCCAGCTCGCGGCCGCCCCCTCAGCGTGGAAAGCTCGAGCCTCGGCGGCCGCCATGGCGCAGCGCAAGGGCTCCCGCAGCTCTTACTACTTCTTCGTGCGCGATCAGCTGCCCGAGCTGCAGCAGCGCGGGCTGCCCGTGACCCGCGTGGTCGACGCCATCCCCTACTGCTCCCAGGCCTGGGCGGTGAGGGGAAGGGCCCTCTCCTGCCCAGGGACAGCCTCGGGTTAACTCAGCTTAATGGCGGGGAGGGCAGGGGGGAGGCCTGCGGTGTGGCCCTGCTCCAGCAGCGGTGTGGTGGGGCTGTGGGTTTTGTTGCAGCTCCCCTGCCTCTTGGTGGGGAACCAGTGCCAATCTGTGTGGTGCCCCTGTGCAGGTTGTGTGGATCACAAAATGTCAGCTTGACCTTTTCTTGGAGGGTAAACTGGCTAATGGCTCAGGTGCTGTATGTTTAGCTGATCAAGTGGGCATTTTGAGTGGCCTCAGCTGGCTCTAGCCAGTAAACAGAAGCTACGCAGTCCTCTCCTCAGCTGCAGGATGGCAGCTTTGGCTCGTGTGTGATGAGCGGTGGCATACCTGGCTGGCAGGAGTAGTTTCAGAAGACTTGTTTGTGGTGGGGTTGTGCTAGTTTGTCCTCATCCAAAGATGGTTCAAGAGCATATGGTTGCTAGGTGTTTTGAATCAAAGCTTATGGCTTTGTCAGGGAGAAAGCTGCTAGAAATGTTTGAGTCAATGTTAGCAGTTGGCAGTTCTTGCCAAGCATTGATAATGTACTTTGGAAATGGACAATTAATTTCTTACACAGAGTTTGTTGGGTTGTGGGACTACTAGAAGGAAGCAATAAAACCTTTTTTTTTAACAATTCACTTTCCTTCAAGTTGCTGACTAAGGAAGAAAAGATGGTATATACAGAGAAGGCTCGTAAGTGGAATGAAAAATGCTCTCGGAAGACAGTGAAAGAGGTAAATGCTGAGAAAGGAACACCCTTCAATATAGCTAAATAAGATGGGGAGTAAGTGGCGTTGGGGTTTGGTCAGCTATGATGCTATGGAAGATCACCTGCTCTCCATAGCCTCCCAGCCTCTGGAGGTTATTGCTGCTGTGGTAGCCCATACCATTATGAAGGTTAAGCAGAAAATTGTTCTGTTTTGTATTGAAGGTGAGAACCCTCTATGCCATTTTAAACCAGCACATCTTGTTCCTGTGGGTTCTTTGATCAAGTAAAATGTAGTTCTCTAACAACTTGTTTTGCAGTGACTGACTTACAAATTTTGTTTGTTTGTTTGTTTATAATACTGTAAATTGCTATGGCTTCTGGTCATAGGTTCGTGTTGCTTTTGCTTCATGGACATCCTTAATTTAGGTGGTTCTTGTCTGATGGTCTGAAACCACATATTATATGCACCTGATTTGGCATTTTCAAGTGGCTGTGTGGTGGACCAGGTCAATGAAATGTTGCAACCTATGCATAAAAAGAATAATTATACCTTGCCATTAATTTTGGATTGGTTCGATTGTGGAGAGAATAGTAATGCTTTGGTGGAGGGCAAAATCCCACAATATAGAAGTAAGCAGTTACGTTAAGCTGAATGTGGTTGTGGTCAGGAATAGTGCTAACTGGATCCCTTCTACTAATTACTGTCTTGAAAAGGGAGTGTGTGTCCCTCCTTTTTTCCCCTTCTGTCTGTCTGTCCCTCTCCCAGCAGCTTCCTGAAGGATAGTTTCCTTTGGAGTTTGAATTATGTGAGGTGTCAGAAAGCTTGTTTTATTCCAGTCTAGGTTGGCAGTGTGAAAACTTGTGTGTCAAAGTAAAGAGGCTGAGTAAATGGGCGATATGGTGGTTGAAGAAGTAAATGCATTACTAGACACTGACTATGAACTACAAATTACTGGTGAGGGTAAATTTTAGGACTTTAAAACACTGACATGCTGCTAAAGAGAATGACAGGATGATTGTAGTTTGGAGTAACTAGTAAATCTGGATTAGTTAATTTAATCAATCTAGGTTAATAGGGAGATGTTAGGCAATATTTTCCGATTTTGAGGATCTGCCTGTATGGAAAAGAGCTGTTCAAAGGTCTGTTATTTTGCAGGCTAGGGGTATGGAATTAATGAAGCTCCATTTTCATACATAATGGAAAGCTACATTAAATGACAACTAAGTCATAAATGGAGGCGTCTGTATTTACTTCCACAAGCAGTAGCATTTCAGAAAGCTGTAATCAGGAAAGGAATAATTGCTTTACCAAAATAAAGAACCATCCTTATTGCCTGTCAGTGGGGATAGGGAGGTGTGTATGTACAAGATTATATGTGATCTCAATTGATTGATAACACCCCTGTACACAGACAACCACAGTTATTTTGTGTAGTGAAAGATCTTGGTCATTTTTTGGAGAGGACCTAAGCTTACTTGGATGGGACTAATTCCTCATTTTAAATAGTTCAAACTGATAATCAATGAACTTTGGTTTAGAAGGTCATCTGGAATTAGTGTACCTAGATGTGGATGTTATTCCCAGTTTGGGTCTTGAATGATTGAATTCTGTAAGCCTGCCAGGTTTCTCTTCCCGTTCTCTAAAATCTTGTTGTTCATGCATGGATTTGCAGTGCTTGATGAGCATATGCGCCCTCTTACTCTGTGACAGACTGATCGGATGACTTCCTTAAGGCTTTATCAGCTTTTCATCAATTCCATTCCTAGTCAAAGGCAACTAATGCACATGCCAAACTTTTTGTAAAGTTTATGGAAAAAAGTTTGAAATTCCAATTTGAAAAGTACCTTGCCTGTGACAAGTGGTTGAACCTAACAAAATAATATTTTTTGATTTTTTTTTTTTTTTAATTACATTTTGTAAATTTAGCTGCAGTTCTTTCCAGTTATAGTACCTTGGTCAACTTACTGAGATACCTATTGCTTTTTCTTGTTAGAAGGGAAATCTTGCCTTCCAGATCTCCAAGTACACACTTATGTATAAACTGCAGACTTGTTCCACCTAACTGTTAGCGGAATTCATATGTTCCTCTAATAGAAGGAGGTGAAGGAATTTACTGGGGGTTAGTAGACTCTTGATTTTTTTTTTTTTTTTTTTTTTTTTTTTACTTTCTTATCTTTTCCAGATGTGTAATCTGGCTCATCCGGTTCCTGCTTGTCTGACTGCAAAGATGCCCAGCGTTACTTCTCTTCCAGATGCCTCTGCTATGTCTTGGAAGAATGATCAGGGTATAGTAATCTTAAAGTGGTTGATCCTGGTAGATAACAGCTTGCCTTTTAGAGATATTCTCAATAGTACCTATACAAAGGCTGTTTACATTTTGCTAATAGCCATCTGTGTCAGCTATTTCTTTGTTTTAAACTAATGGTCTACTGCTGTAAAAAGGTCTTCTGTAGTGCAGAGGGAAGTCAGTGTAAATGTCCCTTCCGCCCCACCCCCAAAATAGTTGTCCTTTGTTTTTTAGCTTGATGGGAATATAGCCTAATAGTTTCTTAACAATTATTTCAAGTTTTTTAAGAAAAAGGTAATTCTTCAACTCACACATTTGTGATTTACAAGGCCTAATCAAAGTTCAACATAAAAGAATACTTCTACCAATTTTAAAGGGTGAAGAGTTGTTAAATATTGAAGTTCAAAATTTGTCTGGTACAGGTGTTATTCTTTGGGAGAATAAAAGAGGGGATATGTACTTTGTCAGTGCTTTTATAACATCCTGGCTTGCTTCCTTATTGAAAGAACTCTTGAAAACTTATCTGTACCCCCTCTTCAAATGGATGTTTTTATTAGAATTGAGTAATGAACACATCTGTCGTCTTTTCCCCATGAATATTACATTATTCTGAAAAAGGATAAATGGTAGTGCTTACAAGATAAGTCAACCAGCCAGTTAATATAAGCTGTATCTGCTGTGTGTTTAAGTTTCAGCTCAAGCCTTTTACCTAACAACTCTCTTGAACTATTTTCATGTTGTCATGGTTATGGAGGGGCAGGAAAGAGAAGCTCCATAGAAAGTGTAATACCTGTTAGTGTCCTTCTTGCCAGAGGTCATGCTCCCCTGTCATTGTGGTGCAAATTTGATCATGTTTTCATGGTGGCTTGAGCTGACGCAATTGTTCTTTAAACTGAATGAGAGTGATAATGATAAGGGATAACTGAGATGCATTTTATGATGCTGTTCCTTAATATTTCTCAGTAAAAGTCCTGTATGGTTCCCTGTAGCTATATCCATTTTTTCATAAGGGAATTGGTTCAAACTCTGGTAGGAGAGGCATCTTTCCTATGACCCCATAGCTTGTAGAGTTTAAGACCCATGTAAGAGAGCACCAGCATTCAAGCTTAGGACAACTGATATTAAATGCCATAAAGGCTGTCATATAGCGCAATTGCTGTGTAAAAACAGGTATACATCTCTTATTTAGCAGAACAAGTAGGATTTTTTTATGAGAGGCAGAACTTAAGGCGAAGGATTAAATTGCTACCTTAAATTTCATTGAGAATATTATGTGACATTCATGAATAGAAGGATTAAGGTGAATTGTGAAATATTTTTCATAGTTGGATACTGTTTAAATTTGTAAATGATGAATTTATTTCTTAACATTTGCCCTGGGTATTCTTGCCACCTTCTTTGGCAGCTTATTTAGTGGAGGAGAAGCAATCCTTTTAATTAGCAGACTTCTCATCTCCTCTCACCCCAGAAGGTTATTACAAGCTCATTTAACTTGTGTAAGTTACTGAATTGAGCTTGTGAGGCTGCTCTGCAGTTACTGATTTTTTTTTTTTTTTTTCCTAACCTTATTTTCCTAAAGGGTGAAGAGACTGATCATGAAAAGAAACAGTAGTTTCTGTTGGATTCCAGGCCTCTTTATTCTTGTGGGTTTAGGGTTTGTTTTGTTGTTTTTTTTTTTTTTTTTTAATTGCTTCCCTCCCTCCCCCCCACCTCAATCTCTACATGCAGTAGCAGCTATGAAAGGCATACCAGGACTACCGATATGCCCGACTCTTGCATAAGTGTTAGTTAACCTGTCATCTCAGATACAGAGAAAGATCTGTGTGGTTTACTTGGTTGCTACCCTACTTTACCCACTTATATGAAGAAGCGCACCAAAGCTTTCACTGGATGAGGTGAGGCCAGGATGGCTTGCTGTAACCTCTGATGGGACTTCTGAATATGTGTTTGTTTTTTCTTTCAGCTGTGGTTGCAGACATCTTCTACTTCCTGAACATTTACAGCCATGGCAAGCTGCCATCCCACTGTGAACAACGCTTCCTTCCCTGTGAGATTGGGTGTGTCAAGTACTCCCTACAGGATGGCATAATGGCTGATTTCCATCACTTCATAGATCCAGGTGAGTTCCAAGGAAGGGAGACAAGAAGTAGTTCATGTTGTTTTGGGGTGAGAGGGAGGCTTTCTAGTGTCACTTGCTGCTGCCGAGTTTAGGTTTCTGGTATTAAGACAAGTTTATTTCTTTAAGTGGTTAGACTTATTAAAATACCGGAGCAGTGCTGATTGTTTCTCAAGAGATGGACTTAAGCATCAGAACTGCATGAAGCTTCAAAGAGGGTAGAACAAGAGGACCTTCAGATGTTTGTGTTTTATATTTCATGCCAATGAACGTTTGTCTTGACTGGATTTAAACAGACACACTGTACGATACACTTTTTTTTTTAAAAAAAATGGGTATAACTGAAAATAACTTTTTCAAAAATAGTTGTGGCACTTGTACAAGGCCACAGGGGAAGATGAAGCTTGGTGTATAGTTGAGAGTTAAGGATCTGTCATTGTGGATGTTAGATGATGATTGTTCTCTTTCTCCTGTCTCCCCTGCTCTTCTGCAGAATTACCACCACGTGGTTTTCGGTACCATTGCCAGGCTGCTAGTGAGTATCAGTGGAGAAAAATGGTATGCAAAGGTGTACAGTTTTAGACTCAGCTTATCTGATCTGTATCCAATTGGTTTGTAAGTCTGCAGTTTCTCCTTCTGGGAACTTCTCAAGTTTTGAAGAGAAAGGAGTGACAGAGCAGGTTGTCGCAGTCACCTTGTGTGTTTCTTGTACTCACAAATGGCAGAGCACTTCACCCAAAATGGTTTTGTCAATGGCAGGGTTATTTACATTCTGTCTTCCTGTCTTAATTCAATAACAACTGTAGTATGTTCTTAAATGGGACAACTTTATATGGCTTTAAATGCTTTCAAGGCCATCTGAGCAGAATGTCCTTCCCTTGATAGTCCTTGTGTACATCTTCAGCCTGAAGTGCTAATTCATAATAGGGTAACTCAAAGATACTAGGTTGTATTTAAAAGCTGTGTTTTGCAGCTTTACATATATCAACAAAGTTAAAGTATTTATACCCTTGTTGTGTCTGGCTTGGCCTGCCTTGTTTCCCTTGTGACTCTTAAGTAGTGTTTACAGATTGCAGTTTGTTTCTATTAGGACACTTCCTCCCCTTATGTACTGAGGGAACAAACTTGGCCCAGGTTTTCCTCTGTTAAATACTTAGATAATGACCTTTTAAAAGGGGTAAATGTGTGTGTGTGTTTGCTCACAGCCCAGACCCTCCAGTCTTCTACTGACAGAAGCAAGGTTTTGATAGCTTAATCATAGACACTGCCTGTAACAAAGAGGTGTGTGTGTTGGTGTGTATACATATACGTATACAAAAAGATACAAAGGAGGGGGGAACTGTATCACATAAGGAAACCGGACTTCTCATAACTTGTGTGGGTTTTTTTTTTTTTCCCCCCCCTCTCCCCATTAGGTGATGCCACTCATAAGATCCCTATATCTGGATTTCATCTTTCACGTACTTGTTATGCAGTTGTCTTACGGGAACTTCTTGAGTTTGCCCAGCCAGCCAGAGGTGTTCAGCCTCACTTTTACTGCAGGGTATGGTCAAGGTTGAAGTAAGATGCTCTGAATCAAAACCTTTAATTTCACTTCTGTTGCACGACTAAGGAGGTACTTCACTCTAAAACCTAATCAATGTGCAAATGAGTGGGAAAAGATACTCTTTTCCAAAGTATCCCGGTTCCGTGCAGGAAGAAATGACCTCTAGAAGCTAACCTTTTTATAAAGCAGAGACCTAATTTTCTGCGGCCTTGTTTTCAGCCTGCCCTTCTGCATATAGTCTACTGATGTACATTTTACTTGGTCTCTGACATTGTTTTGACTTAGGTTAAGGTCTTTTAAGATTCACTTAAATTGATTGTACTGAATAATAGTCACACAATTGTGCTTTTTTAAGGGATCTTTTTACGTTTTCATGACTCTCCCCATAAGAGTACTGTACATCTTAATTTTTGCTCAAGTCTCTCTCATTTGCCAATGAGCAAAACAGAATGTTAGAATTCAGAGATGTTTAAGCTTCATGACAGCTATATTATGTTTTGATTCCATTCAATTCTAATGTTAATCCTTAAAAAGGCTGGGAGGGTCAAGATTTTGGGCTCTATTCATAAATGTAGAGCTCTGAAGAAATACGCACAAAAAAATGTAGCACTTACTGGAGGCATCTGTAGCATGGGTTAACCTTTAACCTGTCCCCAAACATTAGTCCAGAATTTTTCCTGGGGTTTGGTTGGAAAGCCTTCATGGCATTCAGTTCCTCTTCAAGATAGTTTTCAGGAAGAGTGTACATTTAGTCTCACAAACATTGAATTTTGTTTTGGAGGTGACTTTTTCAGATGTAGTCAGAAGTCTTGCAGATGTCAGAATTATATACTGTATTTCTTCAATGTGACTGAAATTTTCTTTCCTCTAGTCTAATGACAGATTCCGAATTAACTGGTGTCTCAATCGAATGGCTAGCATAACAGGTGGGAAATGGATCATTTTTGGCCTTTTTTCCCCTCCCCAGGAAAGAAGGGTTATGTAATCATGGACAGTGGTATTTGTCTGAAAATCTTCAGGTCTCAAAGGTTTCATAAAAGCTGGTACTGATAGCTAGACTACTTTGCATGCTTCTCCCTCTTCTTTTCCTCCCCATCAGTGACAGTAAAACAGCAGCATGATCAGCTAACTAGCTAGTGATCACATCTGTAGAATAAAAGATTGCTGTTTCTTGCTCATCCAGTTAAAGGAGCACTAGAGGTAGTGAGATTACGGTGAAGGTGAATGTATAGTAACACATGGAAAAACTAACAGCTTCTGAGAAGAGATGGCCTGCAAGTAGGGTACGTAATTACTGAAGGAGAGAAAATTATGGGAATATAGGGCAACCTACTTTTCTAGAAAGCCAAGTTTTATTAAAACCAGCAGTGGAATAACTTGTTAAGGTTTACAAGAGCTTTGATGCTTTGGTAAGAGGCTGGGCAAAGAACAGGGACTGACTGAGAAGTGAGCTGAGCAGAATATTCACTAACTTTTGTTCTCCTCACCTGGATTTTCTCTGAGCTATAGGGATTGAGAGCCATCCGGAACTTCTTGCTGTAGAAGACCTGGTATTAGAACTGTACCAGCAGAAATACCAGAAGGAGCCATCCAAGACTTGGGTGTGTAGAGAACTGGATGCCTTCCTGTGGGATTTCTCCAATAATACCAGGTATGTTGGGATTCTTCTTTGTGGAAACATGTATTAGATGGACATGTCTTAGCGCCCTACATTCAGCTTGTATGCTGCTAGGCTAGAAAGTTCTGCAAGCCTTCTAATCTGAAATGCTTCTTGTCACATCGTGAGTACCACTGGAAATGAAAAATACTTTCCCAAAAGAAATGTAAACATAAATGTTTTTTTTTTTTAATGCTGCGGCCTAATTTAAAGGAGAGGGTAAAAAATGGGAATAAAATATATTGTGGTATTTGACTGGAAATCATAGAAGTGAGAAGACTCACACTCTCTTAGAAGTGTAGCTTGGATGGGACCTGGCTGTTGTTATACATCAAATGCCTCATGCTGCTACTGTGATGAGGGACAAGTGATGTTTGCCAGTGGTATAAATCAAGTTCTCAAGCATAAGCATTAAGATAGTTCATATCTTCTTTTTCTTCCAGAATGAATGTTCTTTATAACACATCTGGAATCCTATCTTTTCCTTTTTTTTTATTTCTTATGCCTCTTGAACAGTAAAACTTTTCCTGCTTTCAGATTCTGCTGTGTTTGTACAAACAAGTGGTGTGTAGCTTGTGGTGTTGCAGGGGAATATTTAGTGGTTGATGACTCAATTAGCTCAGAAATATACTTTTACTTTATACTTTTCCTCTGCTACTGTTTTAAGTCAGAACCAATAATTTGTTCTTAAATTTTAGTAGATTATTTTTTTTTAAAGATTATTCTTGGAAGTCTGCTTACAGTATGGATTTTAAGATCTGTTGGGATAATCAATGTCACACTTATCTTTTAAAAGTCAGGTAGTTTTCCATTTCCATGAGTATCTTCACACTAGAGGGAGACCTGAACAAGAATGGAAAAAATGTAGAAAAGGAGGCTCAGCGGAGACCTTATCGCTCTCTATGCCTACCTGAAAGGAGGTTGTAGAGAGGCGAGGATCAACCTCTTCTCATTAGTAACAAGCGATAGGGTAAGAGGAAGTGGCCTCAAGTTACACCAGAGTAGGTTTAGGATGCATATTAGGAAAAAATTCTTCACGATAAGGGTTGTTAAGCATTGGAACAGGCTGCCCAGGGAAGTGGTGGAGTCGCTATCCCTGGAGGTATTTAAAAGATGGGTAGACATGGTGCTTAGGGACATGGTTTAGTGGTGTTTTTTGGCAGTGCTAGGTTAACTGTTGGACTTGATGATCTTCAAGGTCCCTTCCAACCTAGACAATTCTATGATTCTATGAAAACACACATTTGGAGAGGAAAGTGGGGCTGCTTATACTAAGAGGATCTATTTCACATTAATGGGAAACTCTAAGTTGTTACCTTTAAATTCCATTTGTCTCTTAGGATTCTCTTTTCTCCCTTCCCCCAACCTCAGCATGAAGCAGGTTGCATGTTAAGCATGCCTTTTAACTCTGCATAAGCCACTTGGAGGTTAGTTACTTAACGCTGGTCCTCTGTGAAATTCTAAAGTTACTGTATGGTCACTGAGACAGAAAGATAACGTCTTTAATGTCGGTTCCTGTTCTTTCTGACTGGACTAGGTATTCATGTTGATTAAAGATGTAGATGTTTCTGAAATAAGCCTGAACTTCACTTCATGTAGGTGCAAGTGGCATGAAGAGAATGATATACTCTGCTGTGCTTTGGCGTCCTGTAAGAAAATTGCGTGAGTATTGCTAGGGAGTTATTATCTCCAGCGTGATGACTTTTTATTTTGTTATAGACGCGTGTTTTTGCTCTGGCTTCTCTGATTGCCTGGAACATTGTAGTTCTAGATCTTGAATTTTTGAATTCTATTTGTAATTTCATTGTTGTTTGTATGGCTTAGCAGTATGCTGTAAGTCTTAGCACTTAGATGTAATGTAATTTCTATGATAGTAATGTCCATCACTCTGTAGTGATCCTTTCACTACCTACACTTATTATTAGAGAGCCAAGAGAAGTATTAATTACAGTAGAATTAACTGTTTTTCTCCAGAGATTTAGTATAGCTGCATTTGGTGCGAAATTCTCAGTATGTTCTAGTATATCTCTCCTTTGGAAACTTTTATATTGCCTTACATATAATGTAGATACATAAGGTTCTGTAATCCTTTTGGTGTTTGGGGGGGAAGGGAAAGTAAATAGTTGGGAAATAAAGAAATACCATTTAAGATCTCAGTCAGTAGTAGTGGCACTTTGAGAGAGATAATAATGAATAGTCTTCTGTTCAAAAAACTCTTATGTACTGCTATGCCTTGCAAAAAAAAGTGTTGCTTTTCACACTTCTAAGTGGCTGCATTTGCTAGTGTGGGGAAACAGTTGTGTTTATTTCATATGTATTTGTAGAATAGGCTGGTGGTCTTGGAAGGATGCAGGGTAACTATTTAGCTGCTGCGTTAACATTCTCCTGCGCTCTGTCATCTACTCTGTGCATCTCAGTCTGTGGTTGCTTTTGTTTGCCAGTTGAAGAACTAAAAATGCTGTGCTTCCGTACATGAGCATTACAGCCCTTTTAGCCAAACTTTTATTGTTTTCTTTTTTCTTGGTCAAGTTATTGCATCAGTAAATCCTTAGCTAGTGTGTATGGAGTCTCACTGACAGCAGCTCATCTACCTCTTCAAGACTCTGATTATGGTGAAAGCACAAATACCAAGACAGTCATACTGGATGCTGGACGTTTTCAGGTCAGATTCTTTAAACTGCTATCCTGTTTTATTTCTAGTGAACTTGAGTGTTCAAACTTGCCTATTTCAGGTTAGCTGTTTTCTCTTTGGATGCTGTCTTTTGTGACATATATTGGGCAGACCCATGAAAGAGAAATAATCACTAGCTGGTTCACTTCTTGTCATTTTTTGATCATAATTCATAAGTTTCATGGATAGTTGTGTATACTGCATTTTAGAACATGCGTGTATTATTTTGAATGTTTATTTCTTCATACAGAAAATGAAGGCTGAGGGTTCTGGATGTGACAGACACTTTGGTTCTCTAAGTCATGATCACGTGTTTCTCCCTTCTAATTGTGAGTTTGAAACTTTCACATTTGTGAGGGGAAAGAGGTATTTAAACTTAAGCCAATTGCTGCTTTTTCAGATTTCTGGGCTTAGATACTGCCTGTCAGTGGCATAAAGTGTAAACAGCTCTGCATGAGCTGTGCTTATTCCTGTATATGGATGTCACTGAATTTCTGAAGATGTAAACATAGAGCTGCCCTTTTCTTACTGGATGCAATCTTATGGTCAAAAGGTTTCTCAAAACTTAGATATTCTTATAAATGTTGGTCTCTGATTTATACCCCTTTATTTTTCTGCTCTGTGAAGTCCATTCTCATATACTTAGGTGCTTTGAGGCAGGGCCATCTTTAAAATACTCTCCTTGCTCTTACGTCATTATATGTGCAGACTCAGCTGTTACTTGTTGCAAGTATTCTAACTCCGTTTATAAAGACTGCTCATTTAAAATCTTTTTGGAGATGCAGTTGTTTTAGTAGAAGGCATATGAGCTCAGTTCATCTGGGCAGTTCATGACTAATCTTCAGAGAAACAGAATCAAGTTTGCAAGACAAATAACTAAGAATTCTGAGTTTGCAGCTTATTTTGTTGCATGTAAAATACATGCTGAATTAAATTCCAAAACTGTTGCAATTATAAATCATGAGATCCTATGGTCTTGGTGTTTATAGAGGACACAACCCCTGTCTCTGACTGTATTAGAGCTATTGAATGGGTTCAGCTCCACAGCATATGAAGAACAATTCCATGAATTTATGTAAGCTTTAAAGGCTGATTTTATTTGCAAACTGTATCTAATTTAATAGGTGATTCTCCACGTGGTGTGAAGACCTCCCTTTATGGAACAAGTACCATGCGAGGAAGAGGAATTACTCGATTGCTGAAAAGTGCATCTGATCTATCCAAGTCTTTCAGTAATTGAAAAACTTTTCTACATCCAGGGCACCTGTAAATTCTGTCTTTCCTTGTTTCTCTAAAGTAACCAGCAGTTTCTGCAGCCTGCAGTTTTTCATCTTATTTGCACCGCTTGACAGTTCAAGTTCTTGTTAGAATGATAACACTATTGACTGGATCTGAAGAAGACAAAAATCTTATTATCTACAGGAAGACGTATTTTGAAGGGACCTGACAGTTGCGTTCTCTCTTTAAAAATACATGCCATAGTAGTTCTATTTCTTAATGGATGGAGTGCAAACTCAGGATCGATTAGTCAATATTGGATTAGAAGAGATCTTTAGTGGCCAATGTGACTTTAAACAAGTGCTTTATTTCTTCTTTAATAACCTCCTTCCCCTCTTCTGCGTGTGGAAGATAGGATTTCAATGTATAACAATCTGTCCCCAAAAAATGATGGGAGGGGGGAGCATCGAAGATATGAAGGGCTGCTCTAGGGGCATTAAAGGTATAACAGTCTCAAAGGTTTGCTATAATCTGTCTGTTCTAGCCATGAAGAGTGGTCATTCAAGGCAAAAAAGCAGACTTTCTATGAAATGTCTTGTAAGAAATGTGGTAGCGAATTTATGCATCTGTTAATGTTCTTTTAGAGGCACAGACTATATACATCAGGAACAAGTACAACAGATTTTTTTCCTTTGTTTTCCTTTGCATCAGTTTTCTGTTTAAAAAAAAAAAAAAAATGCATGTTCCTCAAACCTATAGACTAAAGAGGAGTGTAGGTGTTATGGAGTTTTCTAAAAGGAATATTAAATTCAAACTGATATATTAATCTGCAGATGTATTTTCACAAGTTTAGTTAGGCTGCTGGGTAGATAGCAGTCAAAATTATTTGAGGGCACATAAGAACTGAGAGACTGTCTGACGTATCACTGGGAAGTTAGATGTTCTGTTTTATGGAGGTATGAGTCTTGGACTAGTCCCCAAAAAGTTGTCTGTTGCCTGAGCCTCCTCCTTAGACCATGTGTCTTCAAGCAACTGATTCTCAGAAATAAGAGCTTAAATTTTTTTGAGTTGTTTCTACTTTTTGTTCCAACAGAAGTCCCATTGTGAAATACTATTTCCATAGCAACGAACTATGAGAAGATATTTATTTCATTCCTTGTAGGAATAGAAACTCCAAATTAGTTGCTTCATTCTTTTGGATAATAGGGAGGGGGGAAAAAAACCCAAACAAAATCCAAAATCCAATCAAAATAAGAGGTCAGCACATTTATGAATAAACTTGAGCATGCTAATCAGTATGTCAAATAAGACCAATTGCTGGTTTAGTTGGAAATCTTTCGCAGTTGCTCTAAGTCCATTTGACGCCCTTGTTCCAGTATTGCAGAATCACTGAATCATTTTGACACCTCTTACCTAACATTTGCCTATATCACTGATTTTTTTTTTAATTATTCTGTATTTCCTTCCTCTAAGGCTGTTGTTCTACCTGCTAAATTTCACCAGATAATGGACAATAAACCTCTAAGACTGAGGTTTACTGATCATGCATCTGGGAATGTTGTAACAGGGTAAGTGTGTTTATTTAGTAGTGGTAAAGGCTTCTCTGCATTGGAATAGAGTTGTTCAAGTTTTAAGTTTCTTAACTGACAGCCATTGATAGCTGCATTGACATTTCAAAAGATAAACAACTGTAATCTTTGAAATTTTTCAGAGGTCAGTGTTGCAATAAAAGTTTCATGCTTCAGTTCTTGTGAAGAAGACAATTCATTATTATTATTAAAATATTTCTTCAGTATCAGTGTAAGTACACAAACTGAAGAACATTTGTTACTGTTTAAAGTATTATATATCTTCAAGACTGAGATAAAGAATCTGAGAAGAAATGGCAAAATACGGAGTTAGGGCTCCATGGCATGTCTATACCTTGTCACCTGTGACTTAAAATAGTACGTAAAATGTAGAAGACCTAGTTATATACTGTAGGCAGTAGGCTTTTAACTAGGGCAGTAACTGTCTCACTGTAATAACGAACAACCTGTGGTATTCTGTTGTAGTGAAACCTGTAAGATCTATATAATGAGAATGAGTACACTAACTTGATGTAGACCGTTTAATACTATTATTCTGCATATATTGACATGGATCCCTAACAGCTGTTGGAGGATGACAGAAAATTCTTTCATTTTGGAGCTCTGCTTTCCTGGCTGTTTTGCAATTTGAAACTCTTTGATTTCTTGAAAAATAAATTCCACTTAATAAAAGCAATACAGTAATGCTTCTCTCCTTTAATGGAAAAGTAAAGATGAGAGAAAGAGGTGACTTACAACATTAGCGCATTTTTTTAAGTGCAAGGAATAGTACTGGTGAGGCACAAACTGTGGGTAAAAATCAGAACAAAATTCTCCCCACTTGCATGACACAGTTCTCAGGGGGCAATAAAACCAAGTGAAGGCAGAATGGCTCTTGAGCAGAGTTTGAGTGATGCAGCCTGGGAGCTTTAAACAGGTACTTTCCCCATGGTAAAAAGTGACTAAAAATACTCTCTGCGTATGAGTGTATAGGTACCATACAGAATCACAGAATGGTCAGGGTTGGAAGGGACCTCTGGAGATCTAGTCCAATGCCCCTGCCAGAGCAGGCTCACCTACAGCAGGTTGCACAGGATGGCATCCAGGTGGGTTTTGAATGTCTCCAGTGTGGGAGACTCCACCACCTCTCTGGGCAGCCTGTTCCAGTGCTCTGCCACCCTCAAAGTAAAGTAGTTTCTCCTTGTGTTTAGATGGAACTTCCTATGTTCAAGTTTGTGCCCGTTACCTCTTGTTCTATCACTGGGCACCACTGAAAAAAAGACTGTTCCCATCTACCTGGCACCCTCCCTTTAAGTATTTGTAACCATGCAAATTGAACTGTCTAAAGAGTTGTTGTTGTAAAGGGAACACCTAACAAGTTCTATCAGACCTGACTTTCTGTTCTTATTAGTGCAGGTTACTCAGTCCTGTGACAGTAATGGATAAAAGTCACCCTGGTTTTACAAACACGTTAGAAAGTTAATAGATATTTTTGTTCTTGTTATACAAGTAAGTAGATGACTTGTTGAATTATGTGTTGCAATTCTCTACTATAAAGGTTTTGGCTAGGAGAACAGTTGTCTGAGGGCCATGAAAACACGATGTACTGCAGTGACAACTTTGCTGACTTAGTCTATGACATCAGTATATTAACCCGTAAGCACATATTCTTTTACATTCTATTCAAAGAGTATATAACTGATACTGAAAAATAAAGCATGTTCTTGTAGCATAAGCAGCAGTTACTGATTCTGTGTGGTAGAAACTATGAATTTGACTGTTACTTATGAATTTCTGGCTTGTCCACTTTCTTCTTTCAATGAACTGTAGAAACTAGGTATGCAGAAGAAGTTCCTATTTGACCACTGTCTCTGCTCCAGCTAAAAGTATTCCTGTCAGTACCTTGTGTTCTGATATAGCAGAAATGTTCTCTTAAATATATACATATATACTGTGGATATAGTAGTACCTGGTTTTGATGTCTTTAACTTAATTTGAAATTTGTTTTGGAAGGCTGATCTTGCCTGTAAACACCAAGATGAAGAGGGCATTCAGTCTCTTGACCTTCTTCTTGTCCTTTATGACCAGGTCCCCATTCCCATTCAGATGCACTCACAGGAGTCCTTCTTGTTCACCTTCATGTGCTTCCCCAGATTTAGATTTGGATGGGCTTTGGCTTTCCTAACCCCATACTTGCGTACTCATATAGCACTTCTGTATTTCTTCTAGATCACTTGTCCCTGCTGCTAAGTCCTGTGTGTTTCCTTTTTATGCCTGAGTTTTGTCAGGAGCTATTTGGTCAACTTCTGCTTGTTCTCCTGTTTGTCTTGGAGGGGTTGATACTTGAAAAATCAACAAGCTTGCCTGGACCTCTATTCTCTTCAAGACCATATGCCACAGGATTCTTCCAAGCCAATTTCTGAACAGGCCAAAGACTGTTCTCCTTAGGTCCAGGGGTTGTGATCCTGCTTTTTGCTTTTTTTACTTCCTGTTGGGATCTCAAACTCTGCTATCTCACGGTTACTGAAGCTAAGTTTGCTCCCCAGCCTTCACATCCCTGACCAGTTCGTTCTTGTTTGTAAGTATGAGGTCCAGCAGAGACTGCCTCTCTTCCTTGCCTCATCAATCACTTGTATCAGGAGTGTCAGGCTTCTTCCAGTTGTCTGAAGAAGGCCTTGTGTACTTCTTCCTGATAAGGCAGTCTACAGCAGACATCCACTAGAATGTCACCCACATTTGTCTGCCCTCTGTGTCTGACCCATGAGCTCCTGACTGGCTTATTGTCCACCCCCAGGTGGAGCTGTGTGCATTCCAGCTGCTGTCTCACATAAAGACCAATTCTTTCTCGCCTCCCAAGTGTGAGAAAACAAGCTGGACAGTAAGTGATGTATGGGAAGGGAAGCCTAGCAATATCTTTATTCCTGAGGCCTGTAGGCTCAACACTTGTGCTAGTTTCAGGGTCTGCATTATAACTAGTTAAGTTATCGAAGAGAGAGTGTTTGCTGTGTCTAAAGTAAGGGTAATCTTTATTACATCTTTAGCAATATGTCAGCAAAATCTTAAAAAATAGAAGGCAGGCAGCAATTTGGGGATTTTCTGGTTGGAGGGTCTGTCAAATATTAGGTGTTGGATTTTGCTGTTCAGGTGCATGTCAAACTGGAGGAAGCAGTGCTGTAATCCTTGATCAAATGGCACAGTCAATACTTGTTCCACGGGGTGGGTTCTTTGCCGGCTACCTAGAGTGAGGTCCATGCCGAGTTATATTCAAATAGAAAACTTGCTTCCATTTCAGGGCCTCTGTGTCTTGAGCCATCGCAGTCAGATGATGTGCTGATTCTTCTGAATAAAAACTTGTGTTGAGTGAATGAAAACTGTATTCAGGGAAGCCCTGTCTGGATTTACTAGCAAAATAGCTGTAGTTTTCTGTTCTTGATACCTTTTAAAAAAACCTGCATAATTAATAGAGAGGGACTGTGCTTTTGACCTGTTAGTTGAATTAAAAAGTGCTAATCCTTTCCCCTAGCAAGAATTTCAAACTTTCCCCAAAAGTTAAGTGACTCAAGTATATGTGTGAAACTGAGGCTTTTAATTTTTAGTTGATAGAGGTATATGCAGCTGACTGCAAAGGCATTAACAACATCTTCCCATGTGGCAGAGTAAATGTACTGTAGTGGGGCAGGGGAATAACAAGTTTGTTATCTAGTTTCTGCCCTCTTGAGGTCTTCTGCAGGATTATTGCTTGCACCCTAGAATAAGCTGCTAATTAATTTTTATTGCAATGCTTTGCTAAAATGAAAAAATCGGCAAACACTTCCATTAGTCTAACCCTGTATTATCCCTGTTCCCTTACTTTTCCCTGTCTTAGAAGCTCCCACAAGCTTCTCTAATTACCATTTTCAGACAATTCCCCATACTCCCTAGTGAACAGGTGAAAGGCAGGAGAGGCAAGTTCCCAATTCCCTTATGTTGAGCTATAATAAATTTGGTACTAGTTTCAACGAATCTAGAATTAATATTGATGGTTTGCTCATTGTACTGGGAACTTCAGATAGAAGACTGCCTTGGTGTCTTTCCTGGAACAGATGATACAAATAAATAGAAAAGTAGTGCTGTTACTCTAGCAACAAGGATTGTGAGATAATTAACTCTTGTCTGTCTGATCAGTTCTGAATTGTGTGCTGCACTGACTCCTGTAATAGGCAGTGGCAGTGCTGGCTTTTGCCTGTATAATACTGGAAATACATCTCAAAATCCTGAGAAGAGCAAGGAGGGCAGTGAGAGCAGACTTTGGGGGTTATGCAAGAAATGGGTAGGGGTGGAGTCCCTGGGGGGCAGCTGTGAAGAATAAAGGAGTTCATTAAGGTTGCCAGTTCATTAATAACAGCGTTTTCCAAATGCAAGAACAGTCCAGAAATGCAGATAGATTGAGCAGGGGACTGTCTTGTCTTTACAGGAGACTCACAGCTGCATCCTAATCTTAGTGCAGTATATGGGAGGTAGAAGGAGGTACAAAGGTAAGAATCCACAAACACTGGCCAGGTGTATAGGGATGGTTTTTGGAAAGCCAGAGCTCACCTGGAGTTGATGCTTGCAAGCGATCAAGGTCAACAAGAAGAGCTTTTATGATTTTGTTAGCAGGAAAAGACTGAACAGGGAAAAAGTGGTCTTGTTGCTGAATGGTGCGAGTGATTTAGTAACATGGCTGGACTAACACAGGTGAGGCTGAGGTGCTCAGTACATTCTTTGTTTCAGTCTTTCCTAAAAAGGTCTCTCAGATCTCTGTACTCAGGAAGGGTTCAGGGAGGAGAACACCAGCAGTGGATGAAGATTGAGTCAGGGATCAGCTGGGAGATCTCAACCCATACAAGTCATAGGGCCAGATGGGCTGCATCTGAGGATGCTGGGAGAGCTGCCTGATGTAAGGCTTTGTAATGTTGATGTAAGGATTTGTAAGGCTTTTCTCTCACCTTTGAAAGGTCGAAGAGAGCATGGAAAGTCCACCACAATGGAAAGCAAATACTGCACCCAGCTGCCAAAAGGATGATCTAGGAAACCATAGATTGCTCAGCTCTACTGTAGTCCTTGGAAAAAACATGGAATCCTCTTGAAATGTGGTTTTGGGTACGTGAAGGAGAAGAGGGGGACTGGGAACAGTAAGCATGGATTTGCCAAGGCTAAATCATGCCTGATGAGCCTGAATGCTTTCCATGATAGGTTTGTGACTAAGGGGAGAGCAGTAGTTGTCATTTACCTTGAATTTAGGAAGGCTTTCAATATGGTCTCTCACAGTATGCTTGTATCCAAGTTGGGATGTTACAACCTAGATAGGTGGACAACTGGATGGGTAAAAACTTGGTCATACTCTATGTGGAGGCCAGTAACAAGTTGGGGTACTGAAAGAGTCTATTCTATGGCCTGTTTAGTGTCTTTAGCAGTGACCTGGAGGAGGTGATGGAGTTCACTCTTGCCTGCAGAAAACACCAAATTGGGGAGACCAGCTGATGTACTCCAGGGCAGGACTGCCGTACAGAGGGATCTAAAGAGGCTGGCTGGGGGGCTAGTAGGAACCTTATGAAATGCAGCAAAGTCCTGCACCTAGGAAGGAAGAATCCCTTGCAACTATATGGCCAGGACTGGCAGGAGAGCAACTCTGCTGAGAAGAAAGCCCAAAACTAAGACGGGAACAAAAAAAAAGGGGGGGGGGGGGGGGAGAATTGGGAATTTGGAATTTCTTCCCCTTTAAACAGAAGAGGGAAATGTGGTGTAGTCCTGGTTAATGTAATTGCTTAATTACTTTGAGGAGGGCAGGGTGAGCCAGTTTTTTAAATTGCATGCAAGATAGCTGTCCTGCCTGCTTTTCATTGGTTTGCTAGACTGATGAAGTGGACTTTTTTGCTTCCTTCATATGCTTCGTTATAGAGTAAATGGCCTGTTGCAGGTTGCTGAGGGATGGTCAGAAGAAAAACTAGGTAATTTTTTAAATATCCTCTTGATATGCTTGCCAAAACAAATCTTGCTAAGTAATGAAGTATGAAAATCTTTCAGTGGTCGTTGTTCCACATGGGGTAACGGATCTCAGCAGTTCTGCAGATGGGAAAATGGTTTGGTGAGGGCTTAAGTCCTTGTGTTCTGGTTCTTCCTGTTCACGCACAGATAAAACTTACACATGCATATTCTTCCATGTAAAAGTTGAACATAACTAAACAGTAACTTACTGTAGGCTGTGTAAAGGGTAAAGTAGGAATTTATTTTTCTGCCTGGTCATTCATTTTCTACCTACTTTCTGCCTTTTGAGGGAAGTGAGTGTTGAAGTTCAGTATACATACATTAATTCATTAGAATGAATTAAGTATTTCTAGCTTTCCCCATCTTCCCCCCAAATATGTTAGTGCTGCTTTAATTTTGTTTAAAGTTGTGGGTATACTACAGGCTCTTGGAGTTATTCCTGCTTCAAAAGACATACAAGGCACACAAGTAATTAATTCAATCACAGGAAAACCTTGGAGTAAGATAGGAATTTGAATATGTGTATTTCTGGCTGACTGAGTTTAACAAATTGGTTGAGAAAAAACACATGTAGCATTCTGATAAATGCACAACTTCCAAAATGTTAGTCTTATTAAAAAAAGAAAAAAGGGGAAAAAAGCAGCACTGATATATCTCAGCCTTCTCTCTATGTGCTATCTCTTAGTTTGTTTCCCAGTATAGAACTGAGCTTAGCATTGCAGAACGTAAGTTGTTCTGCTTTAATGGTTGTCAAGTTTGACACTTGCTTTTCCCCTGCTACTTCTTATGGAACCTGCTTACAGAGAATTGAGTTAATGGGTTTGGGGGTCATTATGTAATCTTGTCTGTATTTTGTGGCTGTTTTTTTTCAGATAGATTAACAAATCTGCATTAAGTTGCATTTTTCTTTATGGTTAAAGTGACCAATATGTAAATGTTACTTCAAGACTTCAGCTGATAGGCAACAATTAAGCTTCCTCTATCCAAAGAGTATGGGATAGGTAACACAATGTTAAAATGGTTTAGAGGCCAGAGACAGTTTCTGGCCATAAATAGTTCTGATAGTTGCCAAGTCCTTTTGCTGGTGATTCCAGTTAAGGTCCTTGATGAGAATCCACACTATTATCGCTCTTCAGCCCTAGGGTATAGGTGTTTGTGAGGGGAATGCAGGAGTGCTGACTACTGTCTGTAACATTTATATAAGAAATAGCTTTTGTTGCACAGTAAAAACTTGTTACAATGCTAATTAGATAATTCATACTATACTTGCTTGTTACAAAAGACAACAAAATACATATCAGCTCTGTCTCTGAGCTATGCACCTCATTTTTTTATCTGCCTTCAGCTTCTGTGTGCAAAATTCTTTTTTAGTTATCCATTTTTGCAATGTTTTGTCATGCATCTAAACTAAGCACAGGAACAGATCCTCAGAATGTCTTGCTGAGTTGCATTTCAGATTGTTCATTGCCAGAGAGATTTGGGTTTGTATATACTTTCTAATGAATTCTGGTTGTTGGTTTTTGCAGGTGTTATTAGTAGTACCATGTAAAACAAAGGCAGCTAGAAAGCAAGCCAGAATAACAATTCTGGCAGTCTGATTTGCATAGTGCAAAATCTAGAAAATGCTGCCCATGTGTAGGAGGATTGCTCGTTCCTCTTTAAAGTTAAATCTGTAACAAAAATCTAAAATATATAAGTAACTACTTGTGGCTAAAGGGTATGTGGGAAGCATTGCAGTAAGTTTCTGAAACTGCTGAAGTTGAAAATGCAACAGAGAGCTTTGAAAGGATAAATATTGTAGTATAAGTCATTTATTGAACATGTCTTTTTAAAAAAAAAAAAAAAAAACCAAAAACAAAAAAACACCCAAACCAAGAAACCAACCCCAAACAAACTGGCTCTTAATTAGCTTTAATACGATATTGTCAGTCTTTTGGACAAAGACAGTCCATTCTCTTCCAAAGATAAGATACCAGTGATGGGAGTTCTCTCTACATTTGCACATACAGTGCTTCTGATTAAATTGTTACAATTTTGAATAAAAAAGTACTTTTTCTCCCCCCCCCCCCCCTTTTTTTTTTTTTTTTTTTTCTTCTTTTCATTAAAGATGTACTTGCCATGTACATGCTCTCATACTGACATTTTTTCGGAAGCAGGAGCAATGGACTATTTCTGACTTGCCCATGCAACAGCCAGGAGGAAACGATAATGTAATAAACATTAGTATTTAGGAACTCTCTGAGCTGGAACTCATAAGTTCAGGAATCTGACAGGCTGCTAGACTGTTTCTAGATCTTAGTAGCAGCCAATTACAAATACATCTAACTTCTTACCTTATGTTATACCATTAGTATGCATTGTTGTTCCAAACAGGCGGCTTTCATTGGTCATCTGTAAATTTTTCCATATTTTTATTTATATGTGCATGTATAATATATACAAAGAACACATTTAATAAAATGTCCTTAAAAATCAGCTTGCTTTGTTCTGCATAAACTAATTTCTATACTGGACAATGCTGTAAGCTGTGACAGTTGCATAACATCATAAACAAGACCACCCTTTCCTGATGACCTGCAGTTGGTTATCTTGAAACCTCCGGTGGATCCGGGGATAGAGCAGCAGCCCTGTTCTCGAAATAGACCTGGCTGGCTTCAAAGTGGGAAATCTAGAAGACTGGTTATTTTTGGATGACTGGGTGAAACAGTGCTTCACATGTATTTTTCTGCTATGAGGTTATGTATTAGTACTCATTGTCCCTTAAGCACTTCTTTCCAGGCAGACAAGGATATTCTCTCCCAGAACTTGAAGGCAAAACCATTAGCTTTCATTTTATTATTAAAAAAAAAAAAAAACAACAAACTTCTTGCAGTAAGAAAGAGGGATTGACTTTTCTACAGTGGTGTCTGTGCCTCAGCAAATCCTGAAGGTGGCATTGGCCTCGTGCTTCTTTTTTCATTCATCGTCAACGTTCCTCTCCTCTGCTCTCTGATTTCTTGTAGGCATCTCATTGGAGGGTTCGTTTCTATCTTCTCGCTCCCTAAAACATTGTTCAGGAGTAGAGATGTTAATTAAAACCAGCTAGAAATTTTACAAAGAGATTTTGTGTTAGAATGGTTTTAGACTGCTCTAAGCTGACCTGGAAGTGTACCAAACTGAACTCCATAAAGTAAGTCTTGCTGGTGATGCAAGAGGTGCGTGAGCTACTTTTTTTTCCATAGCCTGTATGTAGAGAAAGGGTGACTGCTGTGTCTTTACTCATCCCGCTTTTCTTCCAGTGGTCTGTTTCCATTGTGAGAATAAACAAAAGGTTTCTATCTTGGAGCGAAAATTCTGAATACAGAGCCTCGTGGTGATTTAGGCTAGTAATGACAGAAACGGCTATAGGGACTTGGAGAAATGAGACGCAGTCTGGGCTTTGCTTATCAAGTAGCTGCATGTGCTTGACTGACTTGGGCTTGGGCTTGCTAATTCATTTCCAAGGTTTGAATGGGGTTCTACCCCAGAGACCGCAAAGGTGTCTGGTAATACTGGACATACTCAGTGAGAAGAGATAGGAGCCCCTAGGGTAGAAACTGAAAGGACAAAGAAGTGCACACTTTCCTTTATTTTCTTTTTTTTTTTTTTTTTTTTTTTTTTCCCTCCCCCTCCCATGCTTTCCACTCGGTATGTTGTTCCTGGAGAGAGAAAGTGAACCCTTCATATGTTCCATTCACTTTTCTAGAGAAAGGTACTTACGTCATCTCATAGTCCTTCTCCTTGTCCGCCCGACAGCAGCAGCAATAGGCTAAAATACCAATAACTATAATTGCAGCAACAGCTCCACCAATGATGCCAGCGTAAAGAGCTATGTTCATGGATGCTATAAATGAAGAAAAGAATTAGCTCTTTGCAGTGAGAATGATATCAAATGCAATTAGCACAATCACTGGACTTCAAATCCCACCACCAGATGACAGATCTCACTACCTGCTCTGAATGTCAGATCCAGACTGAGTGGAAGCCACATTTATTTGAGTACAGCAACTGGAATGAATTCTGTACTGGGCAGCTGATAAGTCTGCAGGAGCAATTAGTTCAATACTGACAGGGAGGAGCTCCTGGATCTGAACAGCTGCTGTATTTTGCTGGTACAGTTTAGTTTCAGCCTTTGGGAGCTCAGGCCTATCTCGCTCTACGCATTTTTTTGTCATCTGTGAACTAACCCTAATAAGTTAGTGAGTGCTCTATTAGCATGTAAACCAGTGCAGAGAATCTGCCTTAAAGGTAAAAGTGTGCTTTTTTTTTTTTTTTTTTTTTTTTTGAAAGAGAGAGAACAGAATTTCATACTTCTGTCTGCATGGACTCCATTAATCCTTTGACACTTAGCTAGGATAATTTCTTGGGTACTACTCTTCCAGTAAGCCACCCCATCTCTTACGTGGTACAACGCTGACTGTCATGTTGCAAAATTCCTTTCCCACAATGTTTGTTGAAGTGCAGATGTAAAAGCCAGAGGTATCTGCTGAGATGTTCTTCAGAGTTATTTGTTCCCCTGTTGTGAAACACAAATGCAGTCCAAAAAAGGAAAGAATTAAAGCAGGGAAGGAAGTGGGGACAGCAGCCCTTCAATTTCAGGCAAGGTAGTGGGAGTGATGAGAGGTTATTAAAGCTGATGGATTGATTTGTCTTGCTCGGGAGCTGCCATGCTAGTCCCTAGGTTTTAGTGTGTTTTGTGGGAGGACAAACGGAAGTGTGCTGTTTTGATTACAGGGAACATTCCTTTTAGAAAGAAAATTGTAGGTGGAGGGTAAGGAAGCATGTGTGCTTAGTGAAAGTTTTTTTTTGCATTGGATTTTGCTGAGAAATGTAAGATGGTCCAAACAGGCATCTGGCTTTGAGAACTGGCCATCTGATGAATTAACTTGTAGAACAACAAAAAGTTCTTCGATCTTCCAGCCCTTAGGATTTCAGATCTGAATTATTTAGCAGTAGGGGAAATAGTTTTCTAGTCTGGGAGAGGCCACACAGGTTGTGAAAATAAATGAAGGAAAAGAAATGGGATTGTTATGATACTGGTGTCTTCTATCCAGCCTAACAGAGCTCAGAACCATATGCTAAAGCTCAACTCCGTCTACTCAAGCAGTCAGTTTTTGTTTGTTACATCTCCAGCCGACATTTCTATGTGTAGTCCGTGCCTTTTGCTTGTGATCTACTGATAAAGGTCCAGATTCCTGCTCTAAAAACAAAAGGCTCTCCATGCTTTTCAGTGACTTTCCTGTTTTATTTTCCCTGTGAGCGCTCTTCTTTCCAGCCTACTCGTGGGACTAGGCTTCTGTTTGGTCTCTGCTGGCACCTAGTGCCAGATAGCAAAAGAGCATGCAAACCAAGAAATAACAGACTGCATGCTTGAGGTTTGTTTGGGGTTTTTTTTTTTTGGTGGTTGTTGTTTGTTTTCTTTTTTTTTTTTTTTGTCTCTACATACTGTTTGTGCTTACTTCTATTTTTTTTTTGTGTGTGTGTGTGATGTCTATAACCGGACTGTAAATCCTTCTATGTTAAATCAAAAGTAATTGACTGGTGAGTCCAACTGAGAAAAATGAGGGCCAGATACTCACATTTTTGGAGCAGCTCCTAAGGGGATTCTGCACACTCTGCAGCACTGGGACTTGCTTAACGCAGAAAAGTTGGTTGCAGTGACAGTACATAGCCATGTGTTCAGGGCTGTGTGTGATGCGTTGGCACTGCTTAGTGGCCCATCAAATGAATAAGGTTTGTGTCACTGGTGATATTTTGTCTTTTGCATAATTTATGCAAGAATCGGCTAGTGAGTGTTGAATATCCTGTTGAGTCTGATCATATTTAATTTACCTCCACAGTGATGCTACAATAAGTTAAACCAGGAAGGTGGATTGAGAGTTGGCTGCGGGACAGAACTTGGAGGGTTGTGATCAGCGGCACAGAGTCTAGTTGGAGGCCTGTAACCAGTGGTGTCCCCCAGGGGTCAATACTTGGTCCAATTTTGTTTAATATATTCATTAATGACCTGGATGAGGGGACAGAGTGTATCCTCAGCAAGTTTGCTGATGATACCAAACTGGGTGGGGTGGCTGACACCCCAGAGGGCCATGCTGCCATGCAGCGTGACCTGGACAGGCTGGAGAGCTGGGCAGAGAAGAACCCAATGAGGTTCAACAAAAGCAAGTGCCAAGGTCCTGCACCTGGGGAGGAAGAATGCTAGGCACCAGTATAGGTTAGGGGCGGACCTGCTGGGAAGTAGCTCTGAGGAGAAGGATCTGGGGGTCATGGTACACAGTAAATTATCCACGGCCCAGCAATGTGCCCTTGTTGCCAAAAAGGCCAATGGAATCCTGGGCTGCATAGGGAAGAGTGTGGCCAGTAGGTCGAGGGAGGTCATTCTCCCCCTCTACTCTGCACTGGTGAGGCCACAACTGGAATACTGTGTCCAGTTTTGGGCTCCCCAGTTCAAGAGGGACAGGGAACTGCTGGAGCGAGTCCAGCGAAGGGCAACTAAGATGATTGAAGGATTGGAGCATCTTCCTTATGAGGAAAGGCTGAGAGTGCTGGGGCTCTTTAGCCTGGAAAAGAGAAGGCTGAGGGGAGACCTTATTATGGCGTACAAGTATCTAAAGGGTGGGTTGAAGGAGGATGGAGCCAGGCTCTTTTCAATGGTTCCAAGTGACAGGACGAGGGGTAATGGGCACAAGTTAGAACACAGGAAGTTCCGTTCAAATACACGGAAACACTTCTTTACGGTGAGGGTGACAGAGCACTGGAACAGGCTGCCCAGGGAGGTTGTGGAGTCCCCTTCTCTGGAGATTTTCAAGACCCGCCTGGATGCAGTCCTGATTAATGTGCTCTAGGCAATCCTGCTTTAGCAGGGGAGTGGGCCTAGATGATCTCTAGAGGTCCCTTCCAACTCTGAAAATTCCGTGATTCTGTGAAGGGTAGATTCAGATACTCAGTCTTTGTGGAGCTGAACATACCAGAAAGAAACAAAGTTGTTTAAAGGAATAAATCTGAGTTCTCTGTCACTAGTACACTTCAAAAAATATTAAACCCTAATTTCTGTGTGAATAGTACTACCAAAGGTCCTGTCATAGAAATTCAGTTCCTTTTTTTTCCAGATTCTGACTTAAAATGAAAGCAAATAAAATACTGCAGGCTGTGTGACAGTTCTGAAGAATCGGAAGCCTCTTTTATGCTCAGAGCAGGAATGGTGTAACTGTTTCTCATGCTGCCTTCCTGTAGGTGAGGAGTCATTTCTGGAAGGAAAGTAGCTTCCAGAGCTAACTTTTGTTTGCCTTCACCCCAGAAAGCAACTTGGTCATTGTTGAGCAAGCTGGGATATAAAGATACCCCAGTTAGAAATGTTGATGTTATTCCTCATGTTATGCCCCCCTTACACCCAGGAACTGAGAGGTAATTATTTCTGGCTGCTTCCAGAGTGAGTCAGCTTTCTTGCCAGGTAAGAGCTGAAGTAAAAATCTTACTGACCATTGTTACTTCAGGTAACAGTCTTTTTCCCCCTGCTAAGTTACTCATGAGTGCATCTTGGATCAAAAGGGCAACTTTTCAAAATCCTGGACAGAGAACTTCCTAGAAAAAGCCTTAAGTGTGTTTTTGTATTTGTATTTCAAAATCTTTCCAACCCTGATCTACAGAGAGCTCAAAGACTTGTCTTTGAACGTGCCATACCTTCTGTTGTTTGTAGTACACGGGGCTCATTTTGTACATTGAAGCTTTGCCAGGTATATCTGGGCTTTGGGGAACCCTCATGAGAAATGCAGGTCAGATTGATTGTCTGTCCGTATTCTGTTGTCCCCAAAATCTGGCATTCTGGCTTGGATGGTGCAACTGAAGGAAGAAAAAAGGGAGGAATTTTATTAATCAGGAGTAGTTTTTTGTTCAACCCATCTCCTGCACCTATGTTTTTTATTCCTTCTAAACAGAGGCTGGTCTTGCACCTACCACCTTCTTCTGTAAGGAACTGGAGTGAACTTGTCTCTAATTTGTTTCTCCCTGCTTGGAACTGGTCAGCCAAGAAGGAATTGTAGGATGCTTTTTGGGATGTCTAATAGTGTTGAGTAACTCATCCTTTGATAACTGGAGTATGACAAGCCACAGTGGGAATGAGGAATGCCCTGTAATGAGGCAAGGGTTATTAGGAAAGTGAACTATACAACTCTAAAGACAATTTTCTGCAGTCTAAGGGTGCTCTAAGCCTTCCAACCTACTTCCATAGTAGTAGGAAAAGATCAAAGAATTGTAGATGATGACTTCCTGGGAAAGTTTTTTTCTGTTAAAAAAATCTGTTGTCTAAAACAATGTGGTTATTAGAGGAAGGACAGTGTTTTATTTAATGGATCTGGTGTTGCCTCCATCATGCTTACCAAGGACGAAAAGAGCCAAGGTTGCAGTCCGTCTGGGGGGGTCATTCCGTAGACGAACGTTGCATGCGTATGTCCCATTGTCTTCCATGGTCACTGCATTGATGGTGATACTGATGTCCCCTTTGTTTACATCACCATTAAACTGTATACGGTTCTCATAGCCCTTGCCATACTGTACAAGTCCATCAAAATACCTAGTGACAGCATCATCCTGATAGAGAGGAAAGGAAAATGATCCATCTTAGTCTCTTCTGTGTGAGTGTACAACCTAACTTGATGGATTAACCCACTCTTAAGAGAAGAGCAGCTTGGAAAAGAGGTCCTTAAACTGCCCCAGTTTGCCAAAAAGCCAAGAAAAACATAGAAATTCAAAAGGGTCTGTCTGGAATCCCTTTCTCCCACCTTATCTGAAGTCAGAGAAAACTGATTTCTTTTGCTGGGGCTTATTTACCTTTCCTGTCCAGGACAGGACAACGTGAGACTTATCCGAGATCCATATGTCAATCAAATTCTGCTATGATTACAGAAACTCCCTTGCTTTCTTCCAGCAAGGATCTTAAGAGAAGGAACCCTTGGCAGTTACTGCAAGATGTTTGAAGGCTGCTTCCCCTCTCACTAATTCCCAAGAAGTCAAGGAGAACTTTAGAGGTCTCTTTACCTTCAAATACTCCATGTGAATGTAGGAGACCTCAAGAATTTTTCCATGTGCTATTATCATCAACTTAAAACTTTTTATATAGTATCAAAGATATGTATATATAAATATATATGTATAATATATATACTTAAAAATATACATACCTTTTTATAAAGATTTTGTAAAGTTATCTGAGAATTTCACATATTTTAACAGACATAAACACACAGTACATACAGCGATGTATCCTCAATCCACAGTTGCAAGACCAAGAGAAAGGCAAGAGAAGGGTGGGGGCTTGCCTAGTATCATGCAGTAGATTTGCGATAAATTGCATCTAGAATCAGAGTTTCTGTTTGCATAGTTCTGAGATTAAAGGCAGTCTTAAAGGAGTGTCTTCCAACATGCATTCCCACCCACAGCCCCGCTTCCATCTATACTCCCACCCCCTTCTTGGTTGTCCTATCATATGTTTCTTTAGGCGACTTGATTTACCACACTATTGATTTTCCTCCAGACAACAACATCTCCTGAGTCAATAGAAGCATCTGTTTTAAAATTACAGCTGAGAGTAACGTTGTTCCCTCGTGCCACCTGTATTTCCTTGGCAGGTGCTTCCACAGTGAGGGCATGAGCAGTCACCAGAACTAGGAAGAGAATAAATTCTGCAGTCAGCAAAGTTAACAACATCTGGATTCCATGTTTTGTCTTTTTGGCTTTCTTACATGCCACGACAACCCCACATCTCCTCTGTCACCCATGACATTCCCCATTGAGCAAAAGGTGATGTATGCTGGGGCTGATTCACTATAGGAAGCTGCTACTCAGGATGGCTAAGAGCTAAACTCTGGTTTCCTTTCCTCACTTCCCTCTTCTTTACTGGACGTACATTGCCATGGAGTTTATAAAGATGTATTTCAGGTGGTTGGGTTTTTCTGAGCCCCTTTTCAGCGTGACTGACGTCTTTTGACAGTTCTAAATGTAAAGAGGGAGATGGATAAACAGATAATACAAGTGCATCAGCAGTCTTAAGGATTCAGGCTAAACTAACAAATTGATATTGTCAAATTTCAGCAATCAGGAAAACTGTCAAATAGCTTGCCTCAATCCAAATCCATACAGAAGTGACACTTTATGCTAGGGAATCAAAACCTGTTCATGTAATGGCCTGAAAAGAGAAAAACCTAGAAAAACAAAGAGTACTTGAAAGAAATTAGAAGAATAGTTATTTGTTTTTAAAAATTAGTAGGGTAGTAGTCACTTTCTCCAAGAACTGTAGCTCATGCCAGTGGAGCACAGGAATAGCCGAGAGTTGAATAAAACAGAAATCCCTCTGTGCCCTGGTGAAGCATGCAGAGTACAGGTAGGTGTTTCTTGTACGCTGTATTCCATTTGACTTGATGCTTGATTCATCATACCTGAGCATTAGCTAGTGGCAGATCTTAGTTAATTTCAGAATTGGGCTGGAGGTTTACCTCTCTCCTGCCATTGATGACCTTCGTGCCTGTGGGAACCTGTTTAAAAACACCTGCTTTCTCGTTATGGTTTGTGTGTTTTTTTTATGGCACCAAACTGAGTAATTTGAAAAAATCTAAGAGAGTGCAGGGAGGTGGGAAAGGGAGTGCTGCTCAGAGGCGCTCCTATGGCAAAGAGGAACATGGTCCAGTAAGGAGGAAAGTAGAGGAGGGGCATGCTGTGTATGGTGGTGAAGGTTTGCTTCTGGAAGAACTGGGCTGAGTCAGTGTACCCCAGAGAGGATTTGACTGAAAAGTTGCTGTCTAGCAAGCTTTGTGTCCTCATTCTGCCCTATCTATGTCCAGATTAGATCCATAAGGAAGTGTAATGTGTAAGGGAGAGAGCAAAGGACATCTAGATTCCTCCTTGAGAGTTGCAAACTGATTACGAATGTGTGCTTTTTTAGACAGGAAAAAAACCACAGACACCTGCATTAGGTCAATAAGAGCCATTGGCAAGTTGAGCACTACTGGATCCTTGACTATAGCAGCAGTGGATGATAGTGTCCCTTAGAAAATAACAGCAGAGGGACCCAAAAGGTTTTGTTGTCGCTGTGCTGGGAACCTGCTGGTAGCAATTCAGGTACTTGCATGGGGTAACATGGGACAGTTGGCATGGAGATCTGCTCCCCCTTGGGAGAGGCAAAAGCTTCTGTAACAGCTTCCCAGATCCAGCCTGTCCACCATAGCAATTTGTCCTTCGAGTGTCTTCTGGAAGTATGGGCCATCTCTAAGAACTGCTGCATCCTCCCTCTCCTGAGAGGAGTTTGATGGGAATTTTCACAGTAGCCAAAGCTTTCCCTCCTCTGCACCCCTCCTTCCTTGCTGCCGGGCAGGGATGGTCTCCCTTCCACAGTTATCCTCAGAAGCAACTTCAGACATTTTTGGAAGGAGTGCAAACATGGCTTTCTGTGCTTGTTAGTGTCTGGTAAGAAAAGGTGTCTGAGTGATCAGAGCAGGAGGCTTCTAGCTGAAATTCCAATCGTTCTCCATTCCCTATCACATAACTGAGTTGTTCTGTGGTCTTGCACAATTAATTGGTTAAGCGTGGTTTCTCTTCTCTCGGGGATTAAGTCATTTACAGCTGCTGACAGCTATGAGAAGGAAACCAGCAGGGCAAAGTGTTGCTAGCATGGTTTTATTGCAGCCACTCCCAGGTCTTTCCCTGCTCTGGAGCACCCAGTGCAAGCACCATGTTTGTGTAGCCCCAGGGCTAGCTCTTACTGTATTTTTCATCATGCTCTCTATATTGAGGGACACCTATGAAAGCTTTCTTGTTTCCTGTCACAACTGGATAGAGATGCTTTCCTGCATTTAGGTGAAAAGCACCACCATCTGTACTAGGAGATGGAGCAAAACCCATTTCCTAGTCCTTTTGTTGCTCAGAAACTGGTTCCACCAGGCCTGGGTTCACTGACAGGTCATTAACTCAGCCCTGAGGCAGAGAAGAGACTGCCCAACCCTAAGGCTTCCCCTCACAAGTGCTTTTCCTTCTTCCAACTGGATGACTCAAATCCTACAATAAATGAGATATTTGTTTGGTTTTTTCCAAACATGTCTGCAACGGAGAGTCAGAGAACAGCTAAACCAAACATTGTGTATAAGAGACACAGCCTATAACAAGAGAGACTGCTTATTCATCTGTTGCTGTCACCCTAATACACAAATTCTTCTGATGCTCTCACTGTTTTTCACCCACATCATCTCTCTCTGGCCCCCACTTCTCCCTTGTTAGGGCTCCTTCTGGCTCTCAGGGAAGCTGCACGGTTTCATTCTGGGGCGCCATTTACTCACGCCAATTTCCTCTTTCCCCCTTTTAACATGTCACTTTGTCACAAAGTCACCAACAGCCAGCTAGTCACGGTCAGCATCTCTAAAAATTGGGGTTTATTCTTCAGGGGTTGTTTGTTTTTTTTTTTCCTGAGAGAAAACAGAATCTGTTCAAAGTATGGCTGAAGGGAGGGGAAGGCCAATTCTGAAAGAACCAAAAAAGGAGAGATGATGAATAGCCTATATAGTACTAGAGGGATGGTGTCACCTAGATTAAAGCCTTAGAATTACTTTCTTGTGTATTTTCAATTAGTATGTTTATAACATTTTGAAAAACTGAGAAAGGCTTTATATCCCTCTGCCCAACTTAAACATTTGTACTTGTACAAAGGAAGAAGAAAATCAAAGTGACGTGTCTACTTTCACATTCCTTACTGAGTAAGTTTTAATCAGAACAGAATTAAGGGTAATTAATAGAGCTGGAAACAAATAGAGGAATATTTTGTTTGCTGAAAAAAAATGAGATTCTGATCAAACAAAATTATTATTGCTGATTTGTCTTGGTAGATTTTGCTAGTGGGAAAAGTAGGAAAAGTGGAAGTGTTTTACTTCACTTTTAGAAGGAAATGCTCTGACTTTTAATTCCTTAATACTTTATATCAGAATTTAGCTGAAATTTAATTCCAAAGTCAGAGAAGGGAAACCTCTTAAATGTGAAATTTGCAGGAAAAGTAAATATTTTGTTTGATTCAGAATAGCCATTTGGGGCTTTTCCTTCAGCAAGAGGTTCACAGTACCAGTTATTCACACAACTGCAGTGAAAAGCTGTATAAGCAGGAGTAGTCAGCCTGTGCCGAGATTCTGATGCAGCTCATTCGGGGCAGCTATGGCATCCCAACACTGCACTGCCATGTGCTGTGCAGTTTCTCCACTCCGGTTCACTGCAGGAATCTACTATACCTTCTCCAAAAATTTTCCACAGGACAGTATTTTAATACTGAATTATTACCATTTGAGTCCTGCCCAAACAGGCAAGAAGAGCTTCACCCAACATACGTATTTCTTCTCTGAAAAGTTTCCCATCTATAATTTGGATAGCATGAAAAAGGAGAATAAATACCAATGGCATTACACAATTTACATAATGATCATGAAATCATGGCACAAGTCACATTTGTTGCATACGGGGCACATCCACTTTTTCTAATTACGTTAAACTTTATGAATTTCCTTTGGGTTTTATTGTTGAAGTGAGGTTTTTCAGGATTTTTGGAAAAAAAACAAAACCACAAACACAAAAAGAAAACAAACAAAAAAAACCCCAAACACCCAAGCAATTTCCATGTGCATAGCTTTGTCTGAAGCCCAGAAGGTGGTGTAGCAGCAGTGGAGTGAGAAGACAAGACAGGTCAAAAAGCAGTGGAACTGAGACTGCAGGCTCTGCAAGGCAGAATGAGAAAGGGCAAGTCTGTGATGAAGGCCAAGGATGAACTGGCTGATTTATATGCGTTAATAGGGATCGTTCTGCATCCCCTTGATGTGAATAATATACAGAGATCACAAGTGTATCAGAGTACATATAAACAGTAGGATTTAGACTTATGGAGACATATGCTAAATGCAAATTTATCAATAAAAGAATAAAACCTAAGGACTTTTCCACTTCCACTTCCAGATGAGGAAGTTCCTTTTTCAGAGATAAACATTGTAATTAAAGGAAGCCATTAAAACTGTTTTAAAAAAATATTTTCCATCCTCATGAAGAATAGCATTCTTCTGCTCCTAACACTGTCTTGCAGCTTTAGGATATGCCTGTGAGTCTGGACGTTCAGCACAAAGACAGTAAACACACCTGCCTGATCATAAACATGAAGGAACTTTTACTAAACAAGAAGGAAACACACAAAGTCCGTTGGAATACTCGGACTTTGGAGTGTTGTTTCCTTCTACCCAACCCTTGAGGACATAACCAAATTAGTACTCACTTGCACTGAAAATGAACAGCGAAAGGCTTTTCATTGCCATCCTCCTCATCTCTCCTTTGTTTCACCTCAAGGTGCTCTTCCTTGTAGTCTCTAGGTGGCTGGATAAGTAATTCTCTTTAGCTGAAGGGCTGCTTCACACTGGCTTCACAGCTTCACTTCCTCAGTCTCTTTAAACGTGCTGCTTCTCTGGTCTGCCACTCCCCTCCCAGCCAGAATGACAGGCCAGATCACCAGTAGGCTTTGACATCGCTCGCTGCTCTCTGCCTAGGGGCAGAGGGGACGCTTCTGAACTCCTTCCCCAGTTGTGAACTTTATTCCTCAATTAAACTGCCTTTCCTAGTTTCTCCTAACACGCAGGTACACAAAGCAAGAGAAGAGGCAAACCAAAGGGTGTGGTGACTGGGAGTGTACAGTACAACAATTGAAGTCATGCATGCAATGACATGGAACTAGGGGAGGATAAGACTCATTCATCTTAAGTATTTATTAAGGGAGCCTACGGCCAGAGTTAAAAAGGTATTGAAGTGTTTCACAATGCAGGCTGCTGCCCACATCCAGGCGTTAAGGAACTGAGGTGCCTAACTCCGCTTACTTTAAATACATGTAAGAATATGTAATTTATGAGAATTTGATGACTAATGGGTTATCTAAATATAAGTGACTTTCACCTCAGCCAGGTTCTTATGCTCTTATGCCTACTGTTCAACTGTCCCAGTGTGTGACCTGCACAACAGGCCTTTTTCTGCTGAAAAAGGCTGTTAGATAAACCAATCAATGGCTTGTGGCATGCTATCTATGTACCCGTTGTGGCATGCACAGTGAAAGTCCAGCCACTGCTCACATATTCTTGATGGGCACTTGGAAAGCACAAATAGCTGCTACTATAATCAACTGAAGAATAGAAGGAGGACTGATGACAGCTCAGTCAAATATTTGACATTACATTTAATTGAGTGCATGTGGCTAGCATGTCTTTTAAACTCTTTGCTGCCAATAGGCAGCAAGGTGTGTCTCCATCTAGGATACTCATCTATGCTCTACTTCTAGCCATTTGAGAGATGTGTCACTTTTAGGGTGAGAGTGATCATTTTAGGCATCTTAGATGGGGAGTTCATGTCTTTAGACCTCATTTTCAGATGAAATTAATCATACTCACAATGCAGTGATAATACTAATTGAACTCTGTTTTGATTATTGAAGAAGGCTACCTCAAAAGTAGGTGTCTACACTGGAGATACCTGTGTTTAGTCCAGTAAAGTGGATCTGGATCTTGATCTTGTGCTGACCCCATACTTGCATGGTAAACCTGCCAAAAGCCAGGCTAAAGACTGCCTTTTTGTCTATATGGCAGTTGTTCAAAACACCTCCAAGACAATGAAGCTTATGAGTGATTGGAAATCCAATCCCTCTGATAAAAAAGATAATCTATATTCCTGTGCTTGATGCATAACCTCAGCTCTCTTCAAACAAACTGTTAGTACAAAGCAAATTAAAGCACATAAGAGTACAGAAACTGTATTCTTTGGCAATCTTCCAAATGAAGACAGCCAGTAGAAAAATCCATGCTGCTGTAGGCATCTCATCTTTGATAGGCTGCAGGCATTAGGAGATGGCAAGCACCCTGCAAAGAGAGGAGAGCCTTTTCCAAAAACAGCTCGCTAACCTCTAAATGCTGACTACAAATGATGTAAGATGTAAACAAAACTGGAGCAAGGTCAGTAGTCTCCTTTCTCCTATTTGGAGCCCCCGAGGATGAGGTTCCTCACAAGGATAAGCTTCTTAAATTTTTACCTCCTTTAAAGATTTAAGAACTTTGTGACTTTATCCACAGCCTCCAGGGAGAGACAGGTAGGATCTTCACTCTAGCTTCCACACTTTTGATTTTGCTCCTATTTAATATTTAAACTGAATTGATGAACAGAGATAGTGACAGAAATGCCATCACTGTACACCATCTGCCTATACTTCCTCTGTCAATTCTCAGTTCTCTACATAACAGCTTTGAGTATTCACCGAAATAACTTGGTTACAGTCCCTGACAGACACTGTACCAACTTGGTAAGCTTGATGTTATCCTCTTCACAGAAATAAGACTTTCACTGTCATTTATACAACCTCTCTTCCCTCCCCTCTCCCCAATAATTTCAAAACCCACTTGATTGATTTCAGCTAAATTTGACAGACAGATAGTAATCTTAAAGGTGGGAAGTTCCTTTCAGTCTCATAAAAAATCAGCAATCCCAATCAGTTGGGATAAGAGAGAAATCTAAATTAATGGTACCTCTTAGGCATTAATCATTGTCTTCCATTTCAGGAATATGTGGTTGCGCAACCGGTTGCGCAACCAATGCCCCTAACCATGGTCTAGCTCATCTCTTGCACAGCCAGGCAGATAGGGAAATGCAGTATAGCGAGTAGTCAATAGGGGGCAAGAGTTGATGGCTCCATGAGGGATGTTTATTGTGCTGGGGCATATCGGACTGCAGGATTCACATCCATTGGAAACTAGGCTTGTTAATCCCACTGCTTGTGGAAATACATGGGGTTTAGTCTGTTTTCTTAACTTCAGTAACTGATGAATAAAAAACCCAAACCAGAGAGAACTTGCAGAGTTAAGCTGAAAACAGTGCCTATAGCAATAGTTCCTCTAATACCTAAAGCAGGTCTGAGCTTAGTAACCTTACTGTCTAAAAGATGGTATGTAGATTAAGCACTGAATATTAATCCTGAAACAGATGCACTATTTTCACATAAATTTAACTGTAAAAGTAACAAGATGCATCATCTCCAAGCGTATTGGCATGTGTCTGGTTCCACTGCGCTGGGGAGGAGTGACAGGCACTGGATCTCGCCTCATGGTCCATAGCTCGGACCGGCTAATTATCTGTCATCAGTGCGGAAATACTGGTGTGGAAAGGATTCACTGTGGGAACAGTTTTACCCTGCCTCTCTCAGCCTCTCAGTTGCATTACAAGTAAATAAGTTGGCACTGATTTTGATAATGTTCTGTTGTTTTGGAGACATAGCTAAATAAGACTGGTTTCCTATGTATCGTAGGGAACATATGCTTCAACACCTGATACTTACATAAATCTTATATTAAGACACTTGTTTAGATGCACTTTTTTTTATTGCTTTTGTTAGTTATTTAGTCCTAGATTGGAAAAAGGTATTTAGGCACTTATAACCTGTCACTTTTCCCTGGCAGTTCTCGTTGGAGGCCTCAGGAGCTGTTGATAAATGCAGGAGGCAAATGTACAGTTTACCTATGAGAAGTTGGTGGAGCTGCCCAAACAGAAAGACTGGAACATCTGGCAGTTTTAAGAGATTTTAATTTTGTTTCTGGGTTGACTTTCTTTCACTGTCTATTGTGAGCTGCCAAAACTCATAGGCATTGGCACCACAGCTAAAAGAACTGCCAAAGCTTTGCCATGGCCCTATTTAGGCTAATGCATGCTATGTCTTAGCATAGGCTGACACACATCAACTTCTTCATCACTCACCCATGGGTAATGTAAACCCTCAAAGTCTTGTTTTTGCTGATGGCTGCAGCTCTGGGGAACCTTTTTGCTGATATAGAGGATTCTGATATATAGGATTCTTAGGAGATATTATTAGCTTATTTAAATGAAACTGCCATTGACATGAAAAGCTTTAATAGGTAACTAGGGTGGCTTGACAAAAATACTTACTCTGATAAGACTCACCTATGAAAGCCAATGAGGATTAATGCATAGGTAGCACAGTGCTAACACTATAAATAATAGTAACTCCTGTTAAGCCAGAGACAGAGGAACCTTCCATCAAGATCCATCCTTTCCCACCTAACAGGACAGCACCTGGCCATGAATGAATATATTAATCACCAACGACAGATGCCCAACCACTTACAGCTTGTTGCTTTTTTCTATATTTGTATGTGCATACATTCATTAGCAAAAATTTCTAGCTTCCTTGCCTCTGTTCTGTGTGGTCATCTTGATCAACAACTTATAACAAGCAGTGAGGGAGCTGCCAGCCTGCCAGCTGTCTGTGTATTCTCCACAAGTCTGCAACATATGCAATCCTATCTGCATCTCTGCATGTGAACGGTTGCAGTGGGCACGGCAGGGCTTTCAGGTCTAGCCATCGTCCCCTGCTGCAGTTGTATGCTAAAGATTCATGAATGGGATAGTCAGAGGCAGCTCAGTGACTTAAAAGCATCAGGTTTTATTGAGTGTCAGTGGTATACGTGCTCCCACAACATTTAGGTCCTTTGAAAACTCTGTTCTCCAATAACAAGGGAGTCCGTAGGCAAACTTCTTTAGATCACTTCCTGCCTCAATTAGCAGTAATTAACAAGAACACGTGGCACTGCATTGCAGAAGTGGCTAAGAATTGCATTGCCCAGAGGAGGCAGCTGTAAGATCAACACAATTCATCCTCTTTTGTTAGGATCTCTTAAAACCTGTAATCAGTAATCCATTTTTCCCCTTGATATGACACCCAAGATTTAACATACCACTTTCTCTCATTCCTGCTTGCTCATGCCAGTAACTATATTAACACAAGTCTAGGCTATGAGCACACAAAGACTTGAGTGCCTGTTTCATGGCTTTTCTCTGCCATGACAGGGCATCCCTATAGATATGGCCCCATCCCTGTGTGGGGATGCAGCACTCAAGTAGGAAGGAAGGGGGGTATGCAGGCCCTGCCCAGCATGATGCAGCAGCAAAGGTATCTCTGGTATGAGATAAATCAGTTCTCTTTTCCACTTCCTTTCTTGTTTGCTTGATTGTTTGCAAAAGGAATCAACAGTGGGATGTCATCGCGTGACTCAGAACTGGAGCTCCCAGTACAGGTAAATAGTACTTAGGCTTTTGTCTGGTTCTTCCCCAGACCCGCCTGGCCCATGAGCTTTGCTGGGGAGTCAAGAGATGGGAACTGGAAGTGTCCTCTTTGAAAAGGCATCAGAGAAGACACAGCTTACCTCAGTCCTAGCTCTTCCAAGAACAAAAATCAGCTAATCATACAATCATAGAAGCACAGAATGGTTTGGGTTTGAAGGGATCTTTACAGATAATCTAGACCAGCCTCCCTGCTGTGAGCAAGGACATTTTTCACTAGCTCAGGTTGCTCAAAACCCCATCCAACCTGACCTTGAACACTTCAGTGATGGGCCATCCACAGTTTCTCTGGACAACCTGTTCCAGTGTCTCACCACCTTCATAGTAAAGAATTTTCTTCCTTATATCTAATCCAAATCTACCTTCTTAGTTTAAAATCATTGCTCCTTGTCCTGTCACTACAGGCCCTGGTAAAGTCTCTTTCCGTGTTTCTTATAAGATCCCCTTTAAGTACTGAAAGGCCGCAATAAAGTCTCCCTAGAACCTTCTCTTCTTCAGGCTGAACAACCCCAACTGTCTCAGCCTTTCTTCATAGAAGTGTTCTAGCCCTCTGATCATTTTGGTGGCCCTCCTCTGGACCCAGTCTAACAGGTCCATTTCTTGTGCTGGGGGCTCCAGAGCTGGATGCAGTATTCCAGGTGGGGTCTCACCAGAGTGGAGTAGAGAGGCAGAATCACCTCCCTCAGCCTGCTGGCCATGCTTCTTCTGATGCACACCAGGATATAGTTTACTTTCTGGGTTGCAGGCTCACATTGGCAGCTCACATCCAGTTTTTCATCCACCAGTACCCCCAAGTCCTCTGCAGGGCTGCTCTGAGTTCATCCCCCAGCCTGTGCTGATATTGGGGATTGCCCTGACCCAGGTGTAGGACCTTGCACGTGGCCTATTTGTACTTCATGAGGTTCACATCGCTCCACTCCTCAAGCTTATCAAGGTCCCTCTGGATGGCATCCCTTTCCTCTAGCCGAATCAATTGCACCACTCATCTTGGTGTCATCTGCAAAATTTCTGAGGGTGCACTCAGTCCCACTATGTCATTAATAAAGATATTGAACAGTGCTGGTCCCAGTACAGAACCCTGAGGGACACCACTTGTTGCTGATCTCCATTTGGACACTGAGCCATTGACTGTAACTGGATGCAGCCATCCAGCCACTTCCTTATCCATCGAATAGTCCATTCATTGAATCCATCTCTTTCAAATTTAGAGGTAAGAATGTTGTGAGGGACCATATCAAAGACTTTACAGAAGTCCAGGTAGATGACAGGCAGCTTGCTTCTAGTAAGCTTGGAGTGGCTTATCCTGCACTGCGTTTCCCAAGGACATCAGAGATCATACCAGCATTTCAAGTTGTGCCTGGTGGGATTCCACTTGCCTGGAAGCTCCCAGCAGGCGGAGGTCCAGCCTTGCTGGCTCTGGGCTCTTCTCTGGGCTCCTCCTGCAACTGGGAAATGTCAGAGGATCCAGCCCACGGCAGGGAAGGGGTTAAGTGCTTGACCAGCTGCCGTCTATGAGGCACTGAATTCTTTCCCCATGCGATCCAGCAGCCAGTATCAGGACAACGCTATATTTAGAAAGCTGATAAAGGTTTGGTGCCAACAGTTGTCCTGCCCCTTGATGAAGAAGCCGCAGAGCAAGCAAGAGGGGGCAGCTGATTTCTCTCCCCCCAGTACCGTTCCCAGCCAAATTTCCTGCCCTCTTCACTGGACTCCTTCACCGTACCTCTGTTGGGGACCCGGGGAGAGCCATCCAAGCACAGGGGGTAAGTGCCCTTTCCTGGCTCCCCTGCCTCCCTGCTCCCTGCCCTGTCAACAGCAGCCGCTCCTCGGCCCTATTGGTGGCACATGGCTGCGGTCCTCCTGCCTGAGGCCGGCTGCTGGGGCCCTTCAGAGCCACCGCTGGCTGTGGTGGCACAGCGAGGCTGGAGTCATTCCAGCTGGACCCAGAGAAGCATTGGCTGCTGTATTTTCATGCTCCTAACGGAGCTCTGGCCCCTTCACTCTCCCATGCCCCCAGCAGACTCCCCACAAAGGACTACAAGGACAAAGTCGTGAGGCTTAAAGCGCCTTTGGCCTTGAGCTTTAGGAGCGTTTCATTTTGGGGAGGCGAGGTCTCATGTTTCTTGCCTCCGACACTCCTTCCAGTCCGGCTCTGCCTGTGTACAGCTCCTTCCAGCCTCCACGGAGGGGCTGAGCCATCCAAGGAGGGGGATAGAGTTTCTGCCCCGCCACCCCTTCCTTCCTGGCCTGCCGGCACACTTGCTCACAGGCAAGAAGGGCATTGGCGCTGGCTGGGCAGCAGCCAGAGAGTTGCACGGGGCCTCAGGAACAGCAGGCACCCTGGCAGAGGAGCCATTGTGCCTGGCTTGCGGCAAGGGCTGCTGGCAGTGTTGTGGGAGCAAGATGTGGGAGCCCCTTCTGCTGTACCCTGAACCCCCCACCCACCCCCCCGCCTCCACAGCGGGGGGATGGCCTCCCATGCCAACCTCTCTAATGTCCCTTCCTCCTGCTGTGCTCCCCTTGTAGCAGATCCTCTTGCAGCTGCCATGGCCAGTGGCAGAGATTCAGACAACGAGCAGGCGGTGCCCAATGAGGAGGACGCAGGACCAGACGTGAAGGCTGTGCAGGCCCACTATCTCCGCAGCCCCTCACCCAGCCGGTGAGTACGCTTGCCGCAGGCACTGCCATGGCCTCCTGGTAGCATGTGGTGGATCAGCTTGCCTTCCCTCCTCTTCCACCGCCTCCTCTCTGCACAGGCACTTGGATCAAGCACAGAGCCCAGGGCTTCCCTCCCCTCCCTGAGGTGAGAGTTAGTGTGCCAGCAGGGAGAGAGACTGCAGAGACAGGACTCCTGCACTAATTAATCCATCCTGCTGAGAGTGTACATGCACACAGGGGGTGGGGATAAATTGCAGAAAGCATTACTATGGGGTGGCATTGTTGCTCTTCCCTGTCTCATCCTCTCGTGTCCACCCCCACGCTGAAACATTTGATCCGGATTTCAACTCTTCCCAAATTCAGCCCCATCTTTCTATCCATTTTAAGGACCTGTGGATTTTTTTTATGTTGATATTAGCCTTTCCTACCCCCAGAAAGACCGAGGGTCTTCAGATTTGGGTTTGGTTCAGAGCCATCTTTAGCTACAGGCTGCAGGCACTGACCAGGAGGCTGTCACAGCACAAGCAGGAATTGAGTTACCTCAAGCAAAACAAGCACGATTAGATGTGTTTTCTCCTAATACAAGGTAAAATACAGCCTTTGTACCCTTTTCCTAAAGCAAAATGCTCTGCAGGGCTTTCTGTACACTTTTAAAATGCTTTAGCTGAAGGCAGGGAGTAGGGATTGAGTTTGAAAAGAGCCTACCCCAATGGCCCTCAACAAGTAGAAGGTTATGAAATGTTTCCCATTAACTGTGGGGCACTGCAGAAAAATGAAGAGAGAGTACTTATTTCATTTAACTACATGCGTTTAAAAATTGTTTAGGAAGTTTACTGAGCTCGCATAAAGTAAAATTATGTATTGAACTTGGTAAATCACTCTTCTACTGCTCATCAGTCACTCAAAATGAACAGAGGCACGTCTCCAGTTTATTCTTTCCCTTCCCTTCCCTTCCCTTCCCTTCCCTTCCCTTCCCTTCCCTTCCCTTCCCTTCCCTTCCCTTCCCTTCCCTTCCCTTCCCTTCCCTTCCCTTCCCTTCCCTTCCCCTTCCCCTTCCCCTTCCCCTTCCCCTTCCCCTTCCCCTTCCCCTTCCCCTTCCCCTTCCCCTTCCCCTTCCCCTTCCCCTTCCCCTTCCCCTTCCCCTTCCCCTTCCCCTTCCCCTTCCCCTTCCCCTTCCCCTTCCCCTTCCCCTTCCCCTTCCCCTTCCCCTTCCCCTTCCCCTTCCCCTTCCCTTCCCTTTTTTCCTCCTTTTTTTTCTTGCTGCCAATGCCAAAAGCAATGATGAAAATGGCAAGGTCCTTCCCAAACAGAATGAGACCCTTGAAGCATCCAGCCTTGGGCAGTTCTCCACTTGTGTGTTTCATGGATGCTTGGGGCAGCTACAGGTAAAACATGTTGAGGCTGTGGTGGCAGATTGTTACCAAATGTTGTCTTTTTATTGAGCTTGGAGTCAACCTTTATGGCCAAAGGAATTGAAGGCAGGGCATAGCTGCAAATTTGTGTCAACTCCTGTAAATGAGACTGACGCTCTCTTTGCTTATCTCATAAACTGCTTTGAAGAGCTAGAAAAGGATTACTTTCAGTCACGGTTGACAAGTGCTGGAACCCAACTAAATGACCTAGATGAGCCCATTAAGTGGTTTCTGATGGCTGTGCCCTCCATTTTGATTCTGGAGAATGAAAGCTGTTTAGCTCTCCAGATACTTTGCTGCACCCTGACTGCATATTAATCACCCTTCCTCTCCTGCTTTAATTAAACAAAACCAAACAGTATGTTGCAAGTACTGCAAGCCTGCATTGCCAGATAGCTTCTGTGATGGCAGCAGACTTGTTCTAATGATTTGTACCATCTATTTGGAAAGAAATGTAGAGGGTGTGCATCAGGGAAAAAGCTCTGTAAAATATTTTGTTAAGATGGTCTAAGTAAGAAGAGAAGATTTGCTTGGACTGTCCAGGTGGACCCAGATGGAAATACATTTGTCTTCAAGATTGTGGCCCTTTTTTGCTTAACAAAAATTTATGTAAATCATGCTGTGTGTCAAAAAACTCCCTTCAAAGTTGTTTGTGGGTTTCATAGTTATTTCTGACCTGCAGTTAGACAACAATATGTGAGTGGAGAGACTGAGCACAGATTCATGCCATGAAGTGACCAATGTACTGAGGGAGCGATTCATAAGCTTCAGTCTTAACGCTTGCGTTGCAGCTTGTGATAACTTAAAGGATGCTTTGACGCAATTCGCCAACAGAAAAAAGAACAACAAACCAACGGTTTTCTGGCATAATCTATTCTGAATCGGTCAATGGATTCTAGTTAGGACAATGTGTCTGTCTGTCTAAGTTTGAGCTTCTTGTGAGACTATTCCTTGTGATCCATCCCCCTCCCAGTCACAAACCAGACACCGATCTTCTCTGTCAAAAATTCCTCCACCAGTCCATTCTCTTGCACTCCCAGCCTACTGTAGCTCCTCCCCGTGGGACCTGTCTACATCTTGCAAACACTGGATACCAAGGCATATTTGAAGCCTGTAATGCCACACTGGAGAGCAGGGTCAGGGTGAGGCATGGCAGAAGAGCTGGGGCTTCCCTTCTACTGTCAAAGGATCCTCACTGCTCCAGTTCCCTGCTGCTGTCTTTTGGAATGGGTGAAAAGGGCTAAAGTTCTGGAGATGGGATCCCAGTGGAGGTCATTTGCCTAATAGGCAGTGTGGTTGGTTGGCAGGTATTCAGTGATATCGGACACTGATACAGAGAGCATCTTCATGGAGCCAATCCATCTGTCGTCTGCTGTGGCTGCCAAACAAATAATCAATGAAGGTAAGAGGAGGAAGGGTAAAAGAACTATGTCAGGAATAGAGACTTGAGTTGCACTTGTTTTACCTTTCTCATCCAGAGATCCTAAAATGATGAAAAAGCCCCTAAAATTATAAGAAAACCCCACCTGAGGTGAAAAACACAAAGAAATAACAGTTTACAGAAAGGTTTGGTGACTTCCTTTGAAGTTGTGCATTGAACCTGTGGCAGAACCATGTACCACAGTGATGAACACAGTTTGATTGCTGGTTGCTCGCTGCAAGAAACTGAATAGACTAGACTAGACTACATTAAATATTTCAGTTGGAAAGGACCAACAGCAATCATCTAGCCCGACTGCCTGACCACTTCAGGGCTGACCGAAAGCTAAAGCATATTATTAAGGGCATTGTCCAAATGCCTCTTAAACACTGCCAGGGATGGGGCACCGACCACCTCTCTAAGAAGCCTGTTCCAGTGTTTGACCACCCTCTTGGTAAAGAAATGCTTCCTGATCTCCAGTCTAAACCTCCCCTGGCACAGCTTTGAACCATTCCCATGCGTTTTATCACTGGATCCCAGGGAGAAGAGATCAGCACCTCTCTTGCCATGTCCCCTCCTCGGGAAGCTGTAGAGAGCAACTCATTCTTCTAGGGCTAGCATGAGCCTGTGCTTGCCTTCCAGGCCTTTGGCCATTGTGGTTCTCTGGATTGAGAGGACAGTGCAATATACTCTTCCCATTACTAACTACCTTGAGGCTACTAGATAAACGTGTACATGTACACATTGCAGACAGGATGGTGTGATGATACTGGGAAAAAAAACAAGCTGCAAGGCTTGTCCCAGGAACAAAGAATGACGGGTCATTTATTTGCGTTGTTTTTACATGCTTTTAGTTACAATGTCAGTTTATTCCAGAACTGAAGACAAAGGAGACCAAGGTAGATTCAGAGTGTCCCAGGATGTTAGAGTCCGCGCAGCAGCTGATGGTGGAAGACCTGTACAACCGAGTTAAGGAAAAGATTGATGACACCAGCTTGTTTAACACACCATGTGTGATGGACTTGCAGAGGGCACTTGTGAAGGACAGGCTGGAGACCCCCAGGGATGCTGTGGATGAAGTCTGGCCTAATGTCTTCATAGCAGAAAAGTGAGTGTCAGCTTTTGTCATCGAGTTGCATGAGATCCCCAGTGAAGGGTCAGATGGAACCATTGAAGGCGTAACATGTATTACATGCATCTAATACTTTTCTTCCCTAGAGAGCCGCAAAGTGTTTTTCAGAATATGCTTACAAAGATCTTTGTGCGCTGAACAGTAAATACTTCTAGAATAGAATCAGCAGCTTTTCTATGCTGTTTTTGTGCTTCGACAATTTAGGAGAGGAAAAGGCAAATGAGCCCAAATTACACTGTTCTGATTGGAATTTGGCCCTGAAATTGGGACTACAGTCTTTGTTATGTAAAAGGGAGTTTAAAAAGAAATGCCATAACAAATATCAAGTGGAAATGCTTTGGTCTTCTGTACCATGACTCAGTTGTCTGAGACACCTGTGCAAGTAACCAGAAAGAATTAGAAGTGGATATTGTGTAAAGCATTAATTATGGAGTGATAAAAATTGAGAAATAAGAAAACAGCCTGAACCTAGAATGGCAGGATGTGTTTAAAATCAAGATGGAGCAGATACGACCATGCAGGTCTAGTGGTGAGTGCAGGTTTCTCATTTTCTTTTCCCAGTGAGTATTGGAAAGAAATACCTGTGGAACTCTCAAGGGACTTTAAGGTCTGAGTGAAGCCGCGTGTTGGATGAGTAACACAGACTGGGAGCTCTGTAGACCTTGTAGCAGACAGCTTCTTTCCTACCTGAAATAGGAACATTGATAGCTAACAATTTTTTTTTTCTTTTCTGAAGAAGTGTTGCAGTGAACAAAAGCCGTTTGAAGAGGCTGGGGATCACGCATGTCTTGAACGCAGCTCATGGTACTGGTGTATACACAGGACCAGGTTTCTACAATGGTCTGAATATCCAATACCTGGGCATTGAAGTGGATGATTTTCCAGATATGGATATCTCCAAACACTTCCGCCCAGCTGCAGAGTTCCTTGACGAAGCACTGCTGACTTACAGGGGTAAGAAGAGAGGATTACAGTGGTTCCAGAATGCTTGGGAATTAATGGGTGGAAGCGTTACTCTGATAAACAGCTGATGCCACATTTGTAATTGGGTAGAAGGCAGATACTTTGTTCTCTGCATCCAGTTATGGTGAATCCTTCTTGCCCATTCTTGCCCATGCCTCATTCAAAACAGGAGGGGGCAAACTAGTGAGAGGAGGCAGCCCAGCAGCCCCTGCTGCAAGCCCCATGTCTTCAGACTCACACTGGCTGTGAGCCACCTCCCTCAGCTGCTTTGAAAGTACCCTATTACTGCCCCACTCCAATAAATATATTTTTTAATATTGATATTACATAATACTATATATATTGATATATTCCTGTACACTGCAAGTTTCAGTTTTACCAGGATGCTTACTATGAAAGAACAGGCTAGAACAATCCAAACAGCTGTGTTGAACCCCTGGATGCCTACACCCAGGCTACTGTATAATTTGCTGGACTCCAATTCCATGGCAACTGTTACTCCGTGGGCCTCCAGTGCATACTGGTCAATTTGTTGCAGCTTCAGTGGACAGTTTGAAATATCTTTATGGAATTCAATATGAAAATGAACACCACAATCAGTGACATCACTGATATTCTTCATATATATATTCAGTGCATTTAATTTTTGTAGAGAGACAACAGGATGCCTCCTAGTAGAAGTGACAGTAAGAAAAGTGAGAAGTTTTGTTAGTACACAAGGAAAGTTGAGCCAATAGCTTGCCAGCAACACCACAAGGATGGACACTACCCGTCTACGTTCTTCCTCATAACTCCCATCTGTACCCTTGGCATAGTATAGATGCTTACTGCTGTGGGCATTCATCAATCCTTCAACTCACTAACCCAGCAAAAATGACAGCTCAGCAGTGAAGAGGTGGTTTTCCATTGGGTTAGTGAGCTGAACTGGCTTATTAGAGGGCCCAGTGAGTACCAGAGCCTACACAGGAAAGGCACAGAGACAGAGGAGCCTTAAAAGAAAGCAGAGGAATGAGATCTCCCCCTTTTGGTGAGCTGTCAGATAGGCTTTACCGGTTGTTGAAACACATGGAAGCAACTGAGACTTTTGGTACTAAGAAAGGTGTAAAAGACATTTCGGAATTGTAGGAATAGGTACATTGAGTAAATACTTGTGATAACATATCAGCAGTCAGAAAGGTGGTATTTAAAATGGCTTCATTAAGTTTCAGTGCAAACAGTTTGATTAAACTGGAGTTTATCACACATTTAGAAACAGTAATTTCAGTTGTTTGCAAGCTAGCAAAGCTTCACTTATGCTCTCTTCATATTTACAAGCTTTTATTTAACTGTAATTTGCTATATAAGTAACTTTAAAAAACAATTCTTCTGTGCCAAAGCTTAGTTTTCTGCCAGAGATGGTTTCTTTTTAAATGCCATGAGATAAAGAAGATCCTCAGCTTTGATTCTAGCTCTTGCAGTCACTGTTCATAGAACAGTGGGTCCCAGTAGTTTGAAGCAGCTGTGTCAGTTTGTCAGAATCAAAATCAGCTCTCTTATGCTAGTTGCTTGGTTTTCCTGTTGAGATATACTATGACTCTGGTCTCCAGCCAGTCTATGTGTAACTGTTTGAGTGTGCCTTGCAAAACAGCAGATTTGGATTCTGGCAAAAATATAATTAAATTAATATAGAATTGTATTTAAGTCCTATAATGTGCCTTATAAAAAAGTAAGTTCTTTGCTTATACTCCCAATACCTTCCTGGAGGCTAATGCTAATATCTCCCTTTTTACATGTCGGGAAAATGAAGCATGGAAAGCTTAAATGTCTTACCCTAAGTCACCCAGCAAGTCAAGAATACGGTATCACTTGTCTTTCTAATACCTGTTACAAGCTTTTTGATTATTTGGGGAAGTGAACTGTATAGGTGAAACTACAAATATTATTTTGATTGTTTTAAAATGTGCCTGCCCACAGCTTTTGAAACTAATGTGCTTTTTATTCATATGTATCTAATTTTTATGAAGATAAAGCTAACAAATATATAGTATTGGTTTCAGTCACTGAAACATATAATCTGTCTTATTTTTAACACTATTCAGAGAATGTTTTTGTGCTACATATCAAAGCAACCTCTCTATGTTATTGGAAATAGTTGATTACTTTTATATTCAATATCTATAGGCAAAATCCTTGTCAGCAGTGAAATGGGAATCAGTCGCTCAGCTGTGCTGGTGGCTGCTTACCTGATGATCTACCACCACATGACCATTCTGGAGGCTCTGATGACTCTGAGAAAGAAGCGGGCCATTTACCCCAATGATGGCTTTCTGAAACAGCTGAGGGAGCTCAATGAGCAATTGTTGGAGGAACGAGAGTCAGAGCATACTGGAGATGAAGAAGTCACTCCTAGTCAAAGTCCTGTTGTCCATTCAGGGACTTCTTCCCAGCTGTCTGGCGTTGAGGACTCAGAAAGCATTATGGGAGCCAAAGCCCACTCCATCACAGTAGAAGAAGAGGAGACCAGCAGCCTGCTGGGTAGTCTTATGAGCTCTTCATCAGTGGGAAAAACTAGCTGGGTTTCCAAACAATCCACCCTCATCAGTGAGGAGGAAGAGGAACAGTTGTATAAGGAGTGGAGGAAGAAACAAGGCCTGCCTGCAAAGGAACCAGGAGTTAACCATGGAAGAAGAATATCTCCAAAGCTTCTGGATCAGGAAGGGGAACAATCTGAGGAGGATGTGCAACAGAGGATCCGTGACTGGCAGCGCAGAAATGCAAAATACCAAATGGAGGGTCCACCCAGGGAGGAGGATGAAGATTCCAGTATGGGAGGAAGACCTTACCCATCAGGTGAATTCAGTGATGTTGAAAGTGTGAGCAGTTTTGAGATCCGAACCCTAAAACAACAGCTGGAAGCCAGTAGCTTTAGCAGGATGAGGAGAAGCCGCACAGGCTCTATGTCTTCAGAGAGCACTTGGGACATGTGGAACCAAAGGCTTGTGGAGATTGAGAAGGAAGCTGCTCAGAGGTATCATTCTAAGAATAAAAATTGTGGGGAGACACAATCCCCAGAAACAGGAAGAAAGGAGAGGGATGTGGATGAGGAGAGCGTGTTTTCAGACAGCAGCTCCTTTTACAATTTCTGCCAAAAGAATAAAGACAAGTTGACTCCTCTAGAAAGGTGGAAAGTCAAGAGGATCCAGTTTGGCTTTCACAAGAAGGATTTAGAACCATCATCATCTTCTGCACCATCTCCAGCAGAAGATGGCAGCCAGGCAGGTGAGGAGGGTTCAGAAGGGAAGAGTTTGTCAGATATTAACCTGTCTGCTTACCAGGCTTGGAAAATGAAGCGGCAGAAGAAAGTGGGAAGTGAAAGCAAGGAGGAATTTGTGGAGTTTGCCAAAAGCGAGGATTCTGCTTCAGCTAAAAAGAAGCAGAGGCGTGTAGAGCTCCTTGAACGTTCAAAGAAAATTTTAGAAGAAAGCCAGTCCATGTGCAGCTGGGAGACAGACAGTACGATGAGTGGGAGTATCCCACTGTCAGCTTTCTGGCCTTCAGCGCCTTCTGCAAGTGGTGCTGAGGATGCAGCTTCTGCACTGAGCATGCAGACAAATCATTCATCTTTATCACAGCCCAGGAGCAGCACGGGGGCAATGCATCCTCAGATGCCAAGTATACCCCTTCCCAATCTCCCAGTTGGCCCAGGTGACACAATATCTATGGCAAGCATTCAGAACTGGATTGCTAACGTGGTCAGTGAAACCATTGCTCAAAAGCAAAATGAGATCATGATGCTGTCCCGTCCATCGTCTGCAATGGCCTCCAGCGTAATGTCAGGAGACCTTAGCAGGCGTGTAGATGATGATAAGGTCTCTCTCCTCAGTGGTCAGAGTGGCTCATCTCTTACTATCTCTCAGCTTCGCCAGCAGGACATGCAGAGGGCTGAGTCTCAGTCTGTCCTGTCTTGCAATACCTCGGTAAGCGCAAGGACAGAAGGCACTAATTCAAACATTAAGACAACACAGACAAGCAAGCCACTGTACAGCCTCTTTGCTGATGATGTTGACCTGAAGAAACTCAAGAGGAAGGAGAAGGAGATGCAAATGGAACTGAGAGAGAAAATGTCAGATTATCAAATTGAAAAGGTGATCAGAGACAATAAACGCAGCACTTTATTTAAAAAAAAGATGACCAAAGGAGAGGAAAATGAAATAGAAGATGACAGAGAGAGTACAACAAACAGCCACAGGCGCCCCTTGCAAGAAGAACTTGACAGAACTGATAAAGTCTTTAATCTGTCCAGTCAACCTGCAAACACAGGTGTCCCGAAGTCAGAGATAGAGACTGATATTCCCAAGTGGCTCAGTGGCCTGAAAGCAGAAAGAGAACCACCGTCATATTATGAACAAAGTGAGAAGGCTAGAGAGAAATACAGCAGATCATCCAAAGTTAGAGAGATGGATTCTGAAACATCCAGTTATAGATTCTCCAGATCCCAAAGAGAAGAGCTAGACAGCTGTTCTTCCTACGAGTCAAAAGGAGATTCACTGAGAACCATGTCAAGATTTTCCTCTGCTTCTGCAAAAGAGGACAAAAAGATGTATAAGTTCACAAGGTCAAAGGTCAGTGAGACCACAAGTTCCAGAGAAAAGAGCCCAGAGCTGCATGTTTTCAGCCAAACACCTGAACCACCCTTTGATTCTGAATCCCCTGAACCATCTGCACAGAGCCGAGTTAGATCTCATCATGTGGAAGCGTGTGAAGAGGAGGCCAGGTCAGACATGTCAGAATTTGGAGCTAAGAGAAAGTTCACCCAGAGCTTTTCAAAGTCTGAAGAGGATGGAAAGAAGGAGGCAAAAGTGGAACAAAGTGAAGAAAGATTTGCATCTAGACAGCTGTCTCAGTACAGGAGAAGCATGCGTAAAGAGGAGGAAGAAGAGATGGATGATGATGCCATTATTGCTGCTTGGAGAAGCCGACTAGAAGAAACTACGGCAAAGCTCCGGCGGCGAAGGGAAGAGTGACCAAGATCAGATTATAGGAACACAAGCAGAGCCACAGAGTCCCCAAATCACTCATCATTATATTTCTGATATTCCTTTGTGGTTTGTAGGGCATTTCCTGCAGATACTTCTCTTCTTAATCAAAAGCGATAAAGGGAAGAGGTCAAGTTTTGGAAGTGTTTGTGGTTTGTCAGAAAGAAGATGCTAGTATTAAATGATCAATGTAGGTAGGAACACAATGTTAGAAGCCATTAGGAGCCAGACGATGTTTCAGCAGCAAAAGCAAGTAATGGTGGCACCTCAATTCAAAAGACCAATCACATCCCATTTTGGTTATTTCAATTTCCTAGTCTCGTTAAAGACTGGACATATTTTTTCTAGGATCTTTTTGATCATAAATGGAAGAAGCCAACAGCCTTTTCTAGGAACTTGAAGAATGTTCCTCTCTTAATCAGTTTTACTTTATACCACTGGGAAGATATTGCCAGGTAGGCTCCATTTTCTGCACCAGTCTTATGAATGTCTACAGAAATAAGACAGTTCAGGGGAATACATGTACTGTTTTACTTCACTAAGTAGCAGAAGCAAAGTGAAATACTAGAATAAAAGAAGATGCCTCCTTCTTTTTAGAAGTTCAATGCAGTAATGAATGTGTTCCTGTGTTTTCTATTAGATGGAGTCATCTCTGCTCCGGTATGGTTGGTTCCTACTAATGACTTTGGGTCAACAAAGGAAAAATGCAGTAATATTAACAGCCATCTAAAAATTATGTTCTGATGTAGTTAAAGAGATGGAGTTAGGGTTAGGATTAGTGTTAGTTTGGGCTGGCTTTCTGAAGTACTGACTTCAGTTTGTTTTATGTGTGCAGCTCGGCTAAGTCTGTGCTTTTATGTCTATAGTCAGATTGTCATGTATTAATTTTCAACATGATGGCCTTAAAAGAAAAGTGATACACACACTGACCTCATAATAAAATGATGTATAACTAAAGCATTGGTATAAGGCACCATGCACCTAAGGAAAAATTATGTGTCTCTTGAATGTGGTACTTGGAAGCTCATTTTTAGGAGATGGTAGGTTTAGTTGGCATGTTACAGGTAACGTGTTGCTTGTATGATGAGCCACAGAGCCCACTTTTCAGAGTGAGTGGAAGCAGCACAGTCTCCATGTTAACTGAGCACACCAAGTAAAGAGCCTCAGGTCCTTCCACGCCCTACAGAGCCTTGTGATCTTCTGTGATGCGACCTGCCAGGCCTGCCACAGCATCACTTGTGTGGCTCATGATGCTGTGTCTTTGATGCATTAAAGCACCCAACTCTCTGTCACCGGTCAACATCCTCCGCCTCTCTCTTATAAACACCTAGGCCGTTTTCTTCTGATTTCTACTCTGGAATTATCTGTTCCCTATTCTGTACAGACTGTATTTTGAAACAACAAAACCCTCTGGCAGAGCTGAGTATGAAACAACAATGGAGGGATGATGCAGTATTGCTCTCTCACAGGAAGTTCTGTCTTTCTTTTTCTTGTCATCTCTTCTCCCTCCCACTGCGACGCTTAGAGCTCACTATTACTATTATGCTAGTACCTCTCCCTATTTTAATTTTATAATATAGATGCTAAGCTAGGCTCCACAGGGCAAGGGCCTGGTCTTTGTCCTTGTCTGTATGACGCCACGCACATCAGCAATGCTATCTAAATAATGGTTACTGATAACAAAATGCAACTGCCAATTTTCCTAAACTTAGAATCATTTCTCTCAACTATAACTCACTGATTAGACATTATCCCTGCTTCTCTGAAGATAAAGATGACTCTTTCTGACAGCCAGGACTAGAGTAAATGATAGCTACTTATTGTCAGGTGAATGGAGTCTCAAAATCGGGTGATTGAACAATAACAGGGGTAGAAAAATAAGAGAAAGAACATATTTTACTTGGGTGGGTGGGTGGGTTGGTTTTTTTTTGCGTAAACTCAGATTACATTTTTGAAGTACATAAGGAACACGGTCTTGTTAATGTTTCAGTCATCCAGAGATGCTATAAGACTTATAATGCACTTCTACTACAATTTAATCTCTAATACAATGCATCCCTTGTTTCTGCATACTTCTGTGAGTTGTGTTTTTTTAAAGTAGTGGAATTCCAGGCTTTGATCCACATTCTGAGATTTTAAATTGAATTTCTGCAATGTGTGTTAGGATAGGCAGTTTTCTTTTTTCTTCATCCCCAGTAAAGTTGCTCTGTGGAAAACAACTCTGCATATGTGTATTTGGAGCTTGCTTTAATTTCAGTCTAGAAAAGGTCTTAAGTTTCGATGGATCAAAGTAGAAGTGTGCGATACCTTCTGGCACTGAATTTACTTTTTTATCAAAGGCTGGTTCCCTCTGAAAAATCTCTCTGCCGCTTCCTATGGCTGCCTGCTGTTCTCAATAGAAACGTCTGTCCTCTGCAGTACTGTAGGGGGCATCTTACACTGTGAAAGATGAGCGTTATATGATGTAGTAATTGGTTTCATTTTGCACTGTACAGCACAGCCTTTGTTTGGGTAGCATTTTGATTTAAACCGTAATCTAGGTCTGCCGCACAAATAAATTATTCAAGACCGAGGGGCAGAATATGGTTCTGTAACAAGCCTGAGCCAAACCATCCTGATAGTGAGTTTTGACCCTTCTGGGAAAGGGTTAAGTGGGTTCTGCTGACTCACTGAGGTAGGTGGCTTATTAGTTCACTTGTGTAAAAGGGAGATAAAAATGGTTTGCTGGGGAAAGGCCATCTAAGATGCTGGATGAGCAGTCATGAGGGAAAAGCCTTAGAAATAGCTGAACTTTATTTTCTTATTGCTTATATCCTTGTTAATAAAGCCAAACCCCCAAAGCAATAAGGGGGTGGGGATCGTTTTGGACTCCATTCAGTGTACGGCCTGTGCTTGAAAGCAAGATGGGAAAGGCTCCAGCTCACAGGTATAAATTACATGAAACAGTGACATAAAGACCTTGCATGGTGAAAATATTAAAGCATTCAGTCATAAGACCAATAACCAGGAGAGACAGAAATTGAGAGGTTGGAGGCAAGCTAGAAAGTCAGGTTTTAAGATGAGAATTTAGAAGGAGATAGGGAATCAGTGAAAGGGGAGAGGTCTGCACAGATTATTTCAGGTGACCAGAGCTGCAGAGGGAATGGTTTTTCAGCAATGACTCTGGTCTGAGACTAGATTAAAAGAGTAGGTAAGTATCCATATTTATCTAGGAAGGATTTTTCAGCAAAGACGCGCTGGGACTGATATTTTTGCTCAGCTTTGGTTTGCTGCTGTAGGAAGGAGGGGGGGTTTTTTGGTATTGTATAGTGGAAGGTGAAAGTGCAAGGAGCATCCATACAGTCAGTTAAGAGTATAAACACAGGACCATCAGAAGGGCTGTATGAGGTCAGACCAAAGGTCCATCTGGCTCAATATCCTGTCTCTGACAGAGAACAACAGTAAATACCTTGGGAAGAATACAAGAGCAGTGATATAAATGATATTTCCCCAGCATGATCTTCCAGCTTCTAATCATTTGCAACTCAAGGACTTCCTAAGCCAGATGTGGTATTTTTGTATTTAATAGCCCTAGATAGATTTTTCTTTCTATGGAGGTGCCTAGTCATTTTTGAGTTGTAGCCATTATAGCCTTGTACATGCTAGCCTTTGTGATCTCTAGTGGCAAGAAGTCCTACAACTTACTCTACACTGAATGCTGAGCCATCTCCTTTTTGTCTGTTCTGAACTTGCTGCCCACTAGCCTCATTTGATGCCAAGATAATCTCTAGTTAGCATCTACACACACCCCGAGATTTTACCCACCTTTATTTTTATGCCCCACCCTTAGCTCTCCATTTTTTAGCCTGAGTTACTCATTCCTCATTTGGGAGCTGCCCCATGTCTCTGGTCATCCTGGCTGTTCTCCATCCCTTTCCAGTTCTGCTTTCTCATGTTTGAGACGACGGACCAAATCCTCACACAGTGTTCAGGGTGCAGGTGCAACAGGGATTTATCCTGGTGGCATAATGACCTTCCTTATTCTGTTCTCTCTTCCTTCCCTATTAACTCCTAGGAGTTTGCATGCTTTTTTGGCTGTTTCTGAGCACCAAAGTAACATTTTCATGGAACTATTTATTATATCCACAAAATCTTGTTGCTGTTTGGCAATGGTCAGCTCTGAGATCATAATTTTCCATGTTAAGTTTTCTTATGTGTAATACTTTACATTTATTGGCCTTGAATTTCATTTGCCATTGTAGTGCTCAGTCGCTTAGTCTCATTAAGTCCTTCTGCATTTTTTCACAGCTGGCCTCTCATTTCTACTACTCTGTTTCCTTAATGTCCTTTGTACAATGTAGAAACTCAGAGTATGTGGGAAGCAAAGAAGTTAAGGAGGGATACATGAGAAAGAAACCCATTTGATGTTGGTTTGAGTGAAGTAAGAAATAAGAAAGTGATGAAAGCTGGAGAGCTAGGAGATTAGAAATGTTCAAAAAGAGATCTGAAGATAATAGGCAAATTAAGAAGGGGACCTACACTGGATGGAGGCAGTAGGATATGTAAGTAAGCTGAAGAGGCTAATGCTAATATTAATTTGTTTAGATGTACAAAAATCTGGGGAAAGATTATGGAGCAACCTCTGTGGGAAGGAAGGAGATGGTGGGATTTACAGAAATTACAGGTTTGTGAGAAACATGAAGGGGTCTGTGAGAAGTGGAAAGGGTGACACGTTAGTGGGACAGAGATGATAAAATGACATCTGTGCTAAACTGGGAATTCAAAGTGGCAGAAGCAAGTTTGGAAGGAAGTGGAATTGTGCCAGAAATAAGTTATTTCTAGTGTAACAGCTGCATTCTGCGTGGCAGTGCTCTTAGGTGTGGGGCCATCGCCCATTTTGCCATCGCCCATTTCCCTCCCTCCAGGATTTTCAGGGCAATTTGATTTATTGCATGTGGCAATAGTTTAGACTGGACAATTTTAAAAATAGTCTAACACCATTTCCTTCTTTTACAGCTCCTTGAGAAATGCTTATGCATTAGCTGTAGTGGAGAGCTAGGTGAATTATGAGACAAAAAGTTTTACTTGGGGATGGTTATGTTGCATTGCCTGCCTTTCCTTGGAGGGTTTACATTCAATGGAATACATTCACTATAGACATTATAACATGAAAACACAGTATCCGTGACCTTCCTAAATTTATAGACAATACAACAGCGATAAAGAAAGCATGTGATTAATATAGTCTAGGTCTTGGAAACAGACACTGCATGCTCGTGTACTCCAGAAAAATCTCTTTGAGAGCTACCTACCTATTTTCTGGAATTTCACTTGTCATTTAGAAAAATGAAAGCGGGTTAAATCTCTGGCTGTTCTAATTGTGAAAAAAACTTCCAAAATTGGAACTATGTGTTACAAACAAACAGTTCTCTAGAGAGGTGGGAGCATAGCTCTAAATGGCATGTGAATTGCCCCAGTCATCTCAGCAAGGTGCTAACTTATTTGCTCAGGAGTAATAATTTAAATGACAATAAGACTTGTTACACTTTCTTCATATAAAAAATGGAGAGAGTTTCAAAGTACATGTATTTAGGTTGTTTACTGCCAATACCAGCATAATCTACTTAAATGAACGCCTTGTCATTTTGGCTACCCCTAGGAACAGAAACTTTTTGGACATGGAAGAATTCTGTCTTTTTTTGGTTTTTTTTTCCTTCTAGACTGCCTTTTGTTCTTTGGTACATTTCAATGTATTCAGGACCTTATTTCATGTTGCTTCCATCTATCTCATTGCTACAACCACTCAGTAGCTTCTGAGCTTGGCATTTTCCTGTGATGGTTCTTCCCCTGCCACAGGGTGCACATGCACATACACATAAGTGTGCCCACACACAAACACACGCAGAGAGACATGAAGGAAAATGTTATTTGTAACTTACAAAAACAGGCAACAATATGAATTCAGTTCTTCCCAGGACCAACAGGTTCAAGTAAATGTTGGGATGTCTACGCCAAGCTACCCAGGTGTGGCATTGTGAAAACAGTCTTAGAGAGCAGGAAAAGGGACATCCTGTCTGTGCTTTGAACAGCTTCCCCTTTGAATTGTGTTTAAAAGATTTTTATTTGCATGTATCTTTAAAATAGACAAATGTAATCCTTACACAAGAGTGTAACTGCTTCCACATATGATTCATACCTACAGGTGTATTGGTTTAGTTTTAGTTAAGATATGTATGCCCTGGAAGACACAAATGGGTAAATGGGTATAAACTAGCTTCGTTGTTAACTATGGAGAGAACAATGTCTCTATATAATCAATTGATCAATCAATCAATCACTTTTTTTTTTTCCCAGTGCACCATTCATGCCAACATGCCTGAATACTTTATGGTCGTTAAATTAAGTCAAAGAACACATCACAGAATGAACAAGGCCAGATCAATAAATCTTAAAACCCGACTCAAACTTATCAAGGTCTCTGCACAAGTAACTATGAAAGGAAGGATGAATCCAGTCAGAAGGGCATGTGTGTGGGCATAAAACTGAACCAAGATGTAGGTGATACTAGTTAGAAGGCAGAAACATTTAAAGGAAGTGATCATTTTTATAGCATCACCCAACTACCAACAGCATCTACCTGGAACTCAACATCCTAAGAGTCTTTTTGGACTTCTGTGTGATATTAGAAAATAACCATGGTGGCAAGAACAACTGTCCAGACAGCTATAAGCATCAGGTCACGTCCTGCCAGGAACACGCCTAATTTTAGAGATTTACCTGTTTGTGATCTCTCCATTTAATTACTGCAGGGCACCATATCAAAGAAAGATGCAGCACGCACCAGCTGGTATTAAATAAACATTGTGTGACTGGCCCGTCTTCATGGACCATTCCAGCAATTTGATCTTTGCAATGACTCTGAACTGAACTCAGATCCAGTCAAAAGCCATCAGAACATCTCTCCCTCCATGCTTGAGAGGAGAGTTTTATGAAACCACAATAGTCTTTATGAAACTACCAATTAATGGGGAGCTTTGTCAATTTTGCTCACAGAAATTTCCTGGTAGCTGTCATAACCTATGAAGATTCATTCCCAGAGCAGATAAAATGACCACAGGCCTAACGACATTCAAAGCTGAATGCAAACCCCAGTTCTTCAACTTGAACTTCCCTCCCTCAATAATTTTGCAAGGCACGTGCTCCTTAGTCTGTGAATTGGATCAAAAGTATTGCCTAGAGGCAAAGGGTCAGAGGAGATTCCACATATGAAAAGCAGGAGGCCCTCAAAAGGGTGCAACCTCAGTTGCTGAACAGACACCACAAATAGGATGGATAAAAGCCCACATGAGACTCTGGTATGTGAGCAAGCAGAAGCTGACAGTTGCCCCTCAGGAATAGAGTATAAAGCTTTCAGTTCTGCAGGAGACGTGATCTGAAAGTCTGCTTCCTGGGAGCAATCGCACCTGAACTGTTGCATGGTGCTGCAGTTGCATAATTTAATAGTTGTCATGTTTCATCCCAAGGTGAGTGTTCTTGGTAGTAGCGTACATATAAAATTTGTAAGTCATTAGGGATAAAAGGGTCTATGCAAGAAAAGGTCAGACATTATCCTCATGACTGGCAGAAAGGGTCCATATTAAAACAAAGAAGGTATTTGATTTTCTTTTGAACATGGGCAGATGATTCAGACCCACCTGCCCTTCATATGCTCTGTCTCTCCCCTTCCCATCTCCTCTCTTTTGAAACAGATTTAAGTCCATCTACTTTTATATTTTCAAACAAAACCCATAAAAGGGCCATAAATATCATGACTCGCTAAAATGAAAGCTGTTTTCTTCTCCCAGGAGACTCCTGCCTGAGCAAGAGACAGAAAGAGTTCACCTCTTTGAAAATTTCCTTCTCTGTTGAAGTAAAGCGGGTATCTAAGAGCGGTCTTCAAGGCTTTGTTCTTATCATCTTGACCTGGCTTTGTACTGGCTTCTCTCTGTATTGCTTGTAGAAGTGTGAAGGACGGGGCTAGGGGAAGGAGTTTTGGCTATCACTGGCAGAGCAAGGGTCATGCTTGGAAAGGGATTTCATTGTGGTTTCAGAAAGTGTTATAAACTCAGTGCACCAGCAAAAAGAATGAAGAAACTCATTCCCCTCCTGGATCAGACCAGCGATCCACCCCTTCTGTCTCTGATGTTGGCCAGAACCAGATGCATCTCAGAAGGTATAAAGAAAGTTTAAGTGGGTAATTATGGAATAACCTGCCCCGAGTAAAATTTTCTCCCCGCCTGGCCCAAAGCCCTCCTTCATCTCTCTTCCGTGGTTAGAGTTCAAGTCTGTGCCCTGGAGCGTGACGGCTTCTCTCCCTTCCAAACTGCTTTTCATCCTGGCCTGTCTAATGCAGCTGCCTATGACAGTGTTGTGATGGGATGTATAGGTCTTGTCCATTGAGAGTCTGTGACAGATCATAGCCTTATTGGAAAGAGAGGCAGAGAGGTGAAGAGAAGGTGAAGGAGGAGAGCATAAACTCATATGAAATATCCATCAGGAAGATGGAAAGAGTAGTGAGTGGCTGAGAAACTAATTGCTGCCTGCTGACCTGGGCTGCGGAGATAGCTTGCAAGTGAGCGTTTTCACTTTTCAGAGATTTCAGCCTGAAGCATGCTAGGAAAGTCAGCTCTTGGTTGAAACTAGTGTTCATCAATACTTCCCCTTATATATATATTATTTTTTTTTAAAGCTGTGCAAGTATGAGAGTAGTCCTGAGAAAACTATTATGTTAGATTCTGAGGGAGCTTTTTCTTCCACTGAAGTTCACTACTCATTTCTGAAAAAGTATTGGAGTAATCCAGAGCTACTAGACATTGAACACTGGTGAAAATCAGGATATTTTTCTACTGCCTGAAAAGGATTTAGGAACCCAAAGTCAGATATTCCTGCCTAGGTCCTCGTCCCTATCTGATAAACAGAGGCTCATACTCAATCATTGCATAGTGCATCAACATCTATGTGACTATGTCAGATGCCCCAATGTGAGGGTTAGAACTGTCCGACACATGAAGGCTCTTGACTTTTTAGACGTTGTCAACATTATCTCTGGTGATACTTTACCATAGAAAGTATTAACAAAGTTCCAGGGAATGCTTAGTGTATTTTCTAGATGGATACTTTCCACAGTATGCAGGCTGAATGACAGCTTTCACTTACTTGTCCAGGAGTTCAACAGTTCCTAGGAAGAGGGAAAGAAGACCTAGGTCTTGGATCGTATCCAAGCCTCAGTAATGATTAATTTCACTACCACAGTATCCACAGTTTCCCATATTCCTTTCCCTCAAAAGTGCTGCAAAGTGACCCGTGTTTTCTAAGTAACGGGTGTTGAAATCTCACTCAGTCTCCTGCATGCCACACCAAGGTGTTTGAAGCATCCTGCTGGTGTTGGTTCAGCACACAGGACTGTTCATTAAGAAAACCAACTGTATCATTTATACTGGGGACAGCTGCAGTGAGCAGTTCAGCAGCAGTGTTCAAGGCTCTGTAATCTACTGTTAGTTGCCACTTGCCATTAGGTTTCTTTACTGGCCATAAAGGAGAATTGTAGGGGAAATGAGATGTGACAATGGTTCCCTGTTTTTCTAGCTCCTTTATCAATTCAGTAACAAGACGAATAGCATCAGAACATTTTGTATTGTGGCATATTAACTAGATTGCTACGGAGTAAAGGAGCAGCTGTTTGCAACAGATTAACAATCAGGGGTGCATTTGTAGGAAGTAAACTGTGGGGCAAAGGGAGCGGTGTCCCTATTTCCCATTTTCCCCAAAAGTCCACCCATGACTGACCCTTCAATACATTCATACCAATTATATTAAAGGAACCTAAAAGTAAGGTCAGGTGGATTGTCTGTCCATTAGACAGAATTAGTTTAGCCCTGACCAGTGGGTGGTTAGTGATTTTCCCATTAACGCCTACAATAGAAACAAACTGCTTGCTAAGCAGAGGTTGTCCTTTGTAAGTGTCCTTACCTACCATTGATATTTGGGGCCCTGTGTCAATGAGGAAAGTTGTAAGGCAGGGATCATTAACAGCGACCATCATCTCAGGACTGGGATCCTCAGCAGTGGGAGTAGCGGCAGCCAGTACTGCCACTGAACCAAGCCGCCACCCTCGTTTCCCACATACTCACACTCTAGGTTAGAGCTGATAGATTTGGGTATATCCCTGAGCTCACACCCCTTGCATCCTCTGGCTCCCTAGTCATTATCCTTTTAAACTGTATGGTGTTACCCCCATCTCCTGACACAGGTCCTTGAGGGCCATCACGAGAAGTGGATGAGGGAAAACCCAGCCAGTTGCCGCAGAAGGGGAGTTGGTAGCCCATTGAACTGACTCAGAGAGAGCCCCTTCTCAAAACACATTTCCCATCATCTCTTATGCTCAGGGGGCATTTCCCAATTTCCAGGGTATTTTGTTGTTTTTGGTTTTTTTTTTTTTTTTTTTATGGAGGTAGGCTGGCTCTTCTCTATTACATTTACTTTAGCTGAGGTTCTCCCCTGGTTTTTATCCTGTGGCGTGTGTAGTAGTAAATCTGCTGGCATACATGGAAGGACCTCTTGGAAAGTAACACTGTTTAAGCCTGTCTTAATGGCTAAAGCTAAAGATTTCAGCACCCTCTCAGCTCTCTTTATTACGGGTTGGAAATGTACAGGCTCAAAAATCACCTCCCAGGTATGAGGCTCTGCAGGAGAGGGTTGTCTGGCACCCAGGGCAACAGGTGCTGGTCCTTCTAATTCAGCTAAAATCACAGTTTTCAGCAGGGCGGTTTGCAGGCTGGCTGCCTACGCCCAGGGCCACACACTTTTCCCCCCATGGTCAGTGGGATGCATCATGTCTCCCCAGTGCAAAGCGCAAATCTGTAAGGGACTGGTAATGTTTGGCCCTGTGGTATCCAACAATACTCCTGGACCTAATGCTCACGATGGAGCTTTAGCTTGGGCAAGGTGGAGCTGGTTGGCTCCAGCTCTCGAGATCCATGCTAGCCAGTCCACAGGAATCTGCCCTGGGGCAGCTCGGTATCTCTCCCCCTGACCTCTTAACTCTAAGGCAGTAAACCCTCGCGTAGTTGTTGCGGAGGGAGGTGGGTTTTGTGCCCTGGTGGGCATGCTCTGTTGTTCAGTCTTGATTACCGGTGCTGAAAGGGCAGCAGGCAGGGAATCATCCTCACTGTCACCTGGCCCTGAGGGGAGAGTTTGTGGGTCTGCTTCTTTCCAGATAGCCCCATCCCAATCAGCACCATACATGGCACACTAGACTTTAACCAAGTCTACCATAGTAGCTTCCAACAACCTCCTGCATTCTTCAGCTTCTGCAATGATCTGGGGCTGAAGTTTTAACTTAAGCAGTCTATTTTGCATTTCTAATTGCTCACGCTTTACTTCCCAAGCATTCTTTCCATTTTTCTTTTCCTCGTTTTGCTTTTTCAATCGTACATTTCCCCCTTTCAACTCATCAATCATATCTGTTGCTGCCCTATGACAACTGCCTAGTAGCCGGCACAGAGCATCTTTCCCTTTTCCCTTCTTTAACTTACAAGAAGGCCACCATTTGGCAAACTCCTGCCAAATATGATCAGCATCCGTGCAGCTGCTCTCAACCTAGGACAAATCCCACCTGGGATTTTGCCATCTCTTTTTCTCAATTTTTTCTCCCAGTTGTTGCCACTCAGTGTCTAGTTTTTCATGGCACAGACAAACACAGAGACACAGACAATATCTTTACACTCACATCAAACTGATTGCCTCAACAGGCATGGCAAAGCAGCTTGTGCTTGCCAACAGTGCGTGTCCAAGAGAGATCCCACTTCTGACACCAATAAAATGTCATGGTCTGTATGCATCTCACAAATTTACAGGAAACCCCCAGACAAACGATGATGGCTGCAGGAGACAGCAATTTGCAGGTGAACATGGCTGCATAATGGCCCTTCAGCTCTTTCTGGCCACCTGTCCTGCCTACCTGGTGCTCTGGCTTTGACCTAATGGCACTGCTCCCAGCATACATCAGGCCTGAGCATGAGCTGTGTTAGCCAAAATCTGAGCAGGAGTTGAGTGAACAGTCACAGAAAGGCCACAGTCTCAAAGAAAAGAAAAGAAAAGAAAAGAAAAGAAAAGAAAAGAAAAGAAAAGAAAAGAAAAGAAAAGAAAAGAAAAGAAAAAAGAAAAGAAAAGAAAAGAAAAGAAAAGAAAAGAAAAGAAAAGAAAAGAAAAGAAAAGAGCAAGGGGTTATTAATAAGATAATGTAAACCAGTATGTAATTTCTCATTTAAGCTCACTTCTCCTTCACAACAAAAAGGAATCACAATTGTGAGATAGTATCGTAGTGTAAAGAACAGAAAACACAGCTATCCCTTTGAAAATGTCTCCTTTGTTAATTCCCATGGATCAGCTTGGTAAGCTGTCCTTTTGATCTGCATGTATTCTTCTTCATACTGGGGAGCAATACTGTTTTTCCCATGGGCTCACTGGAGAGGCAGCTGGGACATTGCTTTCCAGCAGTAGAAAGAACTCTGGCACAACTTTGTGTTTTCTGCTTTCTCAGGTGATGGATGCCCAGGCCTTCTCAGTGCTGGCTAGCAGATTTTCCCCCCGCTGGCTACAAGAGATGCTAGAAAACATACTTTTTAGGAAAGACAGGCCAGCAAGGTGAGGTGGTGGAGTTGCTCTTTATGTGAGAGAGCAACTGGCATGTTTCAAGCTCTGCCTAGGGGTGGATGAAGAATGAGTTGAGAGCTTATGGGTAAGAATTAAGGGGCAAGCTAATATGGGTGGGTGTTTACTACAGACCACCAGATCAGGAAGAGGAAGTCAATGAGGCCTTCTACAGACAGCTGAAAATAGCCTCATGATCACAGGCCCTGGTTCTCATGGGTGACTTCAACCACTCTGATACCTGCTGGATAAGCAACACAGCCAGGTACACACAGTCCAGGAGGTTTCTGCAGAGCATCGATGATAACTTTTTGACACAGGTGGTGGAGGAGCCAACAAGGAGAGGTGTGCTGCTGGACCTTGTACTAACAAAGAAGGACTGGTAGGGGATGTGAAGGCTGGGGGCAGCCTTGGCTGCAGTGACCATGAGATAGTGGAGTTCAGGATCCTGTGAGGAAGAAGCAGGGCAATAAGTAGGATTATAACCCTGGACTTCAGGAGAGCTGACTTTGGCCTCTTCAAAGACCTACCTGGAGGAATCCCATGGCTTAGGGCTCTAGCAGGTAGTGGGGTAAAAGAGAGATGGTTAATATTCAAGCACCACATCCTCCAAACTCAAGACAGGTGCATCCCTATGAGTAAGAAATCAAGCAAAGGGGGCAGGAGACCTGCATGGATGAGCAAGGAGCTTCTGGAAAAACTCAAATGGAAGAAGGAAGTTTACAGAATGTGGAAAAAGGGACTGGAATATAGGAATGTCAGAGTATGCAGAGATGCAATGAGGAAGACTACATGGAGTTAAATCTGGCAAGGGATGTTAAGGACAACAAGAAGGGCTTCTTCAAGTACATGAGTAACAAAAGGAAGACTAGGAAAAATGTGGGCCCACTGCTGAATGAGGTGGGTGCCCTGGTGACAGGGGATGCAGAGAAGGTGGAGTTACTGAATGCCTTCTTTGCTTCAGTCTTTACTGCTAAGGCTGGCCCTCAGGAATCCCAAACCCTGGAGGTAAGAGAAAAAGGTTGGAGAAAGGAAGACTGTCCCTTGGTTGAGGAGGATTGGGTTGATCATTTAGGCAAACTTGACACCCACAAATGACACCCATGGGCTCTGATGGGATGCACCCAGGAGTGCTGAGGGAGCTGGCAGATGTTATTGCCAAGCCACTCTCCATCGTCTTTGAAAGGTCATGGAGAACAATAAGAACTGGAGGAAAGCCAACATCACACCAGACCTCAAAAAGGGCAAGAAGGAGGACCCAGGAAACTACAGGCCAGTCAGCCTCACCTCCATCCCTCGAAAGATGATGGAACAGCTCCTTCTGGATGTCATCTCTAAGCATGTGGAGGAAAAGAAGGTTATTAGAAGTGGCCAACATGGATTCACCAAGGGAAAATCATGCTTGACCAATCTGATAGCCTTCTATGATGGCATGGTTGGGTGGGTAGATGAGGGAAGAGCAGTGAATGTTGTCTACCTTGACTTTAGCAAGGCTTTTGACAGTCTTCCACATCATCCTCATAAGTAAGCTTAGGAAGTGTGGGTTAGATGAGTGGGCAGTGAAGTGGATTGAGAACTGACTGAATAGCAGAGCTCAGAGGGTTGTGATCAGTGACAGTCTAGCTGGAGGCCTGTAGCTAGCTATGTTCCCCAGGGGGCAGTACTGGGCCCAGTCTTGTTCAATATATTCATCAATGACCTCGATGAGGGGACAGAGTGTACCCTCAGCAAATTTGCTGATGACACAAAACTGGGAGGAGTGGCTGACACACCACAAGACTGTGCTGCCATACAGTGAGACCTGGACAAGCTAGACTGTTGGGTGGAGAGGAACTTCATGAAGTTCAACAAGGCAAGTGTAGGATCCCACACCTAGGGAGGAATAACCCCATGCACTGGTAAAGGTTAGGGGTTGACCTGTGGGAAAGCAGCTCTGCAGAGAGGGACCTGGGAGTCCTGGTGGACAACAAGGTGACCATAAGCCAGCAATGTGCCTTTGTGGCCAAGAGGGCCAATGGTCTCCTGGGGTGCATTAAAAAGAGCATGGCCAGCGGGTCAAGGGATCTCATCCTCCCCCTCTACTCTGCCCTCTGAGGCCACATCTGGAATACTGTGGCCAGTTTTGGGCTCCCCAGTTCAAGAAAGACAGGGAACTACTGGGGAGAGTCCAGCAGAGGGCTACAAATATGATCATGGGAATGGAGCACCTCTCATGAGGAAAGACTGAGAAACCTGAGTCTGTTTAGCCTGGAGAAGACTGAGAGAGGATCCCATCAACGCTTATAAATATCTGAAGGGTGGGTGTCAAGAGGATGGGGTCAGACTCTTTTCAGTGATGCCCAGTGACAGGACAAGGAGCAACGAGGACAAAATGGAACACAGGAAATCCCATGTGAACATGAGGAAAAACAGGTGTTTAGTGTTGGCTCATTTTTATGCCAGATTTTCTCTGTTGAGCAGATAGATACTTGGGCGAGGCTTTTGTTTGTACAATCTAACAGGTGATCTGTAACATGGCAGAGCTGTTACCCTTTTAAGCTGCCATTTACAAGTTCAGATAACTAAGTGTTTTCTTCTAATCCCATAACATAGTGCCTCTGCCTGGTATGGATGGGGTGATAAGAATATTTCACTGAACTGTTCTCATATGCGTATCCACAGCTTGGTCAGATGATAGTCACACACTGTAAAATAATCCCTCACCTCATTGTCAAATCTCTCTTCTATCCACAATTAAGTCCCCTTTATAATTCCATTTTTTTTTGCCATGTTGCCAACAGTATAGCTATTGGAAGTGTATAGAAATTGTAAATAAGTTGCCTATTATTTTTCCTAGTCACCTTTCTTCTTTTCTGTCCTTCAGTTATGAATACCTTGGAGAAGAGGTCATCCTTGCCTAGCACCTGGAAATTCTGTAGCTCCTTAGGGGGAGCTACAGTAAATAAAGAAATTATGGTAGATTCTATTTTCACCACAAAAAAAAAAAAAAAAAAAAAAAAGAAGCCATGTTATAACCTGATTTGGTGTGATTATACTGTAAATAGGCCATAAACAGTCAAAGGGAAAATAACCCACAGTATTCACACCATTGAGAGACTGTGTAGTGGTAATCACTGTTCTTCCCCGCTGTTCAAAATATTTTCCAAGTGTCCCTGAAACTGCATTTGCAGCAGAACATGGCCCAATTCAAGGGCTTTAATGCTACTGCTAAGTAGAAATTATTTTTCTCCTAGAAATTTTCAGTGAAATAGTCTCTATTTTGCAAAAATAAAAATCATAGCTATTCACTGCAAAAGCACTAGAAAAAGGCAGAGACCATCAAAAATATTTCTGATAAACCAGTCTCCTGTTTTAAAAAATTTAGTCCAATTAAGGAAAAAGTACAAATGTTGGATTTCAAAAATAGGCATTTTCTATTTGAAGATGTCAAAGAAATTCTTCAGTGCTGTTTGCCAAAGTTAATAGGGAACATAACCTCCACTTTATTTGTGGGGAAACAGGAACAGAAATTTATTTGCCTTCAGCTCATTGTTTCCCCTTTTCCCCAAGAATTGTTACACTTTCCTTGCACGTAGAGAACCAGCATTTAAACTGGTGTTTTAGTTTACCTTTAAGACCACAAATCTACTTCACGGAAAACATGGCCACCTCTGCCTATTGTAATGCTACAAAAGAGCTCTGCCTGAGATCCGTTTCTGACCTTGATGCAGGGAGATGCTGCGCTTTTCCTTCCCTTCATGGAGAGGGTCTTTTTCATCTAATATCCATGTTCAACACTTCTAAATATTTTCCCTTTATGACCTTTTATTTCTCAGCATCCTTTTGGGTTTAGTAATAGCTAAGGATACAGTTATTTACTGTTACTCCATTAGTATCCAGAGGTCTTAACGAGCACCAGGACCTCAATGCAGTACATATTGCATGCAGCACAATTCAAGATGTTCTCACCCTAAAACACTTAAAAATTAAGTGAACAGAACAGACCCAGGCTGGGAGAAAGAGATTGCATCTGTCAGTGTATTCGAGACCCAGAAACTGAACCGAGCGTCGTACACAAATACTGCAGCAGAGGAAGTCTGCGGAAAATTTCAAAAGATTCATCTCACTAACAAAGTCATTCTCCCTGAGAATTCACGCAGCTCTACATGGCACAATTAAATACTCACTGGCCTCCAGAGAGCACAAACATGACTCTCTAAACTGGTGATTAAAGTGTTCGCCTGAGAGGGGCTGACATGTTTCAGGCCTTTTTCCAGAGAATATGCAATGTGAAAGAGTTAACCATTCCTCAGTGCAGGTTTTTCCCCTCCCAAGTCACTGTTCCTGACTACTAACCTACGAAGTTGTGCTTCGTCTTTCTAGTCCAAAGAATACTTTAATAATCAATTCAAAAGGAGATAGTTGATGTGGGGCTCTTTCACTCCAGAATAACCAACAGCATAGGGAAAGAGCCTGCTGCACCCTTGGATACAGACTCAGGTTCTCTCGGTGAATTAGAGCACTGTCTCCCGTCTTCTGAGATGGCCTGCACACTGAGCTACTGCATTGAAAAAAGCCACTCTCTGCTTTTTGTCACCTGTTGCTTATGGGCTATGTCTTATCTGTGTGGATAAGGTTTGGTGTAATAACCGAAGGTAAAGTTTAGCCCAGGCTAGAAAGAAGTGCTTCACTGTCATTTCATGTTTATGACTAATCCAGCATAATGGCAGGCTGCTGCCAGAAGTGGTGGTCCCAGCTCCCTCACCTTGCCTTCCCCAGCCTCCAGGCAGCACACTGACATCACACTGCTTATGTCAGATCTAGCAATGACCCGAGTATGGGGCCCGTCGGATCAACTTGTCGATTTGACAGAAAATTAATCCTTTTTTTAGAGGTGGGGGCATGGTGTTAATGACTACCCTGTGGCCACTCAAATTCCTATCTCTGAGATAAAAGAGTCAGGAGGACTCTACCTCAGTGGCAATCCTCAAATATACCAGGGTAAAACTCCACCTTAAGACTGGAGCAGACCCAGTCCTCGGCGTTTCTTATTTATTTTTCTGAAGAGATTCCCCATTCATTGTGGTGGTGTCAGGACAGTTACATAGGGAAGCCAGGTACCTAACAGAGAACTGCAAGATCAGTAGGTAGGCAAGCCCCTAAAAGCTACATATGCTGCACGGAACTTTACAGTGCCTAGACCATCTTTTGGATCTGGGTCACACTGTGATGGTGCAGGTGGTCTCAAATATAAATGCAGGCCATCACATGGATGGGGCATATATTCCTGGCAAAACTGGCAGCTTTACCTATGTTTTTCTGTTTGACAAATGATTCATAAACAGTCATATTGGTTCTGGCTCTATGTAGCAGATTGCACTCGAGTATGCGGCAGCCTTCTAGCCGAAAGCCAGGCTATATCACCCTCTGAAAGCACAAGCCTTCTTTAGCATTTAACACTTCCTTAGCATTTAACAGTGAAACTCAGCAAAGCGCCAGCTTTTATTTTTGCTTTGTCCTACTCACTCTCCCAAGGCTCAAAAGATTGCAAATGCCTCTGCAGTATCAAAGCTTCAAATCCAATGTAGACTGGCTATTATTCCCTTCAGCCATGAGCATGGCAGTCATGGAGATGGGATGAGCGCTCCCCATCTAGATCATTTAAAACCCGTGCTTAGTATTAATTCTGTCACTTTTTAACCTGACTTTTAGTTTGGAAAGTAGTCAGCTGGCAACACAGGGCAAAGCAATGCCCTATGCCTCTGCCTGTGCATGGTAAGAGATCATCTTGTAAGATCAGGGTGCTTGCTGGAATGGGAGGGCCATCGGGATTTTAGGTGAGATTAGACAACTGGCAGAAGAATCTGCTCTGAGGGAAGTGTCTTGACAAGTTTTATGGAGGCAGTGACAGGATTAGAAAGATACTGCATGTGGCACACAACAGTGGACACACGAAGAGTCCTCCTATTCCCTTATTCTACCACACAGACTTACACACTCTAAAAACCATGGTCCTTGCACGGAGGAGCAGAATAAAATAGTTTGGCTTAAATCTAGTCCTGCTTGTGAATGTAAATTAAATCTCTTCTCTTTCATATTTCTTTTGTTCTGCTGCTTTTATCTTTGTGGAAATTTTCCTTGGTGACTCCTCTGTCATCAGTCTGGCCCTGACAGGTGAAAATCATGAACTTTTCTAATGCCACAAGCTCTAGGAATATGTCCTTGGTATCTTCCTATCTTGGCTGGGGGCAACGTGGATTTACAGAACCCCAGTCAGAGTGCACTGGAACATTAGCTTTCCCTGCCCTCTTCTGCACAATTATTTTGGGGAAAGCTACAAATCTAGGCCAGAGAAACTAGATTCATAATGTCCACTGTTTAAGCCTCTCACTCAGGTTCTTTCCCTGCAGCGGGAACTGACATACTGTCAAAGGTGACAGCACTACGCCAGTTTATTTCACCAGAAGACCTGGCCTTTTCTTTCCTCCCATCTCCTGAGCTCGGCTGCTCCCATTATATGAACACTGGCTCACTCCTGTCCTTAATAAAATCTCCATGCTCCATATGCTCCCTCAGCCTCACTTTGATTAGTGCTCCCAGAGTCTTCCTCACTGCTGACGTTGGGTGCATGCACAGCTCTGTAATTTCCCGACAGCCTTTTTCAAACTCTGGCTTTTAATCAGGTGCTGTTTTACCAGCACTTCCTTCTCTCACAGAGTGCCTTTGAAGCAAGGCCGCTGATAGTGGCGGGGTTCCTTCTCCGCTGCCCTTTTTTGTTGTTTCCATATTCTAGGACAGAATTTTGTAGTTTTTCAGATGCTCTGATTTTTTTTTTTTTTTTGGCTGTGTCATGATCCTAATTTCCTTCAGGATTTCCTCTTCCTCTCCTGGGAAATTTGTCTCTATTTCTGGCATCTGTCCTTCCTAACCCTTCCCAGTTGTTTTTTTTTTTCCCTTCCAAAGACAGGGGAAAAGAATCCATTTAATATTTTTCTGTAGTAACGTCTATCTCATCTGTCAATAAATTACCCTTTGCCATCTCTGGGAGACCCCTTTGTCTCCCTTCACTGACCTTATTCTGTACATTGCCTGTTTTTTTTTAAGGGAGGATGCAATATCCCTGGGCTGTCATTCCATGAAGAACAGCTGTCATTCCTCCCATAGTGTTTGTGTATATGTTTGAGGAGGGAGGAGAAAGGGAGGGGGGAATTAGGGGAAGACAGGGAGCTGCTATTGGGAAATATGATGGTCCTATTCACAGTGGTGAATGTTTTTTCATTCATGACATTCAGCTGCAATTCTGTCTTTTTCTTCCAGTGGTTTTAGACATCCATTTTGTTTAACAGAAACTGAAAACACTCACATATATGAAATATAACTACAAGATTATTTATTAAACACATTTTAAAAAGTCATTGTGTATGTATTTTATAAATTTCTAATTTCTTCACAGTCTGCAACTGTGAATGCTATCTCACTGTCAGAGCTGCAGCCTGATACTATGGAGTAGCATTCAAGAAGCATATCTGTGGCTAAAACACCATGAGACTTCCATATATTTTCTGTGTTACAAACTGAAATGCTCACTGAGAGGGTTAAAGAGCAAGCTATAGTCCTGCATGCAACTAGCTAGCTGTGCAGACCTGCATGAGGAAGAGACAGACCCGTGAATCCACCAATTCCTGCCCTTTCCTTACTCCTCCTAGTGCTGTTTGAAGCACTGCAGACTCTCAGCAAAGTCATCACAGAGCAGTCCCTGTGTATCTCGTGGTCCAAGGGCTGCTTTGTGCTGGTCACACGTAGCACAGGTGTGAGTTCTCTTCTTCCTGCCCCTGCTCCCCCACACAATCTAATCATAAATTAGTATGGTTTGGAAAAGCAAATTCTGGCTTTGATCAAATTTTACCAATTATCTTCAAAGAAGTAAAAGAACTGAAAGAAATCAACTAAAGATGCCCTCACCTCTGTAGTGTCTGGTAATTACACTTTTTAATGCATTTATTCTCACAATATGGTCGCAAAATAAGGAAGTGCAGTTATTATCTGTGAAGCAGGTGTGCATTAGAGACACACCAGAGTGACCTAAAGGTACAAGACATAGCACCTTCTGGAGCCCTCATTCTCCAAGTATCTCAGTCAAAAACCTGGTGGAAAACACCATGACTCTTGTTTGATCCACTCTTGGGGCTGCCTTTGTTTGGAAACCAGTCACAGGCACAGTGTGTGTGTCACAGGCCAAATCCAGGCAGGGACAAACCCAGGGGACCCCTCTGGACGTGTAAGCTCGGAGGTGTTCCAAGGCTCCAGATTAGCCAACACTACAGAGAGACTTGAAGAGCTCATGCCAAATCAAAAAGGATGTCCAGGTGTGACATATGTATCAAACTCATCACTTCCTTGTCCTGTGCTAGTGGGACATCAGCAGAACATCTTTTCCCTTAAAAGCACTATACTACTTATTTTACAACTGCTTTGTGACTGATGTCTGCTCTGGCCCTCTCTCATCTGACGGCTCGGACTCACAGTCTCTGTTGGATTTAGCTGCCCTAACTGAAAAGGTAACCCATCTCCACAACCAGAGGTAATAAATTCTTTAGCCACCACAGCAAAATACATTGATATGATCTTGAATTTAATCACCCATTTCTGCAGTCCTCAGTCCAGGATATCAGCGTAAATTGGTATCAGTCGAAATCAGATTTACATCAGTATATCAGGCTATGAGCTGAAACAGCAGTGGACACACTGTTCATTCAGCCACCTCTTCTTTGGGTTAACTACCTCCAGCACCTTAGTAACGCAGGCAGCTAAAGACGGTAGGTAATACCTCAAACTTCTCCAGGTTGAATCACTAGGGCTTGGGAACCAGAGCCCTTACTTCCCTGGGATATAAGATCAGGGTGCTGGCAACAGTCTCATGCCTTTAGGGACTAAGGCTCTGTCTGCATATGGAAATAGGGTTTTCAAATGTGTCCTCCTACTGGTAACACCAACCCTGCTCCAGCTCCAGGAACAATGCTGGGAGTCTAGTGAAGAATGGCTCCTGGCTACCACCATCTTCAGGACCATCCCATGTAATTATTCAGGTCTTTTGTAAAAAGACACCTGTGGCAACTGGCAGAGTATCTGCACAAACATTACCAGCCTTGAGGCTGAGAAACTGTTAAATAGCCTTAGTAATAGAATATTAAAACATGGATGATGAGTGAGCGTGGGTGGAGTAATTGCCTGCTCAGAAAGAGGTGCCTTTTTCTGATTCTATTCCTGTAGTTGAATCCTTATCTCCTGGATAAATAAAAACAAACCTCCCCAGTTATTATTGTTCTTGTTCACCTTTTGACTCTTGATTAGATTTACCACAGATAGATCCCTTTGGCAATGAAAGTGGAATCAACACATTTCTGGTGCACTCCAGTGGAATTCTCACACCTGCTCCACCTCAGACTGTCAAGCTCCTTGTTTTCTGAATGGCTGTTAATTACTCATCCTTCTAGCTCATGTCTGAGATACACCTTTCCAAGTGATCACTCACTCTGACCAGCAGACTGTTCTGTATGACTTTGAATCTTTATCTTATTTTTAATCCTCAGCTCTTGGAGCCAAACCTGATACCTTTCTGAAGAGAGAAACTCATGGTAGTAGCTGCCTCACTCAGGCTGCTTCTCCTTTCTATATTTTTCAGTGTTTTCCCAGATGAGGCCCCAGGATTATTGCAAACCAGTCCCAGGAAGAAATGCTGCTCAATTAGGCGAAAAGAAACTCGAAGGAAAAAAGGAGTAGAGCCAGCAAATTGCTTGAGATAACAATCTCCCCCCACCCGAGTGTCTCTGTAACTAAGAGGATTAGCTGAACTTTCTGTGTCACACCAAAACTGACAATAAGCAACAGTGACTTCCCCCCGCTGGCACTTGTACCTTCACATGTTTCATTTTCTTGCCCATACTACTGCCTTGCCCCTTGCTGATTGTATGACAAACTTGGGGATGAACATGATGGCTCTTTCCTTTCCTTTAAGATTTATGACTCAAAGCCAAACAAAACCCAACTCTAGTTATTACATGCTCTGTTTCCTCCTAACAACAACTCACTTTAACAGTATAAGCTAACCAAGGAAACATGGAAATATGGTCTACTTGATCTCACCTGATCTATCTGCTGTTTGCCAGAGACACAAACAGCAGCCTCAGGTGTGCTACCACAGGAGCAGGCATAAAGATGTCCCTTGGGAGCAGGACCAAATCTGCAGAATATATAAAGCAAAAGTCCTATCAAAATGCAAAGTGACTGAGGCTCCATGTAGATACAGCACAGCCAGCAAGGAGCTGGATGTTTATTTCAGGTAAAGATTTATCATTGTGTGGTAGGAGGACTACACAGGGTACAAGGGAAATGAACTTTGGTGGTGGACTCTGTCGCTAATTATGGTATCAGGCCCATGTTCCTCTGACAGTGGTGTACACATGGTGAAAAGAATGTCTTTTGCTTGAAGATGATCAAACATCAAACAATTCCAGTTTCTATAGTAAACCAATTCCTTTTTGCTGAGCTGCACAGAACATCACTTTAAACCAGGTGAACAACAAATTTCCATCAGCCTGCCACAGAACTTGTACGAAGAGAGGAAGTTTGTTCTAAAAGACAAGACAAAGGAGAAGTATTCTCCCATCGACAATTGTTCCCTCCCCTTCTCCACCCCAAGTTTCCACAAAAGACCACAGCAGATGGTGGAAATATAAAAGGTGAATGTCTCTGATACCTGAAGGGATGCACACAGGCACACTGACCAAGTAAGTAGCTGTGCCACAGTAAGAAAGGAAGTGGAAAGCAAGAGGAGGCAGGAGAAGCAGAAATATTTTCACATTGATGTAAAGCAGATACCAACATTTAAAAAAGGAAATGTTGTGATAAAAGAAATTGGGATGTGGGACCCAGGTGATCGCCACCAGGGTAAGGATTGAGGGAAAATGCTGGAACAGCAAAATCTGCAAGAAGTATTGGGGTTGTGTCATAAAATGCATGGGACTCGCCAGTTTTTGCAAAGTGTTTTACTGAACTAGGCATCTGTGCTGTGTACCCTCTCATTGCTACACAACTCCCTGAGCCTAGATTAAATCACTATGGCATTTCTGCCATGTTAAACGGTGCGAGCAGGTACTCTCAGGCCATATAAATCCAGCAAAGTAGTGGTTTGGGGGTCCCTGTACAGCTTTATTTGCAATCAGAGGGTATGGTGGTGTAGGGGAGAAATACCTCCAGACAAATTTAGACTTTTACTCCAAAAATCTGTTCAGACTGAGGTATTGTTAAAAATGCCCCATGTATTGCCATGGGGTAAGACTGCCTTGTCACTCTACAGCAACCCCTGTCTTGCCTATATGGAGCAGCAGTTTTAGTTCAAAGGGATCTAGGTCCATTCTCTTTTCCCATTTACATGAAATGGGACTAGAGTGGAGCGTGGCAGCCTTTTAACAGTGCCCCACAGCACTGCAAGAGTTCAGCCTAGAGAGTGAAGGACACCGTGTCCAATTGAAATTACAGAGGAATTTGGGGTAGGCAGAATGTAATTACACAATTGGAATTTAAACTGTGAAATTAAAAGGAAATATTCAAGGATGAAGGGGCAGAGAGAATCCCTAATCTCCAGCCAGGCTAGGCTGTGTGCCAGAAAAGTCCCTTTCTGAAGGGGGAATAAGCAAAAAGCCTGTCCTCGAAGAAAGGGAGTTTTCAAAAGCACCCTAACTCCAGCTGTGTGTTTGTTTCACAGGCTATGTCTGTTCTACAGAAAACCTTGCGGTTGCTAAAAGGTGTCAGATGTGTCCCTCTTGGCCCCCTCTTCACTGAGGTCAAAAACAATTTGGTTCTTCATGTAAGCAGCACCAAAGCATTCCCAAGGTCTACAGCAGAAAGCGTGCTGTACATCTAGTGGAAAAAATGAGTTCAGCCCTCTTTTTCATATAGGTGCAAAACAGAGTTTGTCGTTCTATATGGGGTCTGCAAGACTGCAGCCACTCTTGCTGTAATATCCGAGCTTAGTTAATAATTTTCAGAACAAAAAACATTACGTGTTTTTAAGGGTTCCCTGGTAGTAAGCAGAGGCAGAGAAAACCACTGAAACCAGATCTGTGGCAGTTTTGAGTGGCAACTTGAATCAGGCTATTGCAAATCCCAGTGCCCAAGAGATCTGAATCAAGTTGTAGGACCCCATCGTTGTCCCTCTTGGAGTAGAGAGACAGGTAAAGACAGAGACAGCCTTGTGGATCTCTGTGAGAGGAACGACAACAAGCTGAACAGGGTCTTTCAATCAAGGCACAATAGAGAGAATCGGGGGCTGCTCTTCTTGGGCTGCCCAGCCACACATGCAATTGAAAACAAGTTACTTAATTTCTCTGCCTTAGTTTATTATTGCTAAAAAAGCACAGTGATAATTTCCTGAATCTTCTAAGTTGGTGATTCGTAAGGCATAATTGATTAAAATTGGAAGGCACTCAGATGCTGCATTGATGACAACCATTGAAATGCATACAAAAAACTGAGCTAGAAGAAGTAAGTGCACCCAAAGCAGCAGAGAGTGAGAAATAGATTGAAAAACCCACCTGAAAAGATAAGTGTCCTCTTAGTGATTACCTCTTCCTTTCCTGAGGATGTGTGAAGGTTCTGAATTACAGGTTTTTTTTAAAATATGAAAATGAAAACCTGTTTCTTTTCGTCTGTACTCCATTTCTTATCTCCAAAAAAGCAGTCAGCTGCACCTGGGAAGGGCAGAGTATTATGAGATGGTACAACTTTCCGGCTACCATTTCATTAGCTGGGAGATTCAGAGGATCGGCGACAACTCTCAGAAATAAGAGATTTGGGGTCACCCTTTCTTCAAGCCAGAGACAACAAAAGAGGGACAGAAACAGGGCTAGAAAGCAATCTGGTCAAAGCAGCCGGACAGAGGAGTGTGTAGCAGAAAATAACAGCCTATATATGCAGTGGACAGTCTCCATTCTTCTTCTGCCATTTGTGCTCAGGACTCGCAAGGTGTGTAGGAAGGAGCTCTAAAGAGGGGGGCAGAGCATAATACTGGAAAGAGAAGTTACTGGTGGGTCCCAAGCCTCGGGGCAAGGGCGTACTGTCTCCTCCATGCTCGGGAACAGGAGGAGAGCAGGGAGCAACCCAGGAGAGAAAGGAAAAACCCTTTTGTGGTTAAAAGACTGAACTGTACAGCTTCAGAGCACCTAGGCCCAGGTCTGAGTGCCACTAATATCTCTGCTGTGACGCTGGAAGAGCTACGCATGGTCATTATAGTGCTTTTCTTCACTTCTCCTCCTCAGTCAAGGAGCTACTAATCCTATTTTTCCCTCATTCTTTCCCTGCCATCTCTCTAAACAGGAAGCTTTTTTTTTGTGGCATGGACTGTCTTTTTCTGTTCATATCTGTAGCACATTACAAAAAATGAGACTGTAACCTCTATAACTATTACAGAGACTGTAACAGAGAGACCGCCGGTCTCTCTGTAAGGGTGTGTATTACACATGAAAAATGGTAAACAGACAGAGACATAAAGGTAAGTTTAATTAAAGGTGAGACATTCTGAGCAGTCTGAAAGTGAAAGGAATGGAGAGGTTTTGGGGAGGTATGCATGAAAGTGTAAGGGGCAAAGAACAACTGTTTTGAGGCAGAAGCTTCTGTTGCAGTACCTGGAGGACAAAAGGGAAAGCTGAAGCAAACATGACTCTAGAAGCAGGGGCCTCCTTGAGAAGAGAAATCTGATGGGAAGAAAACATGATAGAGGGAAGGGACATTGTGCGAGAAAAGCAGCATCTGGCGTTCACATCTGAGCAGCGCAGTGGAATTGGAGCAGAGCAGATAAGTTGGCTCTTAATTTCGCTATACACTAGAGCTGCATGGGGAAAAATAGAATTTCCTTCCCAATGTGCTTTTTGCTTAAATACTGCAATTTGTGTTTCTTTCGCCTCCTGCCTTCCCACCTTAAAAAAAAAAAAAAAAAGTCTCTGAAACACTACTGAATTCATTCTAGCAGGAGATAGAAAATTCGGGGTTACAGGCACAGGTAGAGCTGGCCAAGAAGGTGTAGGAATTGGGAGGTATCTGGATCAAAATCAAAACGAGACATATAGGACTCTGCAGGTATACTGCAGAGCTTTAAAAGATCCTGAAATACGATTTCTTCCCTTTACAGGTGTGCTGATTTTGAACACTGTATTGTTTTTCACTGCCAGAAAATATTTCTAAAGCAAAATCCCTGCAAGAGGTGATTCTACGAGGCTGACAAGTCCAGTCAGAGAACAGAAACAGAGTCCCGCAAGGCGCTTGCTGCTTTGGGCTCTGTTTCAGCAGAGGATGTAAGCGCGTTCTTAACCACCAGTGTGAGCCCAGCCTCACTGACTGCAGCCAAACAACTCCGTTTCCCACTTAAGTCTTTTTGTGAAATGAATCTAGAGTGCTCTGCTTCTCGTAGTACTAAGCTTTATCACCTTTATGTCCAATTATCTCAAATTTCAAGCATTTCCAGCAAGTTGCTCAGAAGACACCAGTCAGGCACTATGTGGCAAGCTACATCAAATAATAGGTTTGCAGAAATCACAAGCTATTTGCAGACAACTCACAACTGAAATAGAGGTAAAATTTATCTGATAAATTATTCATCACTAATGATTTGGCCAGCTTTCCTGGATATATAGCCACAGGGATGTATGACACCTTGGGGAAGGCACCAGATAGAGATGCATTCAGAGTAAACTAGAGAAGAGGATGCAGACATAGGTCCAGAGCAATCTTTAGAGAGAGGGAGAGCAACTATGTGGCCAAACAGAATTAAGTTCTCTTTATAGCCGGTCAATTAGAAAACACAGAGCAGGTTAGTAACTAGCAGCAAAAAAACCTAGTAACTATTTGTTGTCAGACAGCTTTCCTTTGGCAGCTGTGGGTTCCAGCTAACTGTGGAGAAGCTGAGCAAGAGCAAAGGCTAAATCAGGTGTGGTAATGGGAACAAATTCTCCCCGGCGAGAAGCTGCTACTATCAGGGAGGAGGTTACTAGGAAGTAGCATGCAGGACTGAGAAGAGTCTACTGGTGAGATGGGAAGATAGGGGAGAGAATATTCAACGTAGGCAGGATTAGAGCTGTGCAGAGTCTTAATCTAGGCAGCTCTTTCTCTACACCTTTATCTGTCATGGTGCAGCCACTGTGTGCTGCAGTGCTGGTATAACCTGGCCATAAAACTGGATTAACTGGCCCGTGAGGATCATGGATGAACAGAAGAGGAGCACGACAATATGCCTTTGTTTACATGTTCACTTCTGAGAGTAAAACACAGATCTTCATGAGACAAAGCACTTAATTACTGGTATGGAATATCATCAAATGAATGTGCAAGAGTACAATTAGTGTTAGGGGAATGTTTTTGCTCTTTCATAGTGCAGTCCATTTCTACTAATGTTTTCTACAGTATCAAGGTTATTTTATAGTATGGGAAAAAATATCCCATTACGAGAAGAACTTGGTTTTAAATAAAAATGTCAAAATTACCTTTCTGATTCAGCCCTTGGAGAGAACCCCTGTTGTCTCCCTCCCTCAGCCTTTCCTTTCTGGCTCTTCCCTACCAATGAAAAAAATCTAGTGGCTGCCTCTGATACAACTCATAATTTCTTCAGCAACAGCATGCAAGAACGGATCATTGCCAGTTTCTCTTATTCCACAAGGTTTTGAGCCCCAGAAGAAAATCTGGCTCAGACTCTGACCCACTGAAGTTAATGACTCTTGGAAAACGTTAAGGCCGAGTCCTTAATGAATGCTGTTCCATACTACCTTCTGTTTCTTCTTCTGTTTATGGATGTACATTACACAGCTAGGGATAACATTTATTTATGCAATATTAAGGTTAAGAAAGTAAGCAAGTTTTATTTTTACTCTGCCAAATCTGTCAAGAATCACCAAAGTTTTGCCACTCTGCCTGTTTAGCTGATTGCTTGTCCCAATTTGGAAGTTTTGAATTTAAAGCTAGTTTTATTTGTTGGTCCCTCTAGTCTCATATTATTTACTCTACTCCTTTTTAATGAGGGAGGCATGAAGCCCTACTCCCTCTTCCTTTCAGGTTAGTCAAATTTGATGTGGAAAGCTGAAGAGGATAAAATACTTGTTTGAGAAAGATACCCCAAGAGCATTGTACTGCCCAGAACGAGGGGCACGTTACAGTGGGTATCTTAACAGAGGAGCATCACTTCCTTGTAATTGCTCTTTTCTGAAGGAAAACCAGACCACCACTCACGCACACTCCTCCACGCACAACCGCAGGGTTCTGTTATTTCATTTTCTCTGTATGTAATTCCTTTTTATTCATAGGGGATTAATTTTGCTGGAAGCTCGGGGAGTACCTGCCGTGCAGAACACACTTACGGTAGCGATTTTCACACCGCGGCTTGCACATACAGCTCTTTCCGAAATGCCCTTTCAGCCTAAAGGTTGTACTCGAAGACGCCGTCGCCTAGTTGTCTCTCTTTTACCCCCGCGGTTAACACCATTTGCGCTATTCCCCGCCGGCTCCGGCGGCTGAACAGTTAACCAAGGCTGCACGCGGCAGGGCTGGCAGTAATCCCCTTCGCCGGCAGCGGCCCCTCCCTGCCGCTCGCGCCTGCCCCGCCGCCGTTAACCCGTCGCGGCCTTCGCCCCGCGAAGTAGCCCGCGGCGCCGCAGGGGGCTCAGCCAGCGGCGGGCAGCCCGCCATAGCGGAGGGAGGGGGGAGAGGGAATGGGGGACCAGGACCCCCTCTTCCCCCGCCCTGATCTCCACAGCTCCGGGGGGGGGGCGCCGCCCGCCCCGCTCCCCCCCACCCCTCGGCGGCCGCAGTGCGCAGGCGCCCGCGCCCCCTCCCCCCCAGCACAGGGGCGCGCGAGCCCGCGCGGGAGGGGGTCGGATTGGGGGGGGGGGGGGGGGTCGGGAGGCGCAACTGAAACGTTGGTTCACGCAGCGCGGCGGTTTACACGTTAACGAGCCCTCGGCCAGAAGTGAAGGGAAGGCAGCCTCGCGCCTGCGCAGTGCCGAACGCAACCTGCCCGGGGAAGGGGGGTCCTCCCGAGCGAGCGAGATCCCTCGCTCTACGCATGCGCGGCGGCGCACCTCACGCTGGACGGGAGAGCAGTCTGGGAAGGCGGGGGCGCAGGAGGAGATGGGGGAGTTTGCGCATGCGCAGAGCGAGGCGGCGGCGCTGTGGGTTGGCGGCTGCGCAGTAAGGGCGGCGGGGGGGGGGGGAGGTGGCGCGCGTCGGGGGGAGGGGAGAAGGGGGGAGGAGAGG